>NW_027142389.1:4064138-4634984 GCF_026170545.1 Melanerpes formicivorus | reverse complement strand
AGAGAAGAGAAGAGAAGAGAAGAGAAGAGAAGAGAAGAGAAGAGAAGAGAAGAGGTGGTGGAGAGAGGCAGAGCTATAACACGCTCTTCATTCAAGTGATAATTGCTGTGTCTGAGTTGTCAGGCTGATGACACCATTGTCTGTCTTAACTCAAACAGAGGAACTCTTCCATGTAAACTAAGAAGGAGATGTGTCAAATTAATCCTTCCTATAGTTGTAGCAGTTTCAGTGTGGTTATAGAAGACTCAATTTCTGCTTACAAAGCCCTGAGTTTTTGCAGGGTCCATGTGATGCTTAGAATGAAGAAGGTGGACAAGGTTGTAGTGAACACAGTTGAATGTGTTTTGTAAACTCACTGTCTGTTCCCGGTTTATGTTAATCATATCACCTATGCTGTAACCCAGGTGCACTGTGGTCTTTTTAACACTCATTTTCTGTGGGAGAAGAGTTGGTGGAGAATTAGTATAGGCAAACCAAATGGTGCACTGGTCTTGGATTCTTCTGAGTGCATCACTATAGAAGGTCAACAAGGACACTTGTCAGGAGCTGTTGGAGTATTTGGTAATCAGAAATAATTTTGTTTCAATTTGTCACTAGAGCTCTTCACAGATACAACCTTATAATTTTTTTGGCTCTTTGCATCCTATAACTCATGAAGCTCCATCTTTCCAACTGCTGTCATCACTAAAATGGCATCAGGGAACAGCAGAGTTTCATGTTTAGTAGAAAAAAACTAACCTACAAAAGTAGCATTTAAAACATATCTACAACATTGTTGTGGGGAGAGAGGATGAGTGGCTGCTGTTGCTCAGCAATATTATATACTATTGTATGTCATTAATTTAATAGCAACAGTGTGACTAACTTCACCAGAAGAACTACAACCTCCATTGGAAGGGGCCTCTGGGGATCACCCAGTCCAACCTCTCTGCTAGAAGAGGGTCACCCACAGCAGGTTGCCCATGATCACAATGTCCAGGTGAGTTTGGAGTCTCTCAGAGAAGGAGATTTGGCAACCTGAGCCAGTGTTCTGGACCCCTCACAAGAAAGTTTTTACTCATGCTTAGGTGGAACTTCCTGTGTTCCACTGTGCCCATTGCCCTTTGTCCTGTAACTGGGCACCACTGGAGAGTCTGGCCCTGTCCTCTTGCTCTTTAGCTATTGATCAGCATTGATCAGATCCCCTCTCAGGTTGCTCTTCTCCAGGCTAAATAACCCCAGGGCTCTCATCCCTTCCTCCTCACAAAGATGCTCCAAGCCCCTCATCTTTGTAGTCTCCCCTGGATTCTCTCAGTAGTTCTCTGTGTCTCATGAATTGCAAAGCCCAGCACTGGAGCTGATACTCCAGATGTGGCCTCAGCAGTGCAGGGCAGAACAGGAGGAGAATCTCTCTTGACACCTGCCAGCCACACTTTTCTTAATGCACCCCAGAACACCATTGGTCTCTCAACACAAGGCCACATTACTGACTCATGGGAAACTTCTTGTCCACCAGCACTCCCAGGTCCTTCTTTGTTGAGTTGCTTTCCCACAGGTGAGCCCTCACCTGTACTGCTGCAGGAGGTTGCTCCTCCCCAGGCGCAGGATTCTACACTTGCCCTTGTTGAACTTTACCTCTGCCCAACTCTGCAGCCTGACCAGGTCAAATGGCAATGTAATTTTCACTTTTCTGGCTCAGACAAGTGCTGCAATATTTATTGTGCCTCATGTATTTTATCATTGCAAACAGAAATGCAAGACTTCAGACCTGCCAGAAACAGATGTGTGGGGATTTCATTAGGTAAGAAGATTTCTGTACTCAAGCACAGGAAGCGTCCATCTGACCCACACTGCACACTTAGGAGACTGCCTTGAGGACAGAGCCAGAAAGCATGCAGCTGCCTTCCCACTGCTTTTGAGACCCAAGAACTGGGATGGAGGCTTGCCTGAGACTCCACCATCTAGACAGTATTTTTCTGGCACACACTGATTTCTTCTACAAAAAGGGAAATGTTTCTAAACCTGCTTTCCATCAGAGGTAGCCAGAAATACTGCAACACCAAGATGTTCTGCTCTTTTCTCAGAGCCAGACATTTTATAAACTTGTTAAAGTAACTCTGAGGTGTTACACACAGGGCTCTCAATGTTATGGAACAGGTGTCAGTCCTGCCAAAGCAAGGAGAAATTTAGACTTGGGAATTAGGAGGGCAAGACAATGCTGTCAGCATTATGTCTGGGAAGAAGCCATGCAGGTCTATTATGGCTCAGCAGGATCCAGTGTCTTTGCAGGTTCTTGACATACAGTGCCTCATTTAATGTGATCTGAAACTGTCATCCACAGGATCCAATTTATTCTGAATTTTGCTTCCTAATGTAATACCTTGTGAAATAATGGAGAGCTGGAGAAGGTTGATCTCTTCTGGACTTGCACTGCTACTCTGTTCTCCTCATGCTGGTCAGAATCTGAAGGTGAGTTTTTGCATAATGTATTGTGAGAACAGCTGATAAGGTTACAAGACACAGCAATGCATGCCACTGCTGTCTGACTGCCTATATGAAGGTTCAAGACTATAAAGTAAATTTCTTTGCATAATGACCTGGAAGATTAGTTACGCCTGAGAAAGGTGACTTGGGAGGCTTCCATTCAGCTCAGACTCTTCCCTGTGAGCAGAATTACAGTTCTTTAAAAGGTCTGAACCCAGCTGCCTCACAAATAGGGGCAGTTTAGAACATATTCCTCAATCTCCAGATAATAAATATACAGATCATTAAAGTGCTAAATGTTGCTGAAATCTTTTCTGGAGATGGTGCTAATCCAGTTGTTCCTTGGAAGATATAAAGACCAGTTTCTAATTAGTCCTCAGAAAGGTGCTAGTAAAAATGAGCTAACAGTGACAGGGATACAGAAATACTCCATAGAATTTCCATAGAATATTGCAGCTGGACTTGATAAAAGGAAGCCTTTGTAGAATACTCAGCTTGCAGGCCAGCTTGCTGTGACACTGAGTATCCCTGAATGGTTACTGGGAAGGCAGAACATGAAGACATGGACTGAGCAAAGTGTTTCATTGTCTGCGCAGGCAATGGTACACAGGTTGAATTAAAGTGATAACGGTGAAAGCCTTGAGAGCACTGAGTCTTAATTACCCTGCCAGTCTTATGAGCTCTGCACAACATCTTGACCTTTTAGGTTGAGAAGAATGGAGCTTGTGTAGAGTGTTAGTAACAGTGTCATGGCTCTAGATTTACTTGGACATGTGGTAGTAGTGGAACACAGTAATTCATGCCACAACTGTAAGCTGTTTGTTCAGTTTTGAAATTGGTGAGAGCAGAAGGAAAATGATGAATCCCTTGCCTCAGAACTGCTTGAAAATTCAATGCTAATTCTGAGGGTGTCCCTGTTTGTTGCTCTCAGTTATCTTCCAAACATATTTGTCTTCAGGAAGAACTGAAAAGATGTCATAAACCCTACATTTTTCTAAATAAGATATGACCTGGGTTATCTACTGGAGTTTCAAATTGCATCTTGTGAAGTCGAATTCTTGCATTATGGGATTCTAGGGTCATGAAGGGGGATCAAGGAAGCTAAGCATCATCCAGCTCAGCACCTCTAAGGCTGCTTTTGCAGTAGATCATAATATTTAGCTGTGTCTCCAGTACACTCCAAGATTTGGGCTATTACATTCTGTAAACAGAGGGGACTCCCTGCTTATGACATGCTGCTACGGAACAGGTAGTGATCTAATGGAAAGCAAAAGAAGACTGAGCAGGGGGTTTGCCGGAGCCCTGCGTGCTCTGAATGCTAACAGCTCCACTCACGTCATCAGCTTCCCTGCTCTCAGCTCCCCCCTCCCTCCCTTCCTTTCTCTTTTATGAGCCAGCTTGAAATCAGGGAATTACATGCTAAGGAAAACCCTTCAGCTAAACATATAATTATTCTGCACAGGATCAGTGCAGCACAGTTAATCAGTTTACCAACTGAATTAATTTTTATTTTTTCATGTCTGCATCTCCTGTTGAGAGTGGAGAAATTCTTGGTTTAAAGGGGAAAAAAATGGCTTGCAGTTGTGAAATGAGTATCCAAAGCTGAGCATTCATTAGGAGAGAAACCTCCACTGCAGGCTGCTCTGGCAGACAAGCCTTACTGTCAATCCCCCAGACTTTGAGTAACTGACTCCATGCAGAGTTATGGCTTACAGCTACTTAAGAAATAGCTGGTTTCCTATTCTAATTTTCAGCTGCTTAATAGCATTCCATTCTCCTAAAGTCACAGCTGTATTTCATCTCATTGTATTCCATTTCACTTCACTGGATTGCTCTGGTAAGTTAGCATTTACTTGGACAGAGGTGTCACTTCAGTGGAAATGACTGCGCATTGTAAATGACCTGCTTGTAAACTGCTTCACTCGGGAAGCACAAAATCTCCAATGCTGCTACTTGTGATAGAGCAAAGAACACCTTTTAGATTCCACCTATGGTGAAAACACAAACTATTGTGCTTTTACTAATTATGAGTGAAAGCAAGAGGCAGCAGTAAGACATCATGCCTGCCAGAGGCACCCCAAACCCCCACATTCTGGCCAGGATTATCAGCCATTGTGCATGCCTGCGTGTTAGAACAGCCAGCCTCTGGCTTAGCAGTGTTCACTCCAATAACCTGTTCACAGCTGCCAAGTGTCACTGAGTTTCACAGCAAGTTCACAGACCAGAAAGCAGTCAAAATCTCCAGGTAGAAGCACTGCACATGTAAAAATTGAAGTGCAGATTCTCATTTACTCACACTAATCTATCAAAGTGTTTAATAGGTTGCCCAAGGAGGATTGCACAGGGAGGTCATGGATGCCCCCTCCCTGGAGGTGTTTAAAGCCAGGCTGGGTGAGGCCTTGAGCAAGCTGGGCTGGTGGGAGGCGTCCCTGCCTATGGCAGGGTGGTTGGAGCTAGGTGATCTTTAAGGTCCCTTCCAACCCAAACCATTCTGTGAATCTATGAACCTATCAAAATGAACGACAATGAAAACTGACCAAGTCAGAAAACTACTCTGATTCTTCCTGGACTTGCAAGACTGGTGGGCGATGTTCATCTTCCCAGCAGTGCCAAGACAGAATTTGAGCCAGGCAAAGTTCTTTCACTTGCAGTACCTTTTGGGTCCATAGAACCTATCCCCAAGAAAATATTTGAGTTCTGTATGAAATGTGTACAGCCCAGGAGGAATAGTGGCTTGCTTTCTGAAGCAAAAGCTAGTTAGAGACATTTAAAATACTGCAAAATGTTTTGGGGAAAAAATGACTGGTGACTGAAAGCTGTGCTTAAAAATGGCTTCAGAGTGCATGGGTCTTGCTCCTTTGAAAACTTTCTTTTTAACCACTGGGCCTTCTGCTCTGCATTTGCTAAACTTTACAAAATGTTGTTGTACAAAGACAGTTTCTTCTACACAAAGGTATCTACAGCCTTAACTTCTAGACCCTCTCTAAGCCTCCAGGATCAGTTTCTAAGGACTCGCGTGGCCTTTTCAGGTTGTCCATGCCATCAGTTCCCAAGCCGGATTCCAGCTGAATACACTCCCAAGAGAGGAACTGTGGATAAATACAAGATGCCAACTTGTCATAATAATGTTCCTTAAAGCCTACCAATTTTTACTTTTTTGGCAAGTAACATTTCCTTAAGGAAAAGAACAGAAGGGTGTCTCCTCTCGGCTGGGGCTTCGGCTACAGCTGCTCCTCATAACAGCGTGCTGCCAGCAGGACGCATTCTGGGTAGCCAGGTCTCAAATTATTAACATCATTTTCATGGCTTTCTTCCACCCCCTCCTCGACAATTTGATGTTGCTGGTACTGACTGCTAGTTAGTTTCACAACGTGTACTTGGCTAAAAGTAAGTTACAACAGCTTAAACAATTACAGTAAGTTCAAGTTTAAAAAAGACATATTGCTCTCATTCCCCTGGTGGGATGTAATATATGGATTTCAATTTTATTACAAGCAAAATTCTATGACAAATAAAGCTAATTGACTGCATACTTGTAAGCCAAAAAAAGAGTGGAAAAAAACCCAGAAAACCAAAAAAAGGTGTACTACACTTGCAATATTTGCTATAGTCTTTGTTAACATGTTGCTTTCCAGAGCAAAGATAACCTTCAACATTCCCAGCAGAGGCATTTTCCTGAAATACCTTCCCCATATCTGTTAATGCTGTCCAAGTGTACCTGTCAGTATGGAAGACATACATAAAAGCTACCTTATCACTTAAGAATCACTACCCATGCAGACCTTGGACCTCTCTAATGCCTTAATAGCTACTTAGCAGAATGACTGCAGCTAATGGAGCTGACATACAGGATGTATGTAAATGGCAAGCAAGCAGTGGGCACAACTGGGTGATTTTTGTACAGTAGGGCATTTAGAAGCAGTTTTCAACTAATCCTGGTGTGCTTCCATTTGTGTGTGCTTTGCATTTCTAAAGGGGGACACTGAGTTGAAGAAGGGACTTGTGATGCTGGCATGGAGAACACAGGCAAATGTGCAACTTTATTGTTTGTGGATCTGTAGCGCTTGTGCTGCCAAGGAAAATATCTATCTTGCGAATGCTTCAATATTCCTTGCATTATCCTGAGTTATGCTTAAGCCCAGAGGCACATAACTGCCAATACTGTCTACTCCAGACATCCCTACGGATGCTGGATGCAGTCTTTGTACAAAAATTGAACTGTAAGGCAACTCCATACACCTCAAAATCTTTTGCTTGTGTGACCTTCTTGCCTCTCTCATGGTATGCACTGCATATGTCATGGATCAATGTTCCCCAAGATGTAGTTAGTTTGTATTAAAAAGGATTAAAGACTAGCAGGAAGTATTTTTAAATGTAGCAACAAGTATTATAGCCACCCTGACAATAAATCACATTGCAGTTCCAGTAATGAGCTAAAACAGCAGAAGGATCTCTCCACTTTTTAAAGCTTTTAGGTACTGAAATTGAAGGTGTGGAGCTGAAAACTCTCCCCTGCATGTACATTAAGAATTGATTTCGAGTAATGACATTGGAGTATGGGAATGAATCCTGTATCTAATGGATTTTGGGATCCATCCCAATGACCTGCTTAAGACCATCCAGTTAATCTGACTTCACAAACACCTGAGAAACAAACTACAGACACTGCCTTTGATACCCTTAGCTTCGTAATGCCTCGTGCTTGTGAAAGAACAGATTGGAATGTGTCTGATGAGCACCTAAATGGTCCAACTTCAGTTAAGGTTGGAGACATAGCTCAGCAAAATGAAATCAAACCATTTCCTTACTAATGATAACGCTTAGAGAGCTTTAAGGATATTATAGCGGGTGTCCAATTCAGCCCTGCAGTAAGTTCAGTAATCACATTACAGAAATTATTGCCATGAGTAACAGGCAAACAAAATTTGCACCTCTTCTTCTTACATAATGGAGATCCCCTGTAGCAGGAATTATTTGTCTGTAAGACAGACAGCTCCTCAGCAGCAATGTAAAACCTCAGCGATGCATCCCGCTGCAGAAATTCATTTTTCCCCATTCAGGAGAAATTTCAAACACTTATCACCATCACCACCAATCCGCCACCCTCCCCGCCGACCCAGCCTGCTTGCAGCACAGCCCAGCATTATAAAGCAAAACATGTCACTGCTCCTGGTTGCGAACGTGCAGGGAAAGCGCCCTTGCTGTCAAGTTGTGGGGAAGAGTTTCTCCGGGAAGCGGAGCTCAGCCCTGCGCGTCCCTCCCCACCCCCCGCCCCGCACTCCCCACGCGCGGCTCGGGCTGCACTGTCCGCGGTACCGGCGGCGGACGGGGACACGAGTGCACGGCGCACGGCAGCCGCGCCAGCCCCAGCGGCTGGGCAGCCTGAGCAAACCGGGACATGGCACTGTAGGCGCAGAATCCCTCGGTCCAGCCCCCGGCACCTTATGCTCCTTGTGGTCCCCTAAACTACACGCGAGTGCTGCACAGCCACTGCATCAGATCACCTGATGTGAGCGAAACAGACCTAATCAGGGCAAATTTAAAGCAGCCAAACGTAATAACGTTACACTGTGCAATGCATAATGGAGCCAGCAGACACAAACACTTTATGCCTGCATTTATCAACGGACACATTTGATCCCCGCTCAGCTCTCAGCAGAAATTCCAACAACATGCTGCACAGCTTAAACAGCCTCTCTCTCTCCTCAGTCGTGGCTCTAAAAACTACTGTGCAAAGCAGCATAGGGATTATTAGAACTGAATAAACTCTGCCCAAAACAAAGAATGCAAAGAGCAGGTATGTAAATTGCAAGGATCCAAAGTACAGACAATACATGGTAATAAATGATCATACCTTTCATCCAATCCACTACTTGCTTGGGCGTCCACTTGCTAATAGGTTCCATAACGAGAGCCATCATCAGATCACTTTATCATTCACACCAAAATCAGAAAAAAGGAGAGGAAAAAATGTCTCAGAGCATGGCTGGGCTGAGAGAGCTGTAGGATTTTACAGTGCAGTCCAAAGAGAAGATGATGCTTTGTCCCTCCAGGTTTCTCCTGCACTGATTCAGTAATGTATAAAATTACACTGCTTGATCAGCCCTGGCACCTCCCCCACTGCACACAGCCTGCAACACGCTGGAGCAGAGAGCCAGGAAATGGTGCAGTACGTATAGACTTACTTACAAAAGCCTCTACCCAGTGATCTACTTATTAGACTGGCACAAATATCATTTTATATTACAAAGAGAGCAATTCGAGCTGGAGCTATTCCAGACGCTGAGTTTTAAGAAGCTTTATTCCAACAAGCTCTGGGATCTTCATCAGGGAAAAATATCACTACTGTAAGTTGATAGCAGATTGTCTTGGCTTCATTGTGAATATGCTGACTGTCACTCAGTTTAAAGAGAAGAGAGAAATATCAGAATATCACTTGGCATCTGGCAAAATGCTGAGCATCTCCATCTTCACAATACAGAATGTTGCTGGAGTCTCACACTAGGCAATCATGCAATCCAGAATGTCAAACGCAGTACAAAAAGTCTTACCCATGAAAAAAACTGTTGGAAGGAAACTCTTTTTTTCTGGCCACAATCAGAGCCAATATATTTCCCCCTATGAGCTGTTCATTTTACAGTGAAAGAATGACAGCAGCGAAGAGTCAATTTCACTACTACAGCACTTTAATGTAGACAAGTATAGCAAGTATTGTGATTCAAAGCCCTGGGACCATTAGTCAATCTCTCCCTTTTGCTAGGGAAGGGGAAAAAATGTAACAAATTCTAGTGCTGAAGTTTAGCTCCCTTCCATGAGATGAAGGTGAATGACTTTAATGAGTTGTGCCAAACAGCACCTTTTGGACCCCTTTGTGACTCTTTGCTCCTCATGCAGAGCAAGTTCTGCATCATGTGGCTGAAGAAGTGCGGGTTTTCTGTTTGATCCATTGTCTGAGATATGCAACCCCACTATTTTATCTTAGGGGGAGAGACTCAAATTCCAGAAGGAAAGACAAAACAAAGCAGTTCCACCTTTCTTTTCAGCAATCTTTCATCTGTGCCTTTTCTTACTGCAGCTGCTCTGAGTTCCACCAGCACATCAGGGTAAGGAGATGGTACTGTTACCATGTCTGCCTCACTTCCCTAGAGCTGTGTTAATGTACCCAGGCTAAGATCTGTCCTCTCCTTCTCACATGGGGGAGTATACAATGCAAATGGCATATTTATGCAGTGCTGTTTCAGGGTTCCTCTTTAAGGCTATACAGATGAGGATGCAGGCAGGCATCCTGTTTTTCTTCCCCCAAACATCTCCAAAGAGATGTTCCAGTCTCAGTTCAGTGATGCTCTCTATCTTTTTTTTTCTTTTCCTTTTTACTTTTCTTTGGGAAGTAATGTGATTAGTATTCTATGATGTATTTTGAGTGCTCAGAGCACAGATCTCCTTTACAAAAGGATTCACATCAATTCTCCTTCAAGAAGGCTGTTTCCAGCTGAACAGCATGTCAGCTTCCTCTATGAGCTTTGGGAGACCACTTTCCATTGCTTTAGTTCTGTCTAAATAGCTGTTTACAATGGACATAATAATGACAAATATTTCAAGTACACAGTTCTTCTCCTTTTAGGCAACAGTGGATTAGAACTGAGATACAGAGAGCAAATATTTCTGTTAGCTCTTGGAAACTGTAGAAGCCATTTGGTTTGGGGCTATGCTTTCTTTAAACCATTCTCACAAAATGATCACCTCTCTTTGATTCTTTTAAGTTCAATATGAGCATGGAGGAATTTGAGATAAGACATGCTGTGTGTGAATTTAGTCTTTGGACAGAATTCCATGAAATAATCTTCATTCATGATTGTTTGGACTACTTCCCTAATTCCTGCAATGTGACAGGCACCCTGTCAATGTCCTTTTGTCTCTCATTTCCTGCCCTGGCTTGACTGGGCAGACTTCTGGTTTGTTTGTTTTGTTACATATTTTGACATATCTTTGAAAGAGGATGGAGCCTAAGTTCAAAGCCCAGCAATGTCAGTGGCCATCCTGCCATTCATTTTAATTGTCCTCAGATGACAAAAGAATCCCCAAGTGATGACTTTGGAATCAGTGATTCCATTTTCAGAATGAGAACTATTTAGAACTTCTCCATGTCCTGTGACTGAGGCTCCCCACCACAAATCATGGAATCATAGACTCCATGATGCTAGAACTTCTCCATGTCCTGTGACTGAGGCTCCCCACCACAAATCATGGAATCATAGACTCCATGATGCTAGAACTTCTCCATGTCCTGTGACTGAGGCTCCCCACCACAAATCATGGAATCATAGACTCTATGATGCTAGAACTTCTCCATGTCCTGTGACTGAGGCTTTGCACCCCAGAGATGGTTTGCAAGTTAATTTACTGTGGTGCTAGTTCAGGCAGTAACCATAATTTGCCTGGAAGATCTTGACTATTAGACAAACCCCTGTGGTTTTCTTTTTTAACAGCAGCCACAGTTTGTCTGTATTTTGGGTGGGTGCAACCTTCTGGACAACTGTCTGCCTGTTTTGTTTATTTGTTTGTTTGTTTGTGGTTTTGTTGGTTTGTACTACTTCTTGGGATGAAACATTTGAAGTTGTTAAAAAAGGTAACTCTGTTCCTGTCCTTCCTGAGCAGACGATTTATTCAGCCTCGTTAGCTGTTGCACAGATTGCGTGCACAGCCATCGTTTCTCACAAATTATTCCAAATCCAGACAAATTCTTCTTCAACCTTTACTTTAAAGACTTGAACCTAACTTTAAAGACACATAAATGTCTTTAAGGGACATGGTTTAGATAGAGTTAGAGAATGGTTGGGCTTGATGATCTTAAGGATCCTTTCCAAGCAAAGCAATTCTATGATTCTATGAGTATGTTCATAATGGTAGTCCATGGACAAGTGTACCTGGCCACTTCCTCTGTTTCTTGCTATCTTAGTTCAAGAAAGATTTATTTCTCACACACTGTCATAAGAGAGTATCACAGAAACATGAGAAGCCTTTGCTACATTGGAAAATGAACCTGTGGCTGACCACAGATCTCAGTAACGGATACAACTGAGCTATAGCTGAGGCCAAATGGAGCCAAGATATGCTCAGACTATTTCTGTAACCACAGTTCAAGTCAGTTCATAGCACTTTTTAATATAGGCTGTCCAGTATGCCAGTTGAGGTAATGACTCTGAAATGAGTAATCACGGAATAAAGCCACCCATCGCACCGAGCTATCGGCCTATTGCTGACGTGCTTCTAAACATAGCTGGGCTAGAGTTAAATCACCTGGCAGTTACTGCCAGCTATACATCACTGGACTGAAATCAAGTTTGAGAAGTCACTAAACAGGGAACTTTTCTAAAATGTAAGCAAAACTCTGTAATCCCTGAACCTATTCCATGTGGTTTGCTGCCCATTTATTGCAAGGCTTCTGCCTAGATCAGTCCTCTCAGTCTGCCTTGCACGGCTTCCTAATACCACCATAAGAGACAATGCATCCCCATGATTGTGTTTTTCCTTCCAGGCTGAATATCCAAACCAACAAAAAAAAGAAAAAAAAAAAGATCAAGGAACATCTTTCTCACTATTATTCTATCTAGGTCATGTAAATGAGAAATACTTTCTGACTGAAGTCTGCATAGGCATCAGAGCAAAGTAAGGCATCTGAGACAGAGGCAGGAATCAGAGCTTTCACTATAGGATGCAGTGCTGTTGTCAAAGGCCTATATGAACTAATATGGTAATTCAGGCCATAATCACTGCTATCATCTTTGACAGCAAAGGCCTAGGGCTGAACAGACTGGTGGAAAGGTTTTGAGTCCCTCCTTCCCAGCAATAATGCTGGTAATTCTTCAGCTTTTGAGCACTGCCTGGTATCTCTGGGATTACTAATTAAACCATCACTCTCTGTATTTTCATGGTCACTGTGGGAGGCAGTTAAACATTCTTGTGTATTTCATGGCCAAGGATAACTTTCCAATTAATGATTATGTTCAAACAGCTACTCTAACTCTTAGGGCAACCATCTATTTCTTGCAGTTTTCATTTGGTCACAATTATTGTCACATCCTCTGCTGAAGAAATGCCTGCATGTTGGGAACTAAATCCTCTGCAAGCGGGTTAAGGAAAGCCTCGACATCGCATTTGATAGCCACAAAGGAAAACATAAGCACACAGTTTCAGGTTAAATAAGTGATGAATTCCCTGAAAAAAGCAGGATGCAAGGTTTTAACATTTATAATTCATATTATTAATGGAAATATGAGGCAGAGCTCGAAGGAGGTGACTGCTGAAGGCTTGGTTCTCGTTGAAGGGGTTTTATCATGTAATATTCACGCATCACACAGCTGCTATTTTTGTGGGGAAATACTTTCTGGATAAAGCAGAATGTAGCTGAAATACTGGGTTTGATCAGTTAGCTTCCAAGGGGGGATCTGCCCAATGCTGCTTTTATGCATCGTAACCTTTGAGACTCTAAACCTTTGAGACTCTCATGTTTCAAAGATGGAAGAAAGAACACTGCCCTTGGCAAATTCATCTGAGAAATGAAGTTTGTGCTATGAGGAACAAGCCCCCAGTTTACATTTATGATAGGGATCAACAGACATTCCTATTTAATCATAAACTTTTGCCTTGCTTAATACTGAATTTACAGGCTGAAGGGTTGGCTTTTGGCTGTCCTTGCTTTTATGTTCAGAACAGCTGGAGAAGGCTTCCTCTGCTTTGAGCAGCCTATACAAGGGCTGTAAGGAAAGGGTAAGTCCAGATCCAATTCCCAATGAGTGTTAACAAGAAAATGCTGCGTGATAGATCATGGAACTATTGGAGAGAGTCCAGTGGAGGCTACAAAAATGCTGAGGGTACTGGAGGGGGACTCTTATGAGGAGAAGCTGAGAGACCTGGGGCTGTTTAGCCTGGAGAAGAGCAAACTGAGAGGGGAGATCTTCTCAGTGCTGATCAATAGCTAAAAGGCAGGGGTCAAGAATATGGGGCTAGACTGTTTTTAGTGGTGCTCAGAGACAGGACAAGGGGTAACAGGCACAAACTAGGATACAGGGGGTGCCACTTAAATATTAGGGAAAACTAATTTGCTGTGAAGGTGCTGGAGCACTAAAAGAGGTTGTCCAGAGAGGCTGTGGAGTCTCCTCTAAAAACATTCTAAACCCATCTGGACACAGTCCTGTGCAGCCTGCTCTGGGCAACTGCTTCAGCAGGGGGGTTGGACTGGAGGATCCCTAGAGGTCCCATCCAACCCCTCACCAGGCTGGGATTCCTTAAAACCAAACCAAACCAAACCAAACCAAACCAAAACACACACACACACACACAATATCAGGATTAGTCCTACAGATTGTACAGTAACTTCCACAATAGGTTGGATATACTTTTCCGACGCATGCATCAGCTGTTACAGGGAGGTATTTTTGCCCTGTGGAGGCATTAATCCTTATCCTTCTTTCTCCAAGCATCTCGACTGGGACAGAGCGGTGAGGGGCTGCCAGGGGAGGACATTGCCTGCCCAGGCATCCCGCAGAGCCGCGGGTGACGGCGTTAGACATTCTGGAGTGCCATCTACTGGCACCCTGCTCCGGGCACCTGCCACGGCGAAGCCCAGAGCTGGGCAAAGCGAGCACCGCCTGCCCTGGCGCAGCTATCCCAGCAGCTTCTTCCACCCGCACGATTTTGGTTAAGGTGTAAGGATGGGTGGAAGCAGCCCCCTGCGACCTCACCTGCCTCCACTCTCAGCCAGGTGAAGCTCATTAAAATTTTGAATTTTGCAAGCAAGAAATGTTTTGCCTTGTAAACTAGGAAGCTGTTAAGCAGTGCGTGTTTATTTACTGCTGATGTTTATCATCACAACATTTTACAGTAGTGTTTTTCCCTTTTTTTCATAAGAATTCACTGCTGTCTCTGCAATTCAGGCACAGGTATTGTGTTTCTATTCCAGGTTTACATGGAGTTTCATTAGAGCTGCATCTTTTTCATGCTCCATTAGGTGATATAACTGTTTCATTAATGTGTTACTGATAATATATGGTATCTGACAGTAATTTGGAATTAAAACACCCATAACAAATAGTCTGGAAATAAAGGCTACCATTGCAAAAATGCAACACTCATTTTTTTTTCAGGACCACAGAAAAATGATTTCATAATAACTTGCTAAAAAAATGTCTCTTGGCATTGCTGAGATAGTTTTGTGCTGTGGTTTTTACTTTGGCTATCTTAGAGTTCCCAAAGCTCTGACACCTCTGGAGATAAAATTCTTCTGTTTAGCCACAAAACATGTGTAGTACGGTCAGAGGTGGCACAAATTTCATCCTCCTTTGTCATCACTTTTATCATAAAATCACCTTTTATTTCCAGAAGCTACCCTTTGGGTTTGCTACAATTCCTCAACATCAATGGTGGTTTACACAGGATAGATTCTCCAGCTTACATATCTCTAGGGGAAAAAACCTATCACATTCTGCTCCCCTCGTCAGAGTTTCAGTGTACCCCAAGCATGTTAATGTCAAGGGTGTCTAAAATCACACAGAGAATTAACGGAGATAATATAGTTCTTGTGTAACTTCAATCCCCTGACTGAAGAGGACCATCTGCTTTTAGTCCTCTTGCTAATATCATATCACCAACATGTTTACAGCCTTCTCAACAGCTCCAAATAAGAGGGCATGCTCAAACCTGTGAATCACTGTGACAGTCTTCAAAGCATAACCACAGGAAGAAAGTACCTTGAAGAAGCACCTGTCAAATACACTTCTACCTTGCAAAAGGAAAGGATGCTTTCATCCAGGGGCTTGTACTGCCAGAGCTAGTCACAGCTTCCTCCCTGCAGACAGGCAGACTTCCTGAAGATGCAGGTATTTGGGGAAGGCTTAACTTTTAGCTGCTGGAAAACACAGAGGAGTGGTAAAGCAAGGTGCCTCGTCTGCATAATTTACCCCTTCGGTTTGCCATCTTGGTAAACAGAGAGAAACTGCACAAAGATCCTTTGTTATCATTTCTCTGCACAGAATTCCTCTGGGAATAGCTATAAAGTGTTGCTAATTTGGGAACTGGCTGGAGAGTGTAACTAAATTAAGGAGAAACAGGAAAATATCTTGCAGCAATTCTGTTTGAGTTTCACATGCAATTTGTTTCCTTCATTCCTTCAGAGGGGATTCTGTTGCACTGGGCAGACAACTCTATGCTCAGAATGGATTCACTCTCCCAGTTCGGTGTTCCAAACCCTTGGGCTTACAGTTTCAACAGTCACAGGGAGAGCATGAGAATTTCTGAATGCAAAACTGGACAGTCTCTGTACAAACTCACTCCAACTGAACAGAAATCATCAGTCTGATGGCACAACTGTTACATGTGCATTGGTGGCCTCTGTTCTGTAGGTATTATCTAGATCAGACCACAACTTCACAACACTTCTTTTTGGCCCTACAATCTTTGCATCTATGAATACTAAAATCTGAGCAGCTGTTAACCCCAGCTTCTTTCAAGAAACCAAGACATTAGGATATTTATTGCTATGTTTCATTTCCTGTCATTATATCCATATTTGTTTGCATACAATATCATTTATATTTGCTTTCCTCCTTCTTCTAGTAAATACATGGAAAATATTTATGTGATAAAACCAGGAGAAGTGTTCAATCTATTTCCTTTGCAAGAATCATACAGCCATGCATAAGCAATAAACCATCTGCTTCTCACAACATTAGGTAAACCATATTACTTTGGAAAAAAACAGTGATAACAGCAAATTTGACAACAGTAATAAACTTCCAAAGTCTTGACACCAGATTTCCCTTGTTATTCATTACCTGCTTGCTGGAAAGTAGGCTTTGGAACAAAACTGTCCCATGCTTCCTGGGAACTTGGTCTCTACTCTGCGTAGCATCTACTGTTTGAAGAACAGTCCATCAGCACTGGAGCCCAGAGGAGGGCTGTGAAAATGACCAGTGGGCTGGAGCACCTCTTCTATGAAGACAGGCTGTGAGAGCTGGGGTTGTTCAGCCTGGAGAAGAGAAAGCTCCAGGGAGCTTTAATAGCAACCTTCTAGTACCTGAAGGAGGCTATGTGGAGGATGGAGAGAGACTGTTTCCAAAGACCTTCAGTGAGAGGACAAGGGGCAATGGCTTCAAACTAGAAAAGAGCAGATTTAGACTGGATGTTAGGAACAGGTTCTTTACTAGGAGGGTGGTGGAACACTGGAATGGGTTGCCTGGGGAGGTAGTTGACACCCTGTCCCTGGAGATGTTCGAGGTGTGGCTCGACAGGGCTCTGGGCAGCCTGATCTAGTTGAGGATGTCCCGGCTGACTGCAGAGGGGGGTGGACTGGATGACCTTTGGAGGCCCCTTCCACCCAGACCATTCTATGATTCTATGAGTTCATGATTCTATGATTCTGTGGCAAATGGGGCTTGTTTTGCCATGGAGGGACACTCAGTCTGGTGGTAGAGGAGAGAAGCTCAAGTTGAAGCATGCATCAGATCCTTGGGGTGCAATCTAGTCAGTGACAGGGAGAGGCATTCCACTGGGAAAGGACATTTTATTCTCCTGCGCTTCATCATTTCCTCCATCATCCCAGGGTAAAATTTGCCTTACAGAAATATTTGAACACAGGCTTAAATATTAAAAGAGTCATTTTGCCTTGCAGAGCTATCTGATGGGGTCACTCAGGATGTGCTGCCAAGGAGAATATCAGGTTCATAAAACTGTAACAATTCTCACTGTGCCATCTTCATTATTTCCGTGTGACTGTTGGTCCAGGCTTGTCATTCATGTTGCCAAGTGACTGGTGACAGGCAAAGCTTTTCTTGAAGGCATTCTCAAGATGGCTTTTTCTTTATCTGAGCATCTCTGCAAAGCCTTGCTATTATTAGGTCTTTCTAATGCCTTGGATAAAACCTCAGAGATTATGCTCCTACTTTATACTCCAATAGCCTCTTCATTCACGATGTTTAGTTAGACTAAATATTTGCTTGGAGGACTGGCTGTGCAGTGCCCACAGAGATATTCCCAGAGCGTGACTACAGCCATATTTTTTGTTGCCTTAATATTGTGAACATAAAAGGAGATATAATAATCTGAAAGCTAGAAAATGAAGATTCATGTAGGCTGCTGATACCTGCCAGACTAGCCTAATATCAAAACATTTGCTGCAGCCTTCACCATGTTTGCTTTAGAGAATTTAACAGGTGAAGATTTCTGTCCTGCCCTTGGTGAGTCTGAGAAGGACTGGTGCATGAAACACCAGCTTTAAATGCAGAGCTGGAAGTTTTTCATCCTCTCTGTAGTAACTGACACAAGTAAAACATTAATACAATAGAAGGATGCAGACCCAAAAGGTCTCTTCCCTTCAGCCTGTCTTCCCAAATTAACTTGCTTTGACATTTAAAGAGACCAAGAAGGTGATGCTGATGTGTCCTGTCGTATTTTCTGCTGCCTCCCAGAAGCACGCTCTTTGCTCTGAACCAGGAGCCTTTCCATTAGCAACCAGTTTTCCTCCTGTAATTCTCTTGTCAAGACTCTTCCTTTGCTCTTTCTACTCCACACAGCTCTGCTCTCTCTTAATGGTAGCTTTATTTTTAAAGAGCTTGGGAAGCAAACAACTTGGTGTTTTCCTTCTCTCTTAACAATGCACTTGGACAACCCAAAACCATTTCAGACAGCAACAATAGATGCTCTGATCAAGCAGGGGTAGGTATAAACTAATTAACAAGAACTGAAAAGCTCTGTAGCTGTGTTTCAGGCCCAGCTTTCATTTCTCTCTAGCTCTCCTGTAGTCACAAACAGCATGAGCTCTGCTCCAGAATAAAGAGCTGCCATCCAGAAGCCTTGTTTATAGCAAGAGACGACAGAACCCCCCTGCCATCGGCAGCTCTTTCTCACCTTCCTCGTCCACCCCGTGGAGTTTCCTCCTTTCTGCTGAGTGTCTGTGAGACAAGGACAGTCTCAGCAGTAGGTTCTTCACCCAACAAGGCCATCCACAGCCCTGACATTAAAATCTTGGAATGGTGTTTTAAGCTGTCCTTGTTTTGGGGGTTTTCAACAGTTATGGCAACTCTTTAAATACTCTCTAACTTCTGATGATAGCCAAACTACTGAGGGTTTCCTTCGGACTCGTGTCCTCCAAGTCCTTCTAACAGCTATTTTCTATCCAGGTCTCCATGAGGAGTCTGGCTTCTCTTTCACAGAATCCTCGGGGTCAGGGAAATCCCCATTTTCAGCTCTTCTCTTAGAGGGGCTTGCTTTCTCTAAGATAATGTTTAGAAATGCTCCCTAATAGCTCCCAGTATCAAAATGCTCAATCCTAAGAAAAGCAACCAGGACTCTTTAACAGAGATAAGACCATGACCAAACCTTGCCCTTGGACTCCTGCTGCATGTCCATCAGCAATTCCCCATGTCACTGAGTTTTACTTATTTTGTTCCACAAGCTTTTGTTATTTTCCCAGTCAATTTCAGCCCACCAGCTGCAGGACAAAGGTTTTATCTGAAGAAAAACAGCTCCTGTGGTTTGAGTTGTTGTGGTTTTATTTTTAAGTTCAGGGCAGTGACAGCAGCAGCAGCAACAAATTTTGGCCACAAAACCTCTCGATAGGTGGTTAGCACTGTGAGCCAGTGCTGGCAAAAGGTGAGACAGATAAAAAAAACCTGTTAAGAGCCTGACAGCTTGATCCTTGTTTCACAGTCCTTGTAGGCAAGGCCATGTGCCTTCTGCCTGGGAAAGCTCGGTGACTTTGGTGACTATTTCACTCTAATTTCAGACTGGATTCAGCTTCCAGTCCTCATGCCTTCTTGGGTCTGCATTTTGTTATTAGGGAGACAAAAATAAATCATAATAAACATAGCTCAAACCCTTCTCCCTAGGTTTAGCTGAGACCAGGACTCCTGCAGCTTGATTCAGCTCATGTTCCACCTTCTCACTCACTTTCAACTCAGTCCCAGTTTCCTCTTTTCTTTGGGATAGGTTATGTGCGTCCAGGGACAGTGCTGCAGTGTGCTGCTGGCTGAAGGCATCAGTGCTCACACCTGCAGCATCAAGCTCAAGTTTAAATAAAGATTTAAGCCATATATTCCAGTGTTATCTCCCTCTTCATCATAGTTCCTCCAAGGCTACCTCATGATAATAACTTTTCATGGTGTAAGCTACACAGTTAACATTTCCTTAACTCTTGGGGGAAGGAGAATAGCTGTGCATCTAAAATTAATTAGAAAGAGTGCCAAAAAAATATTGATTTCATTCATCTCTCTGTAAAACTATTAGTAGCAGTTCTGGCTGTTATTTAGAAACCCATTTTGCATCCCAAACTCAAACACACACCGTCACTTGTGTTTAATGCTGCCTTCACACCTCCCTGATGAAATGCCACATTTCTGCTTTATATCTTTGGAATAAATCTCTACATATCTTTGGAATAAATGTCCACATTTCCACAACCACCTCTCCCTCTAAGTTCTCACACCTCCTGTACAGCTCACCAGTTTTGTTGTATCGCTGATTTTCTCACACTACATCATCACCAAACTCAGCAGAACATTTTTCACATTAATTGAATGTTCTGCCCATACACACAGATATTTATAATCTCCTGGGGGAAAAGCTGGTTTAGTGCTGTTGGGTTTTGCCTTTTCTTTTTCACAGCACAATTAATTTTTGTATTTCTACTTATTCACACAAAACACAAGAATTAAAAATAGCTTGGGCTGAAAACCTTCTTGAAAGCTCTTTCCCCTAAAACTTTAAATTACATGATTTTACACTCAAACAAAATATATGGATCACTGTCAACTGTGAAAAAAAGTGACAGAAAAAAAATATGAAGTTTGAAATATATTATTTTATTGCACATAGTGATGGCATCTGGTTGTTAGTACAGTTTGCATGATCTTGCATCTGGGTCGGGCCAGTCCCAGGCACAAATCCAGCCACTTCAACTGGATCATGTTTCTAGCTGGCTTAGGAAAACAATATAATTCTGTGTTAACAATTATCACAGTAAAGCTAAATTTATGTCCATGAGGAATTTTGTTGCCTGGAGTAAAAATTCCTTTGGGTTCATAACTTCCCCTTTTCTTCCTACAGGCATAAAAATGATGGGCTGTGTCACTTGAAATGTATTCATGAATTAATACCACTTAAGCAAAGCATAAGGGCCTGGTTTGACTTGGAAAGTGGTTATGCTAATTAGCTTAAATTTGCAAGAATTTAACTCAACTTGACATTTAGTTTGAAAGGTCTACATTTTCCTGTCAAGTTCAGATAACAATATTGCTGGTAGGATATTCCTTTTTACCCTCTGTCCCAAATGATGCAACAGAGACAAAAAGTTCATTTGCAAATGTTTACCTAAAATGCAGTGACTTCCATGAAGGCCTATGCAGGCAGCTGACACAGATCCCAACTAGGTTGGATCCCTGGCAATAGCATCTGCCACAGAAGTTGGGCTGTTTGCTTTGCTTGAATCCTCCCTGGCTTTAGATGCTTTCAAATCTTTTCCTAATCCTTACTGAAGGGCATAGCTAATTAACCTGGGAATGGTGCTGTGCTGCTGCTGTTGCCAGCTAAGGTGAGATACCTGCACAACACTGAACTCTCTGTAGATGTATCAAGTAGCTCAAGGAAAAATATGTTTGCAGTGGGCACAAAGCCACCTTTCTCTCTCTTCCTTTTAAAATGTACAAAGGGTATCTCTCTGACTACAAAGCATCAGAGACATACTGTTTGCTGAGCTCTACCTACAATATCTGACTGATGAGAACAGTTATGAATTTGTCTATTTCTGTGCTTTTTACCTCCAAAGCATGTTAGTTCTTCAAGACATTCATTGCCCTGCTTTCCCTTAGCAAACAAAGTGATATTTGGTGTCTCCTTTGTAGCCCAACGTTAACGTCACTGTTAAAAAGCTGTGCTTTGAAATGCTGCTTTCCTCTGCAATGGCATAAGTATGATATTGTGTTGACCACTGCTTCACTCTCCAGTTTTTTAATTCCCAGAGTTAGGAATTGATTAGTTAATGGAGCTAAAGCTCGCTGGCCCGCAGCGTGCTGCACCCTTTCATTAGCTGCGAATCCGAGATAAACACAGTGATTTAGGTCTGCTAAGCAAATCCATCAGCTACGTAGCATGACAGCTTGCTGCTGCTTTTGCTTCTGGATCTTTATTTGAATAGACTGCTGACAGCATGGGCTTTTTGCTTTTTCTTATTTCCCCCCATATTACATCAGAAAGCTTGGTTTAATCTTAATATGATGTGTTAAGGCACAGTGGAGGTAGCTGCTCTCTGGGGGCTAGGAGTAATGGGGCAGGTCTCACAGGTGCCCAAGAGGGGGTGGCAGGGTGTCCTGGGCTACAGGCTTGGAAGAAAGATGTCAGGAAGGCAAGATGACAGTGTGTAAATCTGTCTGATCTTTCCAGAGCCCCCTGCACCTTTTCTGGTTCAAATGATTAGTTTACACTGGGGGTTTTGAGTCATTCCAGGGGAGCTAAGACACTCCCACAAATCAGTGCTATCCATCTATCAAGTGATGCAAGTTGTTGGGTGCTTCATTGCAAATACACATTTCTTTGACTTTTTCAATTGGTATTTTTTGAGGACACTGACAAGCAGCAGGAAACTGTAAGTGGTGGTGGTGCAGACCTTACTCTGCCTTTAAACTGTTGTGTTTGAACATGTCCTGGAAGGGCACCACACCCCAAACCACAGGTCTCAGTTGCATTTAGGAGGCCTGCCCATATGTGTCATGGTGTGTCACTACAGAGGAAGCAGTTAGCACATCATTCTCCACATCTTTCCATCTGTTTGTGCTAATGTGGTTTTTGCAGTCTGGCATTTCTTCAGGAGAAGTCATTTTCCAGAACAAGCCACATGGTAAATAAAATTCTCTTTAATGCAATGTTGCCCTGGTTTTATTCACTGCAAAGTAGAAGAGCACAGCTCACTCCATTGCTGACACTGACAAATCTCCTAAGGTTGGGTTTACCTATAGTAGTTTCAAACAACTTAAAATATCCTCATAAAATATATAATACATAATAAAAGACATATTAATGAGATTTTTTGAAACATGAAGCCTTAAACAGGGGCTCATTTTAAAGCTTACCAGTGCTTTTCTGGCCTTTAATTCTATTTACTATATGGAAAAGATAAGGTGGAATGAAAATGAGAGATGAAGAATTGTACTGGATGAAGCAACAGGATTCCAAGACAGAAGACCTTGGGGGACAAAATGAATCAAAATGACTGTGTGAGTTTAAAATACACTACTATTTCATAATGAAATATATAAAATACATTATGAAGTACAGAAGGTTTTTTTTCATTGGAAAATACAGAGGTCAAAATTAAGTTATTGAGACTGAAGAACACTGATTAACCTTGATTAAGGTTAACCTTGATTAACCTTCATTAAGGTTAAGCTGGAAATTCCCTGATCAGTAATACATTGATAGTGTGTGGAAACTTGAATTGCCACAGGAAATCTCTAGTGCCTTGCAACATGATAAACACAGAACTTCTATCACCTAAACTACTGATTGAATTCCAAATGAGCAGGCTGCTTCATATGTGTTCTTCAGCACGAAACATCAATTGTCAGCCATTGTCAAGGACAGGATATTAGGCTAAAAAGGCTCTCGATAGAGCCCAACACATTTGTCCTGTGTTCCCGTGTCCTTATCTTGCTTTATAAGGAGACAACTCTATTTCTGCACCAAATGCTGCTTTCAAGTGCATCACTGCAGCAGCGTTGCCTTATGATAACAAGAACAAGTGACAGAGGTGAGGCCTGTATCTAAAAATTATTTGGCATCCTGTTGTAACTCAAAGGAGATAAAAGGGCACTTTCCAGATACAGTTGTTCAAGAAGCAGCATCTATTAGGAACCCAACTGTACAAACTATATTGCCATTAGATAGATGCAGTGATTGGGATAAGGGTATACCCTTCCTCTGCTCTTAAAATACCTTCCCTTTAATGTTACATCACTCCATTTGGTCTGGACTAAAATTAAACAAGATATGTATGAAGGAGGTAGAGCAGGTTGGAAATAATAATGGGGTCCTGCCACAAGCAGGACTTAATGCAGCCCAGAAGGTAAATTGTATCCTAGGCTGCATCAAGAGGAGCATGGCCAGCAGGTCAAGAGAGATGATTCCCCTTTACCCATCTCTTCTGAGACCCCACCTTCAATACTGTGCCCAGTTATGGTGTCCCCATCATAAGAAGGGAAGCAAGCCCAGATGAGGGCCACAAAAATGATCCAAGGGCTGGAGCTCCTCTGCTGTGAGGACAGGCTGAGGAAGCTGGGGTTGTTCAGCCTGAAGAGAAGACTCTGGGGGGACCTTAACAGGAAGGCTGCAAAGGGACTTTTCATAAGGGTGTCTAGAGACAGGACATGGGGGAATGGTTTGAGGCTGAGGGAGAGAAGGTTTAGGCTGAATCTGAGGAAGAAATTCTTGAGTGTGAGGGAGGTGAGACTGGAATAGGCTTCCCAGGGAGGCTGTGGATGCCGCTTCAAGGGCAGGCTGGAAGAGGCCTTGAGTAGCTGAGTCTAGTTGAGAGGTGTCCCTGCCCCTGGTGGGGTGATTGGAGTAGATCATCTCTGAGGTCCCTTCCAACCTAAGCCATTCTGTGAAACAGTGATTAATACAGAAGTGCCTGCAAAGCTTTGAAACCAGTGTCTTCTCTCAGTGAACAAGTAATTTGCATTAAAACATGGTTCCATATGTTGCTAAAATAAAATGACAGAGTTAGTATAGAAGAAAAATTCTTTGGCATCAAACCATCGATACTGCATTGTTATTGTTATCTCAAAGACAGAGATGGAAGATTACTTTGTAAACATATTTCTTAATGGGATAATTTTCTAATGACTGATAGAAGCTTGTGATAAGATTTCATCTTGCACAGCCTTTTGTTGCAAAAAGTGATGCTGTGGGATTGGACACAGTAGGGTGTTTGATCTACAAAAGACCAGGGCTCACTCTCAAGGAGAAGAGTCAAGAGTTAGGGCTGGGCTGGTCACTAGACAAGTGACAGATATCTCTATGAATCCCGCTCCTTTCCCAAAGGGAAGGGAAAGGGAATAAGGGACAGAGACTTATGGGCTGGAAAACAAAACTAAACCAGCTTGAATGGAAATAATAATAATAAAATGAAATAGATACAAACCAAGATTGAACCCAAGAGCCTGATGGCAATTGTGTCACTGTCACCACTGAAGCTGTAGCAGAAGTGCCCAACTGGACTCAGCAGCAGGTGGGTCCTGGATTCAGGAGCTGGATTCTCTAAGTGGATCCAGGAACACATAGATTGGGATGGAAAGCAGAATGGATAGAATTCTCCTTGGATGGCAGCCACTGAAGAAGAGGTTTGGTCCTAGTGATCCCTCAGCTTTATACCTTTCTCAATCTGCTGGCCACACTTTTGATGCAGCCCATGAATTGCACTTCTGGGCTGTGAGTGCACATTGTTTGCTCATATCCAGCTTTTTCTCTACCAGTACCCTCAAGTCCTTTTCCACAGGTCTGTTCTCTATCACACCATCCCCCAGCCTGTATTGATAATGGGGATTGTCCTGACCCAAATGCAGGACCTTGCACTTGGTCTTGTTGAGCTTCACTCACAAGGCTCACCAGGGACCACTTCTCCAGGTCAAATTGAGATTCCCTCTGAATCCTTCAGATATTCACCCTTATTTGAGGAGAATGTGGATCTGCTGAGGAACATGAAATGCTTTGTACTGCTGTTTTATTTGTATATTTGATCTCATGGCTTTTGTATTCATCTTTGCTTTTATGCCACTGTGTCTTTTAGAACTAAGTCTATGCTATATTCTGTCATTTGATTTCTTTCCTTTACTTTGGTTTGCTGTGACTGAGGACAAAAGTTAGCTTGACTAAATCAAACAAGATAACAGAAGCAGGGAGAAACACTTGAAGAAACTGGCAGGTGATGGCTATTTACTTTATTCCCAAAGACTCAGGACAACAATTGTGCTTATCCTATTTTTAGAGATAAAAGCAAATGCTTTTCAGACTCTTTGAGGACAGAGAAAGAATCCAGCTACAAGAAGGACAGGCATGAACTTCAACGGACATGCAATAGAAGTGTGGATCTATAGTTAGAAAAGAGAGGTGTCCCTGCCCACGGCAGGGAGGTTGGAGTAGATGATCTTTAATTCCAACTTAAGCCATTCTAGGATTCTGTGAAAAAAATAGATGGGTTCTCTGCCCAATCCTTTGCTCCCTCACGTCTTTACTTTTATTACTTTGGGGTTTTTTTTTGTGTGCAGCTTTTTTATATATTCCTGAAGTTTATATTTTTCACAGCTTGCTGTATGAAAAATTCTTAAGGGCAATAAAAGGAAACAGCATTTCTTATTTCCATAAAGGTATCCCAAGAAATAAAAAAATGGAACAAATCCCTAAAATATCTACTCATCCAGGCCCTTTCCCCCCCCCCCCAGCACCAGCTGGTCTTTGTAAGGGACACATTTGCAGACTTGGTTTGTGGGAGCTTTGTTTATGCACTGGGTAGGGATTAACAACTAATTTTAATTAACATGGCAAAACCAAAATCAAAGAAGATGGAAAAATTTGCAAATCTTGTAAGACCACTAATTGTGGCTGTGTTCTTAGATGGAGAGAAGGCGCCACATGGAATTTTCCATATTAACATTTTTAGCGAGGTTTACAGGCCATAATCCTCTCCCCATCACTATTTCACAAGGAATTTCCTGATTTAGCAGATCTTTAATTACACCCTTGGGCCTCTCAATCTTCCATGTGTCTTTACAATCTTCCTGCAAAGCAGACAAATACCACTGTTGTCATTTCAAGTGTTCATCAAGCAGGAAACCTGTGAAAGAGCAGGCAACAAAACCGAGGCCTTGGTTTTCTGGAGCAGCTGAAACCTGTGCAAAGCCAATGGCATTCGGATGGCAACACATAAATGAGTAACAGGTCACTTGGATTCTGCAAGAAGAAATGGTGTCAAACCCATCTAACTTCCCCTCCATGACAGAATCATGAGCCTCATGGAGACAGGAGGCAGTAAACATTATATGTTTTGACTTCAGGAAGGCTTTTGGCACGGGCAGATGTGGCTTTCTTGTAGCAAAGTTGGGGAAACAACACCTCAGAACTGGCTGAGGGACTGCAGTTTTCTGACAAAACGAGAGGACCAAGAAAGGTTTTATGTGGTCAGTCCTGAGCCTGAAGTTTAATAAATCTCTTCTGAGGGTTTAAGTTATTGAAGATTCAGGATGAATGTTAGCAAAAAATCCCTAGTGGGAGGACAGTCAAGCACTAGATTAACTGCAAGCTTTTCAGTATCGAATTCTCTCATCCGTTTGCCCAAGCACGAGTTTGACACTGCTCCTTTGGGGGCCAAGGGGACAGATTCAATGACGAGATTAGGTCCCTTTTGGGCTGATGCTATAGAACTACATGATTTAATGCCTTACAGCAATATAATAGGCAAATTACTCATTCGAGATCAGGAAGCTTCACACCATATTGCAACACAAATTGCAGGTGAAAAATTCTTGTGCGCCTTCCCACCTCTGACTCTGTCACATCACCCTCGGCTGGAGCTTAAAGATTACATCCCTTAAGGCATCATCAGAATAATGGCATAATGAACTCAGTGAAGCTGTCCCAAGAAAAGTTTCTGTCAGTGGCTTGGGTTTGTCCCACTGGGTTTTTCAGTGTTCTTTAGATTCAACAGAAAGCCAAGACGTGGAAACAGCAGCTGTTGCTCTAAACTGTATGGCCATTGCCTGAGGGTTACACACCAACTCCTCAATCTGGGACACTGCTGGGGCATTGTCAGGGAGACTTCTCTTAGCTGCATGATCTGCTAAAAATGTGAAAATGTGATGAACTGCGGGGAAAGGATCTTGGGATGGGGGAAGAGAAGAAATGTGTGGTTTTAAAGCTGGGTTCCTGACTGTGGAGTATGAAATAGAACTTTTCAGCTATTTCTTATCCCATGTGGGAGCGATAGGACAGGGGCAGCCTGCATCTGCTGTTAAATCAGGGAATAACCATGCACAGCACTCAGGATCCAGCGCACGTCTTCCTGACAAATGCTTTCTCTGCCACGTAGAAGCAGTAACCCTTACTGAGCTAAGTAACTAATAGTAAGCTGAGCTAATTAGTTTAATGAGATAATACAAAGTAGCTACATCAGAGAGTCTCACTTTGATGCTAATTCCCTCATGTAAGAAGTCCTTTTATGTCCTGGGCTACTGTTTAAGCTACAGGACCAATTTACCAGCCTCTGTTGATTTAAATCTGTTATTAATGAATGAGAAAGCACATGGATCTGGTTGCAGAAGAGTATTTGTTTTCTTTCATCCTGCCATCATTTTTCCCTCAAGGTCTGTCTCATTGAGAGGCAATAACAGGGAAAGAAGCAAACAGTATGAAGTTCTTTCTGGAGCTTGTCCCTTTGCTGCTGGAACCTGCAGCAGCTTTTTTAGCCTATATGTTTAGTTTATTCTTCTATACTGTAAAGCATGTGTGGTTGAGCACACCTCTTCTATCTTGTTCCTACCAGTAGCATAAATAGATTTTCTCACATTTCCTTCATCTCTTTCTGCTTTTTCTGTTTTGCTTGCTGGATATCCACTTTTCTGCTCCAGTTCTTAGTCTTACCTTTTATACCGAGGCAAATTGCTGTTACTGTGATCTCTAAATCTTTTATGTGGCCACAAGACTGCATATTAGTTTCTTTGATGACTTCAATGAGCAGCTCATGTCTCCTTTAAGAACAATGCTAAGACTTTTTGATATAAACTATAGCAAAAGCACACGTGAGCCCATTGTAAGCCAGATAAGAGCCCCTGAAACATTACTTTCTATTATCCAACATTTAAAAAGAGTTTAATAAGCTGCACTTCAACCAAGACCACTATATCTTTTTCAAAGGTTTTTTTTAGATACTCTTTCACTGTTTTTTGTTTCACAAGTCTCAGACAATTTGAGAAGAAAATACACCCAATTTTTCTGGACTCACTCCACAGTGAATTCCAAATGAATGTGTTCTGTAGAAGTGGTGTAGGGGTTTTTATGGCTGCTTTATTTAATTTTTACAAGGTAAGCATGCAGTACACAGAGGGAGGGACTTATGTTGAGGGGAAGACTCAGTATTCAGTATCACTAAGGTTGGAAGAGACCTCAAAGATCATCGAGTCCAACCTGTCACCTCATGACTAGATTAGGGAGGACACTACTGCCCACTTCAGGCTTGAACTCACGACCTTCCCATTAAGGGTCTGATGCGCTACCAACTGAACCACATCCTGACTCCCCAAAGGAAATGTTATGTTGTCTCATTTCTCACGGAGCTTGAAGTCACCATCACAGTGCAGGAAATGCTCGGATGCACACCTCAGTGGTATGACTCCATTACCACCCAGAGACAGATTCAGAGGGTACAAATTGAGAAGCAGCAAAATACAAGAGTTAGGGTTTGCAATACACAGGCTGTCCATAAGATTCTGTTATTAAATCCTGACACTTAACTGAAACAATTCAAGTAAGCTAAGATCTTTAGCTCAAATTAAGCTTTACTAATCAATCACTTGATCGATTGGTTGAATTTCCAGAGTGATGAAGGAAATGGAATTACAGTGTGGACAGAACATGAACTACTACTCAACTATTACAGGATGCTTGAGATGGGCATATTTTATTTGTGGATTACAGAACAATCAGCACACCTTGCTGAAACCACAGATGAAACCTTATGTGGACATAAACAGAGTTAAACATGGCAGAAGTCAGTGTTAAAAATTTAAACTCTATAAATATCTTCCTGGGATTTTAAAATACACATCTGCTTGTCTCCTTCCTGCCTACAAACAACCAGGAACAATCCTCTTATTTCAGCCCTGTGGAAGTGTTTACCAATAGTTCTGGTGGAAGTCATTGCACAAAATGAGTCACCTGCTTTAATATTTTGACTTTGTGACTTAGAGTGTAAACTATTCAGGACAAGGACAAGGTGTGTTTCTATTGTAATTAATAGAACATGGCCTCAACTGTGATCCAGACTTTGTAATGCTCCTACAACTGAGTCAATAAATAAAGACTTTACGTGACATAATTCATCAGTCTGGATGAGCTGTATCAGTGTTTCCACTTGTTTGTTGACTAGACTTCCTTTTGGATGGGAGACTGAGCTCACAGGAGGGCTGGCACCGATGCACCTAGTTGTGCTGTGGACTCTCATAACACAGTGTTACAGCAGAAACTGAAAGCTGATTGGTAAATCAGCTGGCTCAGCAGAAATCGAAAGCAGATTGGCAAATCAGCTGGTTCAGCAGAAACTGACAGCTGATTGGCAAATCAGCTGGCTCAGAAGAGCTTAGCAAGAAGCAAGAGTTTGAACAAGTGAGAATTTGAACCAAAACAGCAAGTTAGCTGGCTCAGCAGGGCTTAGCAGGAAGCAAGGTGTCTGGGTAAGCAAGAGTTCGGACTAAAATAGCCAGATGTTGAGACCATGTGTCTTGCGCTTTGGGCCAAGCACAAAGAATTCAAAGTTGCCAAACCGTAAGGTGTGACCAGAGGTCACCCATGACCAAGTAAGGGAAAACAGAGTTAGAGTACACTTCTCCAAACAACCTCCAGGACCACCATAACACTCATAGAAAAAACTGAGCATATGCTAGAACAACTACCTGAAGGGTGGTTGTAGCCAGGTGGGGGTCAGTCTCTTCTCCCAGGTAACCTGTGGCAGAACAAGAGTCTCAAGCTGCATCAGGGGAGGTTTAGGCTGGATGTTAGGAAGAAATTCTTCACAGAGTGCTTTACCATTGGAATGGGCTTCTCAGGGAGGTGGTGGTGTCACCATCACTGGAGGTGTTTAAAAAGAGACTGGATGAGGCACTTGGTGCCAAGGTGTAGTTGATTAGATGGTGTTGGGTGATAGGTTGGACTCGATGATATCAAAGGTCTTTTCCAGCCTGGTTAATTCTGCAATTCCATAATTCCATTGGTAATTTACACGTGTATCCAGCTTTGTGGAAGTAGGCAGGCACTTCATGGAAAGAGCTGAGTATGGCTTTTCCTTGATTCTATAAAAATAGCAATTCTCTTGTATCTTGGTTAGGAGGAGGAAGCCACCATGCACCCAGCACTGCAATAAAGCAGCGTTGGCTTTCTAAACTATCATCTAGTCTGGAGAGTTTCCTCAACTCTGATTTTTGGGTCCCATTGTGAGTGTGTGCAGTTCCCATTGCACTTGTAAGATCAGCAGCCCCAAACAGCACTCAGGCGAGGTGCCTGGCCTCCAAGGTACGTGCCTGTGATGCCCACCTGAAGAGATGCCATCTCTTCTCAGACCAGGCATTATTCACCCCAGGTAACACAAAGTTTTCTTTCTTGACTTTCAGAACATCCACACAGTTGAAATCCTGATCAGTCTCAGGTTTGACCAGATACACCTCCTCATCTGTCTGAAGCAGCACAGCGAGAAGGGTGCAAAACACCGGTTGTAAATTTTATTTAGCTATTTACAAGGTATTTCTCTGAAAAGACTGATACAGCGTTACACGGCCTCAGCATTTCCACGGCACCCATCGCTAGCTGTCCGAAGCGGGCTCGTTTGACGACCCCACGACCCGAGGCACCCCAGGCCCTCGGGGGGGCAGGTGAGGTGGAGGGCACGGCCGGTAGGGCAGCTGCCACAGGCTGAGGGTGGCGCTGAGGAGCCGCTTCCGGCGCGGGGGAATAATGCCGGGCTGCTCTGAGGGAGTTGAGAAGCCGGGTGCGGCGAGGCCGCTGAGGGGCCGTCTACTCCCCCCCGGCCGGTGCTGTGGCGGACCGGGGCGTTATGGCAGATCCTGACAGCGTGGCGGGCGCGGGGCGCTGTGGCGGGCGCGGGGCGCTGTGGCGGGCGCGGGGCGCTGTGGCGGGCGCTCGGCCTCCGTGCCTGTCGCTCCCCGCTGCGGCCCCTCGGCCGGGCACAGCCTGCAACGCGCGCGCCCCCCCGGGCGAGGGGCGGGGGCGAGCACTGTCCCGGCCGGCGCTGATCTTACGCTCCTATTGGCCGCTGTCTGCGCTGACGTCACGATCATGATGAGAATTAATGATCGGAGGCGCTGATTTCATTGTGTGACGCCGGGACCGACCCAGCCGAAACCGGCTGAATCCGGAGCCCCGATCCCCCCGCAACAGCCCCGCACAGCACGGTAAGCCCGGCGCGCTGCGCAGGGGCGGTGGGCGGGCGCGACTGAGTCCCGGGGGGGCGGTCGGGTCCCCCCGCCCGACAGGGGCGCGGCGGACAGGCGGGAAGGAGGGCGGCGATGATGGTGATGGTGATGATGATGCCCCTGGGCCGGCGAGCCGGCGGTGGGGGAGGGCGGCGGCGCGGGCTCACGCTCGCGGAGCCACCCCGGGCGCGCAGGCTCACTGCGCCTCCCCCGCGGCCCCGCAGAGGCAGGGGCTGGGCACCCGCCACGCTGCGGGACTGCGCATGCCTACGGAACGCCTGGAGGGCCCGCGTGTGCGGCTTGTGCCGCACTGCGCCTGCGCAGTGTGCTGCGGCCCGGGGGCCTGCGGTGTGGCTGAGCGCATGCGCCGCGCGGTACTAGCTGCTGCCCGCCGGCTAGGAGCAGTCACCTGCGTCTCGGTCTTCTGATTTCCCTGAGCTCTGGGCCCCTTCTTACTGCTCATGTCAGTGCTGGGGCAGCACATTGAGGGTGGGCTGATACACCTGAACGCTTTGGGGGGACAGCTGAGGAGGGTAAAGTTTATCTTGGTCTCATGATGCGAGGCCTGCGGGATGCGCCCAGGGCAGATGGCCACCCCACGTTAAGTGGGCGAGAGGTGGCCAGGCTAGGGGGCTGACGGAGAACCGCGTTTTCCTTGAGGACTTAAGCCTCTCACAGGTCACACTGTATTGGTGCCAGGCATGGTGGCAGTTCAAGAGAGGGTCTTCTAGCTTCCAGTCTTTAGCCCTCAAAGGTTTGTTAGAGAATGACGGCATAAAAGTGCACTGGTTGTACAGTCTGCTGATAGACCCGGGGGCGCTCACCTCTAGGAGTACTTGTTTTGCATGTCGGCTTGCCCTATTCTGTGAAACAAGAAGCCATCCCCAGCCCTCTGCCCCTGTATTCCCCTGGCCTGGTGCTTCTGATGTTGGGTGTAAGTTCCTGTATAACCAAAAGTAGCTCCGTATCTTCTGGAGTCAAAGCAGCTCATCAGAGTAAAACTATTTTAGTATGGCATTCCTTTTTTCTGACAGAGTCTTGGAAACTTCAAACTCTTCATTTAGAACAAGGCTAATCCAGCTGAAGTCAGACATCTCATTTGCATGAGTAAAGTGGCATGGGGTGTGTAAACCTGCAGAGTTGTGGTCATAGGTTATTATGTTATTAAGTTAACTGAGGGCTGTCTAATTTGTCTCTTAACAAAAAGCTGAATTTTATGGTCAGAACTGTAAATACAGTATTACAGATGCTGTACTTAGTGGAGAGGGAAGCAATTGTGCTCTTGAGTCATGGATATTGAAAAGTAGTTTTATAAGTATAATGTACTGCACTTAGAGTTGTGGAGTTGCAACAGTTGTGGCCTGTGTGGGACAGAGGCAGCAATTAAAAATCAGGGTGATTAACCATTATTGCTTGGTGCATGTCCAGTATCTGTACACATGCTATGTAAGCTGGGGGTTGGTTGACAATTTTCTTTCTGTTCGGGGCTTGCAAAATACTGTGAGCTTTTGGCAGACATGGGAAGTGAAGTTGGTGATTGCTGGTACAGCTCAGGTTCCTAAGGCTGTACTAATAGTGTCACTACTGCAGTCTTATTTATGGACATAGTAGCTTTCTTAGTCTGGGTGCAGTTTTTTCCCCCAGATGTGTATCGGCACTGAGTCTGTCTTGAACCACTGGAGATCTGGATGGGGGGAGATAAAAAATCTAGACTGGGGAGTGTGATGATTTTTCTTGCTGTACCTGCTATGGGTGGACAGAGTAAAGCAGTAACAAGCTTACAGGCTTTTATGAGATGACTCTCTTCCAATCAAGTGCTTGTTTGGTGCTGAAGTGAAAAACCCCAAACCTCTTGGAAATGTCTTGTTGCATGTTAATCCCTGATGATTTAACAGGGTTTCATGTTTACATTTGGTTACTTTGTGCTGGTTTTTACTCTTGAGTGAATTACTGTTTTTTTTTTAATTGTAGTTTCACATCCAAGACTAATTTCTGTTAGTGTTTGAAAAAAGACTATCATTAATATTTTAATTTCCTGGTTTTCAGATTAATTAGCATTAAGTAGTATCCTACAATGACTTAGCTTCTAAGTAAGTTTACTTGGTTCAGCAAGTAAAGAGTTTTTGACACTAAGACTATAATACTATGCACTGTAAGCAGACTTCAGGCCACAGAGTTACTTATTTTTAATTTCTTTCTTTTTTAAGGCTTCTTTTTTTTTCCCTCCCTCCAGCTCTTCGGGTATTCCTTGCAGAAAAGTTCAGTAACTCTTGAGTTTATTTTTGATTCTAACCAGGGGATCCTTAATCCAGGACTGTTCACATTTCCTTGTTCTTTCTTTTGTGGTACTCCATGACACCAAGTTGTTTTCTTTAGTGTCTAAAAATAAATCCCTGGGCCTCACCAAGTCTCCCTGGAGAACTTCTTCATTTTGGATGTTGAAGAAAGTAAGTAGAGTGGAAGGAGTGGGCATTTGCAGTGAACTGTGTGGGATAATTGTTACACTAAGTACCTTTCTCATAAAGTAGCTGTGGTACCGCTTCAGAAGCAAACTCAGTTTTAGTTCTTCTTTGTTCTCCACTTGTCCTTGCTCTTGCTATGGAAGCAGGGGAAAAGGTGGATGCTGTCAAAGAAGCTGCTCAAGCAGCTGATGTCTAAAGTCCATCTGTAAGAGTAACCTTAATCTCACCTGAGAAAGAGCCAAGGTGACAGGTTGCAGTGTTAGTAGGATTGTCCTCTCTGAGGCTCATACTCAGCAGTCTTGGAGAAACTTTGGTTTCTGCAAGACTGCTGACTCTCAGAGTTCCTGTCTGCATTCTTATCACATACCAGTCTTTGATCTCTCACGTGTCCCCCATGCCTGGCTTAGCACTTGGGCTACATTGATGACTCCCAAACCACTGTGTGGAGCAAAGAGATTCTTCTGTTGCTAGGATTTTTTTTCTTTTACATAGTATTCGTTTTAGAAAGGGAGTGGAGAGCAACATCTTTGTATTGGTGGGTTTACAGAAGGTTGAGAAGTGGGAAGCCACCAAAGGAGAAAGCTGAGTGGTGTTAGTTGGCCCAGGACACACAGCAGGGGTGGAGAAAGTGCTTACAGAAAACTTGCTTTTTTTCATCCACAGTGGATTATTCTCTGCATTGTCACATAGACAGCAACATGCCTGGCCAAGGCTGACTTACTTTACTAGTAGAGCAGGCAGATATTGAATCCTTACAAATACTGCTTTGCCATGGCTTCCTCTTATTGAAATAAAAATACAACTTACATTCCTGGAATTACAGTTTGCAGAATGCTTTCCCTGAATTAATTTCACAGAGTTTCTTTTCTGTAACAAACTCTCTTTTCAGTGCCAATGTGTTGCTAGCCAACTGGACACCTGGCTTCCCCAAAGCTCAAATGCATGTTTTCTAAGCTTGGCAAGTTGAGATCAAAGGGAAATTATGGTAAAAATCCTATGTGGATTTCCAACTGGGAGTCTGAGGTTCAAGAAAGGGTGAGAAGTCCTGCAGGAACTGGAGTGCTTCACAGATAACACAAATTGGAGAAAGGAGCTTATTTCCTTTGAAGTTACTGAGATTGTTTGGAATAACACTGAGCCCATTGTGTGGGGCAGGACCTGCTGATTCCCTTGATACAGAATCATATAGAATGTTAGGGGTTCAAAGGGACCTTGAAAGGTCATTGAGTCCAACGCCCCTGCCAGAGCAGGATCACCTAGTGCAGGTCACCCAGGAATGTATCCAGGTGGATTTTGAATGTCTCCAGGGAAGGAGGCTCCACAACCTCTCTGAGCAGCCTGCTCCAGGGCTCTGTCACCCTCAGTGAAAAAGCTTTTCCTTGTCTTCATATGGAAGCTCCTCTGCTCCAGCTTGCACCTTGTCCTGTCACTGGACATCACTGAGCAGAGTTTAGCTGTGAGGATGTTGTGGGAGATGGTGCCAAATGCTTTCCTGACATCAAGATAAACCACATCCATTTCACTGCCATCATCTATCCACTTGTTTATGTCCTCATCAAATGCTATCAGGTTGGTTAAACATGACTTCCCCTTGGTAAAACCACTCCTGACTGCTCCCAGTGACCTCCTTATCCTGCATCTGCCTAGAGACAGTGCTGAGGATAAGTTGCTCCATCACCTTTCCAGGGATGGAGGAGAGACTAACCCAGATCCTCCTTTAAGTTTTACAAATTGGTAGCTAGTAATGTTTTTGCTGTCTGTTGAGGAAAGTAAACTCTGAAGTTTAGCTCAGGCCTAAAATATTTTACTCCAATTCTAGACGTGAATCTCTTCCTTTCCAGAGGTCTTCTGATCTATCTATTACCATTACATGGTATACTCATCTTGATTAATGACATGAAAGGAGTTGAGTGTCTGCTCATGCTTTTAAGCCCTTGACAGTTTTGTTTGCTCTAACCTAGAAGCAGTTCTTGTGCAGAGGTTGCTACATATTGCTACTCACCTCCTTTCCATACAAAATTTCCTAAACCCATAACTAAAACTTTGTAGCTACAAAAGCTTCCCTCGGCCCCTTTATTCTCCTCCCAGGTGATGGTATGGTTTCTTAGTCCTTAGTTTGTTCTGCATGATTTTGAGATGTGATTTTGCTCTCCAAGGCACAAAGTCAGATGCAGGGTTGGTTTTGGCCCATGCTTATGGTGTCTCAGCTGCTGGCCTTCTGTTTGGGGCAAAATTAAAGGCCCCATTCTGGAAGTCCTGTGATTGTGGGGCTCATCTATTCTTACATATAGCTTGGGGATTATATTCTTTGCCTTTGTAGACTGATCTATACAACAGGAGCATAAAACTTCAGTTTGCTATCAGGGAGTCTATTCTGTAGATGGTAATATTCAGCTGTTTGCCTTTTCCAAGCCCAGGGTATGAATTTTCATGTGTAACAAAGCCAAGTGTGGTTCAATGTGTTCCTTGAACTGCTGCTGACAGGGCTGCCTGATCCCCTGTCTCTGTGACAGCCTGGTGTAACCCAGTGTTGAGCCTGACACTGGTGGGGACATGGTGAGGGGCCTGTGTGATGGCCTGCTGTGGGGCAATGCTGCTTGCATGGAGACCACACCATGAGGAGTGTGTGAGCCCGTGGGCTGGCTTGCAGGGGAAGCTGCCCCCAGCAGGGCATCTGGGATCCCCAGTGGCTGGACCTTTGTGTCCTGGGGTGGCTGCCTCAGCATGGGCTACCTGGTCCCCACACAGCAAAGCTTTCTCATGGGTAAACCCAGGGCTGGGCTGGCTTGGCAGCCTGAAACACACACCCGCAGAGTAGCTGTTAGCCTGGGTGGAGCCGTGGGTCTCTTCAGTTTGGGTGACTGTGCTGCAAAACAAAGCAAAAGGGCAGGAACCTACATCCTGAGGTCCCATAGTGAGCACTGACTTGTTCTGCTGTAAAGTAGCCCTTAAGTGTTCTAAAAAAGCCTGGTTTATAGCCTCAGGATATGGCTTCACAGCAGCTTGAACCTTTTTAAGATCAGATTGTGATCTGGGAGGTTCTTTTGTGTCCATATTAGCATTGGCATTGAGGTGGGCTGGACCAGCACTGCCTAAAGCCTCTCTCTTTGAGTTCTTTTTCCTCAAGTTGGTCTTTGTTTCAAGTCCTTCTTCCTTGTGACTTCGCAAGAGGGACGTGCCAGTGCTGATACATCTTAGATCTCGTGCCTTCCTTTGGTAGGGGAGGGGAACCAGACCCGGAGCTGCTGGTGTTACTCTGTTTTGCCTTGTGCCTTTATTTTTATTTTAAGGGAGAAACTTTTTCTCTGGAGCTAGGGTCTCTTGGACTGAACAAGAAGATGTAATACTTGTTTACTTACGACAGGCCGTCGGTGTTGTTGCAAACATGCAGCTCACCTCTGCAGCTCCAGCCTGTCACAAAGGACTGCTGATTCTAACAGGCTTTGGGGGAAAGTAAGTCAAAGTGTTGGTAAAGGACTCTGTAAAGAAAATGTGCCCACCCTTAGTGTTCCCACAAGAAGTGTAACTGAGAGGCTGTGCGTCCTGCAAGTGTTACAGTTTTTATTCCAACTTTCAGAGTATCTTCTTTTATTTTTAGATGAATCTGCGTTCTGTATTTACTGTAGAGCAACAAAGGATATTGCAGCGTTATTATGAAAATGGAATGACAAATCAGAGTAAAAATTGCTTTCAGCTCATATTACAGTGTGCACAAGAAACTAAACTGGACTTCAGTGTAGTCAGGGTAAGTACTGAGGCCTTCCAAATCTGTATGTTAAAGTTATACCCATTCATTTCTTTACATAAAATTCTCTCTAGGGGACTGGAGTCTCTAACCTCATACCTGTCTTAAATCAGACTTCAGTACGTGTGTCTGACATGTCCATTGTTATCCAGTGAGCCTGTTTATGGTTTGTTTTCACGGAAATGTTTTTGCATGATTGCTGTATTTACCAGGGGCCTGGATTGCACAAGGAATGATTTTTGGTTGGTTGGTTTGGTTTTGTTTTTCTTTTGGGTTGTTGTTTGTCTTTTGATGATGTCTTGGTTTTTTGGGTATTTACTAAGCTGCAACTTAGCTTGCCCTATAGAAACCTTGTGCAATGTAGTCATGTTGTTAGGAAACTATTCTGAAGTTAAACAAATTTCTATAACCTGATGTGTTTGGGGGCAATAATTCTTTTGACACACTCTGCCACACTTGTATTTTATGTCACAATCATTAATATTGTGGTCCCCTGTGGTCATTTACAGTGAGTACATTCTTTTCTTATAAAAGAATGTCACTAGTGCTAGCAGGAGCTCTTCCAAAGTCTATGAGTTCCATGGGAAGGGAAATAATAATCCCTTTGTGAAACACTAGACAACAAAATGGCTGTTGTCTTGGAGCAGAAATAGAAATCATGAGGCATTGGCTGAAAAAATAACAACAGCAGTGGAGCTACCAGAAGTTTCTGCATCACTGGCCACTGAAGAGGTAGAAGTAAGACCTGTCTGTGGGTTTTTTTTCAAGTGATGTACCAGTGATGTGTTGACAACAACAACCACCTCTCCTGCTCCCTAATTCTTGTCTGGAATTCTCACCCACAAAATGCTCTGCAAATACTGAAGCTTTCCAAGTTTCAGGTGGTGGGAAGCTCTGAAAGTCAGCCAGAAGTGTAGACTGCCTGTAACAGACAATTGTAACAGGAATCTGGATGCTGATAATGCAGTCAGGGCCTATATTTGCTGTTTTTATTCTGATTGAAGGACCTAGAGGAGGCAGCCAGTCTTGTCTACTTGCAGTCCTCCTTCGCTCCCTGTCTTCGTATTTCCCTTTCCCTCTCTGATTCCCTTACTGCAGTAATGTATCATAGATTATCTTCTTCAGTTTTATTCCATTATGTGCAATACTTAAACTTTATTCCTACTTGTGAAGTGCAACGGAAACAGACCCAGCATTTGATCTGCATATGTACTATCTTTACATGATTTTACCTTTCTCTTCTTGACACTCCTCCTTTCTGCCTCTCCTAATAGCCCTCTTTTTTATCTTTTATTTTTTCCCTATAAAACTCCTGGAAAGTGATTAGTACCCTTTTTTGCACAGTATCTAGCAGAATGACTCTTCGGGTGCAGCTGGCACTGTGCAGATAGCACAGAATCCCAGCATACTGGAAGTTGGAAGGGAGCTCTGGAGATCATCTAGTTCAACCCCCCCCGGTAAAGCAGGGGCACCCACAGTAGCTTGCCCAGGATCACAATCCAGGCAGGTTTGGAACTTCTCCAGAGAAGGAGACTCCATAACTTCTCTAGGCAGCCTGTTCCAAGGCTTTGGCACCCACACAGGAAAGAATTCTTTTTCCTCATGGTCAGGTGAAGCTTTCTGTGTTCCAGTTTGTGGCCGTTGCCCTTTGCCCTGTTACTTGGTACCACAGAAAAGAGTCTGGCCCCATTCTTTTGACCCCTGACTTTTATGTATTGATCAGCGCTGGGCAGATCCCCTTGCAGCCTGTCCTCAACAGAGAGATCTCCAGTCCTCTCAGCATCTTTGTGGCCTCCTTGGGACTCTCTCCAGTAGTTCCTTGTCTCTCATGAGGTGGGGAGCCAGGAACTGGACACCCAAATGCTTGGTAGTGCTAGTAAGTCATTTGCATTTCTTTTTAGGGGAACTGTGAAGAAAAACTTCAGATTTTAGTTCTAACCAGTTGGAAAAGTTGGGGATGAAATCTCTTTTCCCAGTGCAAAATTTACAGTACAGCTATTTAATTATCATTTCTGCTCATTCAGTAAACTTACAAGATAGAAATGACCAAAAATAATCTCCTAATTTTGTTTTATGCAAGGAAGGAAAGTAGCTCGAGATCTGTGCTGTAATGTCTGTGTTTAAATTGGCTTTCTAGCAGAAAAATTTGATTGCTAGTAACTGAGTTTTTACTGTGTGCAACAAATCGTGCCTCGCAGTAGGCATTTTGTAAAACAGGACAGCAAAAGTGGGTCAAATGGAAGGGAGACTTCAGTGTACTTCTGTATGGGAGAGGTGCGTATTTTCCTGTAGAAAAACCTCTTAGCTTCCTTAGCAGGCACTCCTATGTGCAGAAAGCTTTCCTCCTGCCTTGTGATGACATGGAAGCACAAGACAGGTGTGCAGTGCCGTTTGGTTGTTATGGAGAAAGGGAGTTTATTGGTTAAACCAACTGGTTTGGGTTGCTGGATGTGGAGATGTTGGTTTGCTTTGGTCTTAGGTGTGCAGCAGATGATGCTCGGTGTGGTGCAGTGAACAGTTTCACTGTATCTCTGTGTACCTGATGTGTATCTGATCCTCCTGGCAACCAGCATAAGCAGGTGCCAAAACTGTTGCTCCTTCTTTGGCGCTTGTATCTTCTTGTTTATACCATAACAATCATTCAGGTTGGAAGAGGCCTTTTGCATCATCCAGTCCAACCATTAATCCAGCATTGCCAGGTCACTGTTAAGCCATGTCCTTCAGTACCACACCTATACAGCTTTGAAACCCCACAGGATGGGGGGGGACACACACTCCACCACTGAGTGCAGACGCACTGGTGAAAGAATTGAGCAAATCTTAACTCTCTGATCATGCAGATTGCCAGGAATAGTCAGCTAATGCTTATACTTCCAGTGTGAACACTGATTCTTCCACCAGATTGAATCTTTATCTTGAAATACTGAAGTTAATGTTTCCCTTTCATTCTTTCAGCTATATCTTAATGTGATAAGGACAGGCTTTCCTGTGTGTGCAGAGCAGCAGTGCAGTTTTGACTTGTGCATGTCTGCCATAGTGCCTGTATTTGACAAGGTTTTTTTGCACTGCTGTCTTACACAGAACCATGAACTGTCATTGCCACTTTTGGAAATGTCCATGATAGCAAACTTCTGTTTGGATCTAATCCCAGTAGCCCTAATCTTGTTGTCTTTCAACAGCAGGCTTTGACACCCAGGTCTTGATTTGTGCAACTGGCAGAGAAGGCTGTAGTCCATAGGTCTAAATACTTCACCAAATCATTTTGTAGCTGTCTGACAGAATTCTTATTTTTCTTCCTCTTGTCTAAATCTAGGAGTTGGCAGTTTCTGTTCAAAGCTGTTTTGAAGGTCTCAGCTATGTGGTTACAAAAGTTTAGCCACAAACCTCAGTGATGGGTCTGCATCCCAGGGTGCTAGATATTAGAAACTCAGGGGGAATTAGCCACAGCTATGTCAATGAAATGCATCTTAAGCACAGCTTTGGTACAGGAGGCATGGCACAGTCTCAGGAGTTTTCAGAATCTGGGGCTGTGGAGCTACAATTTGGGTTCTCTTTTGTGCTAGTGTATGAATCCCAAGTGTGAGAGTCGTGGATTTCCAGCCTGTATTGTTCAGATGCTGCATAATCAGTGAATGATTTACATGTTTGTAAACTTAGGTCTCAACCTGAACACTGAACATTTCATCAGCTCTGCTTCAAAATGGAGTTGCCTAATTTTTCTGCTTATTTAATGCTTTGCTTGTTTGTTGTTGTTGTTTGCAGACCTGGGTTGGCAATAAACGAAGGAAGATGAGCAGCAAGAGTGCTGTGGAGTATGGAGGCACTCCCCCAGGGACTGTCCCTACCACTCCCTCAGTGCCTCCAGAAGCAGCAGTTAGAAACGTGGTAAATATTGCTCGATCCCAAAGTCAGCAACCTTCTTGGACCTCTTCTAATAATAACGATGTAATAGTTACTGGTATTTACAGTCCTGCTAGCTCGTCTGGCAGGCAAGGATCCACCAAGCAGGCAAATGCTTCAGTGGCAGAGCTCCACAAAAGCTCTGTTCCCCGGCTGCCAGGGAAAGGCGACTCGGAGTTCCAGCAGCAGCACATCCCCCTAGGGCGCCAGGTACCGCACTGTAAGAATGCTTCCCTCTTGGTGGGGGAAAAGACGATTATTTTGTCTAGGCAAACGAGCGTGCTGAATTCTGCAAACTCCATCTACAGTCACACTAAAAAAAGCTATGGTGGCTCCTCAGTCCAGACTGCAGAGTTGGTCTTACCTCAGAAACCCATGATATGCCACAGGCCCTGCAAAGCTGAGCCCATGGGATGTCAAAGGTTACAAAAAGCGGATCACGCGTCTCTCTCCTCGCACGTGCCCCCTGGACAAAGGGCTAATCCCAGGGACCCTTCTTGTAGCACACAAAACCTGGAAATCCGGGAAGTTTTTTCTCTGGCAGTTACAGATCAACCTCAAAGAGTGGTGGGAGGCAGCGCCGCGCAGAAGCACTGCTCGACGGAGGGCAGCTGTCTGTCCATCGCGATGGAGACTGGCGACGTGGACGACGAGTACGCCAGAGAAGAAGAGCTGGCATCCATGGGAGCACAAATACAGAACTACTCAAGATACTGTGAAAGCAGCAGTTTTGTCCGAGTGGAGAACCAAAGTGCAGCCTTGGCTGGGCCAGGAAGAAACGCCAGCTGTAGTTCACAGCTGGTGAATGCCAGGGACATGCCTGACAATGTTCTGTATCATAACAGAGACTACCACTTGCCTGCACGGACCTCATTGCATACAACATCCAGTACACTGTACAGCAGTGCTCATCCCTCAAGAAGTACCTTTTCTCCTCATTTTACGTCTTCAAATCAACTGAGGCTGTCACAAAACCAAAATAACTACCAGGTAATGAATCAATTTCTCTCAGCTTTCATCCCTTGAAGACAAGACTGTAGGGAAGCACTGTTTTCCCTGAAAGGTGGTAGCTGGGTTCACTTTTCTGCAGGCCGTGCTCCCTTTACCTCTCGCAGTGGAGAGAATTCCTTCTTGAACAAAGATGTAGGTGGGACTAAAGTGTGGTAGCACTCCTACCTGTGTAGCTGAGCCCATGGCTGCCCTGGTAGCAGTATATTGAGGATCAGTGTGGGTTTCATCAATGGAATAGCTAAATTTTGGCCACAAGAGTTTCATACCTTAACTGTTGAGGCATGCTCAAGTCTGTGCTGTCCTGACGTGGCTTGCCAGTGCACGTCTCAGTGATGCCCTTGGTTGTTCCTGGCACAGGGATCATTTGTGAGCTGTACAGTTGCTTGCCCCTGTTAATGTTATCTGGGATTAGCTCTTCCAGCAGCACTGCTTGTACCCCCTGTATAGTTAACAGTCTCTTGGGTCTATTCTCTATTAAGGATTAGGAGCTCCTGCAAGGTTGTTCAGATGGTGGGAGACACTATGTGAGCAAAAGCTCTTCCTCACAGTGTCTAATTCAAATATCAGTTTTACATTCAATCCCATTATTTCCTCATCCTGTGACAGAGTCCCTTCAGTAATCCTGAGAGGGGAGAATTAAATGCAGGTAATTGAAGAACAGAAAAATGTTCAGAATGAGCTGCACCACAGCCACAGCTAGGTTCTTCTATTTTGGGTTATAAATAGGTGAGAGAATTGTGCAGGAAACATCCAAATTGATTTTTCCTCATGGATTTTTATGCCATCTGGTATGACATAGTCTAGAAACACTGAGGTAGAAGTCTGAAGGCTGGCAGGATGTGATAGCACACTTTTGCCTCTTAGTACCTCTAATTTATCCTGAAGGTGAACCATGTAAATAAACACCAACCCACCTTTCCTTCTGCATTGCTCACCACTGTGGGGAACAGCACTGTGTGAAGCACCTTTGCCCTTTTTGACTTTATTTTCTGACTTGTTCCTATTCCCTGAGGATTTGAAAGCAGGCTTTTGAGGCCAAGTGTGTGCCACTTTTCACTAGAGTGACTGCTTTTCTTGGGAAACCTGAGGCTTGAGGACCATACACACTTGTGGTGGGATGAAATTCCTCCCCTACCCCCCTGTACACAAGGGACAACAGGCAGAAGCAGGGAAGTTAACACAACAGCAGTGCAGCCAAGATCAAGCAGAAGCAAGTTAGTCTCTCCCAGAGCAAAGAAGCAAGAGAAGAGAGAGATTGTTTTGGTACAACTAGTTCCTTATTCTCTGCCAATGGGTTGTTTAGAACTAGCTTCATTTTCACTTTTACACCCCATAGCAATTTATTTACATTTTACCACTTTCTGTTCAAGATCTGTGAAAAACTTTTAAAGACCTAGCCTGAAACTGCCACAACACTCTGGAGGAGATTCTGTGCAGTAGAGGGGACATCTGCAGTTCTTATTTATGGCCTTTTCTAAGATGAGCACTTTAGACAAGCTGCTCTTCCCCTTTCTCCTTTCTCTTGGAGAGCCTGTCAGTATTTTCTCAGTTGAGTTCTAAAATTCATTAAGTGCTGTTTGCTTTGGACACCCCAGTTTCATAGGAGAAGCAAAGCTGTAAATGGGCTCATCTGTTTAATGAAGGGCTAGGAAAGCTGCAAGAGTTCATATGGTAGTGGAAATGGTTCTGAAGTTTCATAAAGTGAAATACATTATTGATATTTGGGTATCTCACTCTTGAACAAGCATCAGGAGGATGTATTTTTAACTGCTTTTTGAGGTTTGAAATGAAATCTGAAATAACTTTGATTTGGGATTTTTGAAGGCATGGACAGAGTCTTTAGCTAGCTAGAGGGCAGTTTATGTAGGTGACATTTTAGCTGTCCCTGTGGTGTGTGATATGGATCAGAACAAGGACATCTCTGTACCTCTTTTGTTTTACTAACATGCCTGGTTTTCTTATGAATGAGGAATTCATCTGTGCCCTCTTTGACTTCCATGCCAGTCTCTCAGGTGCCCTGTTCTTTGGATTTGAGTGAGCTCCCATTTCCTGTGGTATCCCCTTCCACAGTTTCAAACCCTGGAAAAACTGGATGGGTTGCTGTTGATTCACACATTGCTTGCAGCAGCCGTGCTGAGACGGCACTCCAGTGTTGGGTAATTTCTAACAGGGTGAAAGCTGCAGGGTCAGGACATTGTAGTATCATGGCTCAGGGGAAGCTGCAGAGGAAGTGTCCTACAGCCTGGCCACACACTTTAGTATCTTGAAGAAACAAGGGTGCTGATTTCTCCAGATCACCACCTTCCTTACTAAGAGTTTTCAGCACTTCCCAGAACAATGCAGAAGTAAGTTCTGTAGCTGAAGAGGTGTTAGTAGAGGACACTGACACTTCCAACACTCATTTACCACATTGACAAGGAAATGTCACCTGCTGCTTTCAAAGTCTTGTGCAACAAAGAGTGTACCCTGCTGGGCTGATAATGTGGTTTGGTTTAATCATCAGTTGTGCACTAGTTTAACCCCCCTCCTCCAACCCTCCCCTTGAAAATTTAGTCCATGGGCTGGCTATTTCATGTAGACACTCCCCTTACAGCTGAGGAGCATTTATACAGCAAGCTTCCAGAGACACAGATTTTGTGACAGGTGCTGTCTGAATCCTTTTGGACTCTCACAGGGCAACACTTGCATCTAGTCAGTCTCTGTTGATTTTATTGCCTGTATGTAGTCAGTCTCTGGTAATTTTATTGCCTGTGCTTAGCTAATTTATCCATCAGCACAGGAATTAAAACCCTTAAACTCAGGGAAATCTTCCTAAATTTAAAAATAGATTAAACCTGAGCTACATGATTATTGGAGTAGTTAAACATCCAAGCAGATGCTTCTTCAAAGTCAGGACTGTGTGATTTGTGTTGTGATGAAGTAATTACTGTCGTACATTGGTGGGGTATCTAATTAGCAATTAGTTATAGCTTCCTTACTGGGTCAATTAATCAAATTCATGTTAGTGTAACTTAAGAGTAAATTGAATCAAGTGATCAATTTTAATGCCTGAGCAGTTTGAGTAAACAAATTGTTCAACCTACTTCTCTTAGTCTGGCTTTGAGCATATTAAACCAGGGAGGCTATTCCTGCTGCTCCTCGAGGCTGAGTCGGGACTTAGGGAGAGTTTCCTCCCCACAACCCCAAGGTTACAGAAAGTCTGTTGAAAGTCTGTGTGTTTTTAATGACTATGTTGTACCCACTGAAGCACAGTTAACTAATTTAGCCCTGCCTTCTTCAAGGGAAGATCTAAGCCTTGCAGCCAGTGTGTCAGAATAGGATCTGGATAACAGCTATCACATGTATTTATTTAAGATTCACTTCAAGGATGCTGCTGTATATAAATGAGCTGTGAGTTTGCTTTGTTTGAGGAAATGAAACTCCTTTTTAAACTTATTAATGTTTTGGATGTCTCAAAGTGGTTTATTTACTTCCCTAGAGATTTTTTGAAGGCAAGAGCAGGTCTTTTCTTGCTAACTCTGAGCAGCACAGTGTTTTGTTAGGGCGACAAATAGTCTTCTGTGAAGAGCCTTGAACGAGGTGTTTCCTGACACTCACCCCTGCAACAGAAGCAGAATTAACCCTTCCTTGTCACAGGAGTTCCTCCATTTCATTTCTGGGATGGAACATGTGCAGCTGCATGAGCAGGGAGAACCTGTGGGGCTCAGAGAAGGACAGCAGCTGTGAGCATGCTCGAGTATGGCTTCAAGTAATGCAGGGACACAGCAACCAGCACCTGGCTGGGCCTTGGCTCTTGGTTTGTGCCAGTGCCCTGACTTTGGGACAGTAAATCTACAGGTGAATTGAGAAGAGATTTTGTAGGGATCTCAGGTGGTGTAAGCACTTTAATTAAGGTGCAGCACTGGCACAAGTGGTGCAGTACCTTTGAACTTTCCCTAGCATCTACCAGACATTGCTGTTTCTGGGACACAGCATCTTTCTGGACAAGCATTTTAGCTTGGCATTTCTGCAGCTCATGGTAGCTGTCTCACTTGGACTAGGACTGGAGTTACAGCTGTGGGTGCAGGATACCTGCCCATCTCACTCAAAAACTAAACCCAAACCAAAAAGCCCCAACCTTTGTGCCTCTGTGACAGAGCCAGGTTAGAACACTCCCATGTGTGTTGTCTTTGAAGTAGTTATACTGAGAGAAAGTTGACTTTGTTTGGCATCATACCTGTCAGAACTTGGCTGTTGGGCTCTCAAGTAACTGTTAATGTTCTACCAAAGCATTTTCACTTAGAAAAGCACTTCCCCCCCCGTATCCTCACATTATATTTGTGAATTGAATGCACAGTATTGAAGTCTTGTGAAAGCTGCTCAGTATTAGCTGTCATGGCATCCTAAGCTGCTGTTGTTTTGTTCTGTCTTCTCCTTTTCCTCCACAGATTTCAGGAAACCTTACTGTGCCTTGGATTACAGGTTGTTCCAGAAAAAGAGCAGTAAGTATCTTTTCATTCAAGTGTCTAATACACCAACTGAAGGAATGAAGTGTAACAAATGCTTTTGTGTAAATGTCACTTCTATTCACCTTGTGTGGGTTATTTTTTTCCCCTCTATACTTTGGCTAATGCAAACATTTTCTGCAGGTATAGTTTCAGTTAATAAAATTGGTGCAGCTCTGTAAAAGCAGGTCAAGGGTGAAATCCTGTGTCAAGTAAAATGATGCCCAGGTATATGAATTGTGCTGTTAGCTGAAATGCAACACATGAACTCAGAAGGACTGAGAGGTTAGAGCTCAGAATGTGGGGTTTATGTTGAAAGTGAAATGGTTGTTAGGTGAGGCAACTGAATGCTTACCAGAGTAATTCCTTCTTCAGCTGTTCCACACATGCACAGATTTAGGCCATGCTATCTGTAGTAGCTATAGCAAGTCTAATTTTATCCACATGAAAGTAATTTCTCATTAAGCAGAATCAGCCATGTTGGTGTCCTGAATTCACAGGTTGCTCCAAACCACAACACAAGCAGCTTTTGTCAGGAGGATCCCTCTCTGCAGCTCTTGTTTGCTTACTGTTCAGTGTGTATGATCAAGGGTGGTCTGCCAGCCTCTTTTTGAGGAGCTGGTCAATTCTGCTTGCTTACCATGCAGACATGCCCTGAACCTGCAGGCTGTGTGGTACAACCAAGCTTTCAAGAGGCTGTTGCATTTTAGGCCAGGTCTATCAGAAGCAATAACTTAGGGAGATGGTCATCCTCATGAGCAAGCCTAGCCCATCAGCCCCCACAAACCACTGAGCTGTCAGTATCATGCATGTTGCTGTGGCAGTGATGTCAGGTAGTGGAAGAAGCTCCTCTTGCCTTCTCCCTGCTGTGCTCAGGGATTTTCCCTTTGTATTATTTTCAGTTCAGTTTGGTTGTCAAAAGGTGAGATTTGGCAGTGTGTAGGTAGGAGTCTTAAGGATTGCCATGTCCATTGTGTTTGCTCCCAGACTGTCTCAGCTGTAGCATCCTTCCAGTTTCTGCAGACTTTGGTAGTATCCCTTATTCCTGTTTACAGAGAGAGCACTTCACAAGAGCATCTTCCAGAGGAACCATATTGTTTGACACAAATGCTCTTGCTGCTTATTCTATTTTTTCCCCCAATTTTCTCTCCTAAGTCCTAGTTCTCTTGAGCTTGTCTTTAATGTAACCCTTTTCTGAAAGGCACCTTTCCTCTGTCACTTAAATGACCTTCTTCAGACATCTGGTGAGTGTCCTAGAGTACAGTTTCACTGGGCTGATTTTATAGCACATCACTGTTCCCCCCACCCCGCCACTTCCTGCTGGTGCACTGCCACCCCATCCCTAGCAGTGGTGCCAGTACCTAATTCCAAGGTAACCCAGGTCAAGTGTCTGACCTGTCAGATGCATCCTTCTGTTGAGTTGTTCTTTAGTGGGCAGCAGGAGCCTGTGGTTGGGAGCAGTGAAGGGAGCTGATAGGATGCTGTCCCCTCCTTCCCAGCACCGGGTAGGTTGTTGAGACCTGGTGGTCATTCCAGATAGCTGACACAAGTTGGAGAAGGGATTTCTGCAATAAATGTGAAGCCTTCAAGGATATGAAAGTGCCTGCTTATTAAGGATGGTTATTAGAGAACTCTTTTTCCTTTCCCTTTTTTAATCACTAAACTCCACCCTGTTGGTTAATAGAGTGCAGTTGGACAACATCTGTTTCCAGATTTGTGGATGCATTTTCTTCAGTTTGAATGCTTAATTAGCCTTTTTCAGGAGACTGAAACTGCTCTTACACACACAGGTGTAAGACAACAGAGGGAAAAGGATCCTACTTCCGAGGAAACTTCCGTTTCAGATACAAATTTCCTTTGAAGAAGGAGCATGAGGGAACAGAAATAGCATGGATGGAGTTGTAGGAGTGCGATTATGGCAATTACTGCCATTCACACAGCAAAAAGGCTGATCTGTCTTTGGTTTCAAATGGAGAAGATCAGCTCTTAGATGCTCTGAATTTGTAATCTTTTGCCTTGATGTTTTGTTTTCCTTGCCCTGTCCTTCAACTGCAGCAAGAAAGAAATAGAAACTGTGTGGTTCTGCAGAAAGTCTTTCTAGTCTGCTCAGCTCTGCTGTGAAGTGATGTCATCCTGTCTGTTAATGAATGTTAGTCCAGAAATACCACCCTCAGCTATTCATGAGAATGTCTTTGGAAATCACAGGGTTCTGTGTCCTGTCATGGTGCATGGGCAGTGCAGTGACCTTAGGAAAGTACTGATTTTGGGGGTTTTCAGAGAGGTGCAAGAATAACAGGGATTCAAAAATTGCAGTGAAAACCATGGCTGAAGAGAATTACAAAGAGGAAATTATCCTGGTGCTGTTTTTCCTTTGAGGCTGAATATTCACTCTTTAACAAACTAGTTCAAAATCTCAAGAGGAGAGGTGAGCTGCCAGTCTGTGTGGGTAGGAAGGTAGGTTGGGAATCACAGAGTGAGATAACTGAAGTGTGTAGTAGAGTGTAGTTTTTTGGCTAGACTATTCTATTGCACTGGTCTCACTTTTATTTTTCCCCTCCTTCCTAGCTGTGTTTTGTTTAGAAACACATATTAGGAGAACATATGCAATCTTGGCTGAGTGTTGAAGCAGCTACAGCTCTTTTCAAGCTGTGTACTATGAAATATTTATTAGTTCTGCTTCCATCAGATCAAACTTCAAGCTTACCCAGCCAGTGGGGAAAGATGCAAAAAGTCTCTCTTCCAGAAATCTAACAGTTTGTGCACTCACAGTGTGTTTGCAGTAATAGTTTAAGTGTGTCTTCAGCTGGCCTTTGGCTTGCAGTCCATTTCCAAACACCTTTTTGCCTTTAGGCTGTGCAGCTTGCTGCTGTATCTTCAAAGCAAATGACTGGGAGAGAGCTGCTACTGCTGGTAGGTGGTAGTAGCAGCTCTCTCCTAGTCATTTGCTTTGCATGTGGTCTTCAGGTACATTTCTTCTTAGAAGATTGAAGTTATTTTGTGCTGGGTATTTATCTCCTCATATGATGAGAGGGGAACTGTAAAGACTTCTGGGAAGGCAGTGTCCATGTGCCAGCTCTTTGGTAGTTACAGCCACCAGCTACCTTCCGTTCCCCTCTGGGAGAATCGTGCATGGCCTGGGAGTCTTTGGGCCTTTGCTGAGTGGAAGTGCATGCAGTGTGCCTGTCTGCAGGCAGCACAGTTCTGCCAAGAGGCTTCCTTTCCACTGCACTGAGTGTGAGCATCAGTGTGGGGCCAGAGCAGCAGGACTGGTCCTGTATCAGGGGGCTGGGTGTCACTGAGAAAGGGAGCAGCTTTGTGACAGTTGTGAAACTTGAAATTAAAACCTGCTGACAGCTCCATGATAGAGTTTCTGAGCAGTAGTGCCCAAAATCTGTGGTGTAAGGTTTGTGTGCTAGAACTAACCATTACCTTGAAGCACTTCATTACAGAACATCAGAACTCAACTCTGGATTTGATTTCACTGCAATTGAAGTGTATGTATTTTTGACACAAAATGCTCAGCTGCAGCATAAAGCAAATAATGATTACATTTATACTAAAGCCTTACTTCTTTCATCTTTTGAACACCTCATTTATTAGCAACCTGAAGGTGGTGTCTGGCTTTTTTTCTGCATGTGGCCTGAAACGTTTTCGGCTCACGCATACAAACTGAGCTAAAAAAGCAGGCTGTAATAAAAGGCAAGATAAGGACACTCCACTGCAGTGCAATTATTCATACCAATTATAGGCACCAGATTTGCACCACAAATATTGCCTGCACAGTGGGTATTGGGAGGGGCTGGGCAGAGTGCCAGGAATTCTCTAATAAACTGGGTCATCTCTTACAAGAATGTTGTTATTACACTCGAGGGGTCAGGGGATAAGCAGGATTTAACCCTGCGCTCGGCAGAGCTGCTGATGCAATTTGCTCCCGAGGACTGCTTTTCAGTTTCAGTTGATGGGTTATTTTCTGCTGGGGGAAGCTGCTCTCTGCTCTTCAAAGTGTGGGCAGCAGGGCTGCTAAAGCACTCAGCAAACAGTTAACAGTGTTGAGGATAAAGCCCAGCCTTGAATCAGCAAGCAGGGGATGTGAAGAGGGGAAATGAGAATAGTATCATTATGGTTGTTAGAAGGAAGTTAAAATAAGGACTGAATTACTGGCTTGTCTTCACATGGGGAAAGTGTTGTCTTAAATATGAAGGGGTTTTTTTATCTTCTGGTATTTTTTCCTATGCTAACTGATGCTTAGCCATGAATGTTGTGACATTTATAGGGCTGTGGGTTCTTCGTTCTTCAGTTCCTCTGATGATACTAAGCATGATACTAAATTGGAGTTACATGTTCAGGGGAGGAAATCTGCCCTTCATTTCCTCCCAGAAGTCATTGGCTTTTGTAAAAGCATTATGTAATTTTGGAGCAGCTCATAATGGAGCAGTCACACTTGGGTATAATCTTCATCAAGGGGATGATCCTGTCACTGAACATGGTTTATGATTTCCCCAAGAAATCCATGAATAGTCATATGGCACAGCCAGTTACCCACAGGCAACTAGTCTGGATAGAGATTTTGGGCAAGCTGAAGTGTCATTTGCATCAGTGAGCATAAGGCTTGAGTCTGATCCTGTTAGGATGGTGCAGCAATTGAGAGCAAAGTAAGTAAACCACTTTCTTCCTCAGCACTCTCTGAGATACCATAGAGCAGCTCACACTGTGTGCAGGAGGCAGGCAGGTGGCTCCTGTGGGTCACTAAATACAGTGACCTGCTGCCCTGTTAGCAACTTCTTTGTGAGCTGGAGACCTTAAATGTTGAGAGTCTTTCTTCTGGGGCACTGGTAGAACTTCAAGTCCAGAAAGCTGATAGAGCCTCTCTTCCATTGCTGCAGAGACCTACCAGCTGTGTTACAGTCATCACCCACTGCCAGAATGTGAGCATCCAGCTTCTCAGAGGCTCAGTCCTACCTGCTTAGCTGTTTTCAGTAGGCTACTCAGTGCTGGTCTTGGTGGGGGAAAAAAAAGGTAGAAAAATGAGACAGAGGCTCCAAAGCAGACAAGGTGAAGTGGGATGAGAAGTACTTATTGGAGAACACCCTGAGTTTGCCAGGATGGGTTGAACCAGGCATCTCACTAGGGCTGCTCCTCTCAGCCCTGAGGGAGCTGCGACTTTTCATACCATCTTCTACCTACCTGCACTCCATTTCCCCCTCAGCTCTGTTCCTGCTTTCTGAACTGTTTCATGTGCTGTGTCTTGTGGGGTTGTTGTGTTTGTTGGTTTGGGTTTTTTGTTATTTTTTTCCTCTCATATCAGTTGACTGAAAAAACTTGTTCTTCATTTCCCTCTCTGACCTGTGCTCCTTATCAGAGTGCTGCATGTGCTCTGCACAGGCTCTTCAGGAATGAGTGAAAGGATGAAGTACCTGATGTGGCAGTACCTGCAACATCAAATTGTCATCTGGAGCACTAGGGATTATTGTTGGTAGGGAGCTAAAATAAAATCTTTGGGATTTTGTTTGTTTGTTTGTGGTGTGTTCCCCCCCACCTCCTTTCTACAGCAAGTGGCTGCAAAAGACTTCTTTGGGAATTTAGCTACAGCAGAGTTCTGTAACTTTAAACATCTGGTGTCCTCATCTAAAGAAGTACACAGAGCTGTTGGAGCAAGTCCAGAGGAGGCCACAAAGATGATCCAAGAGCTGGATCACCTCTGCAATGAGGATAGGCTGAGGGAGCTGGGGTTGTTCAGCCTGGAGAAGAGAAGACACTGGGTGGACCTTAGAGCTGCCTTCCAATAGCTGAAGGGATCCTACAGGAATGCTGCAGAGAGACTTTTCATAAGGGTGTCTGGAGACAGGACAAGGGGGAGTGGTTTGATGTTGAGGCAAAGCAGGGTCAGACTGGATCTGAGGAAGAAGCTCTTCAGTATGAGGGTGGTGAGACTCTGACATAGGCTGCCCAGGCAGTGTTGCAGGCCGGGTTGGATGAGTCCTTGAGCAGCCAGTCTAGTTGAGAGATGTCCCTGCCCATGGTGGGGAGGTTGCAGTAGATGATCTCTTAGGTCCCTTCCAACCTAAGCCATTCTATGATAAATTTTCATCTAAATTGTTGCAGCTGTGCCTACAACCCTGCTCTTGCAGCAGAGCTCTACAGCAGTTGTGAGGTGACAGCCATTGAGCAGTGAATTAGCTAACGAGATTTTTGTTAAAACACTGGGAGTAGATAATCAGAATGAACAGGTACCCCCCTGAAATGGCAAGGAGCTGACACTGCTTCTTTGAGTGCAGGTTTGGAAAGACACTTCCCAGGGTTCAGAAAGTAAAAGCTGAGCAGCCTCTGCACCCTTCTGGCAGTACCATACTTCTGGTATCTCTCTCTAGTCAGTCATTGTGTGCTTTGTGTCTAACATGGGATCCTTTTCATACTGCAAATATAAAGCCTTTCTCTTGGCACATATTCTTGCCCTGTGTTCTTTCAGTAGAAGCAGCAGGGAAAATCTTGTGGCAAGCAGAAATCTGACCTTCCTCCAGCTTCAGCTCTGCTTTCCTTGGGGTTTGCTCTCATCTGACTGTTGCAATAAGCTAGGTGAGAAAAGACAGCACTAGCTGGGGTTGCTGCCTCACATCTGCAGTAGTATTAGGCAGATTTCCTTTAGCTGCTCTCCTTCCAGCCCTCTGCTGTGGCAGGGCAATTTCTGTGGCATGTTCCTGAGGCTTTTTTTAAGTTGTGCTTATTAAATATGCAGAAATTCTCTATTTTATTTTCCTGATAAGTGCAGATTGCAGTTAGCTGTGTGAGTGGTGGGGTGTTGTCAGCATGAACTCTCCAGAACAAACAGCTAATGTTACTTATTTATGTTTAAAAGACACTCAGTCTACTTTAGAAGGTGCAGCTGCCCTGAGCTTTCAGGACAGCAGGATGCACCAGAGTGACTTTTTCCTTTGTACAGTTTAAGTTGCTGTCAGGCTCCTTTCTGCATTCCATCTGAAAATGAGGGAAAACTTTTTTCCTCTGAGAGTGATGGGCACTGGAGCAGGCTGCCCAGAGAGGTCATAGAGTCTCCTTCTCTGGAGGGATTCCAAACCTATCTGTACATTGTGATCCTGGGCAAGCTGCTGTGGGTGACCCTGCTTTAGCAGGGGGCTTGGACTGGATGATCTCCATAGGTCCCTTCCACCCCCACCATGAGGGATTTCCTTTTCCTCAGTGCTTGGCTGGCCAACTCCCTGCCAGCAGAGCAGGAGCCCTTACCATCAGTTACAGAAACTGCAATCCATTTTGCCAGCAGCTCTGAGGGGGATTCTGCTGCAGTGATTCGGGAGAGAACTGTGCTGTTGCTCTTTGAAAATGGCTTGTGGGGAGGAGGAACTCAGGTCAGGCATAGAAGGAAAACTGGCATTTGCTAAGGGTGAGTGGGCATCAGGGATTTAGCTTTGCTCAGCAGGGTGCTCCTGAGGTGAAGTCTGCTTACTGCACTTCATTGCTCGTCCTGGAGCAGGCTTGAAGTGTGCCAACTGCATTACCTCTAGATCAAAACTGGCTGCAGCGTGCGGGCTGGCAGCGCATCTCGTGCTGGCACTGCTGCTGGCTGCTCGGTGTTCAAGTCTGGAGGAGGCCTGCTCCAGGCAGCCCACTGGCTTGCTGCACCTCCCTCCCTGACATGGATGGGCAGGAGGGAAAGAGCTGCTCTGATCCTGTGCTTGAATGTGTGAAATCATAGCCAAGAAGACACCTGAGTGCCTAGGAGCAGCGAGCGATGGGTTACGTTGGAGTGTAGCTGGTACTTTGTTTGTGCTGCACCACCTGGGATTAGCTGAAGGATCCTAGTGCTGCACAAATGCTTTTTACCCCCTTTTAAAGTTACTTCATTCTAACTTTTAACAGTTTTTGACCCAGCAAACCCAGATACTTGCTACTGAAGTCATGATTATGTCTTAAAAAAACCTTCAGCTGTAGAAATAATGACAAATTGGGGACAAGATGGCTGCAGCTCCCTCGTGCAGCCTTGGGTGGTGACTTTCTGTACTCCTAAGGGCAGGGGCACTGACAAACACAGGGTGCCATGGAGAAACTGTAGGTTTCAATTAAAATTCTGGGCTAGAAGGTGTGGATAAGGTTTCTAAACTCTAGCAAGTGGTAGTGTGTGCCCCCAGCAGGTCAGGAAGTGATGGATAGCTGGGATTTGATTTTCAGTGTTACTCCTTTTATCAGTAATTGACTATCACATATTTCAAGCAATGTACACAAAGAGTCAGGGAACTTGCAAATAAAGAGTGGAACCAATTTAAACTCTGAAGCTTACCAAATAAACATTAAAGTATTCCCTTTAGGAACTTGGAAGCCTTTGAATTATGCATGTATTGTAGTTTGCAGCAAGATAAAAGGATCCCTAGGTGGGGGAGGGTGAGAAACTTGAAAGGCCTTAAGGAATAATTTGCATGAATTGGGTGGAGAGAGTAAACAGCACAAGGGGGAAAAGAGTTATTTTTCAGTGAGGCCTTACAGAATGAGATAAAACAAATTAAAAGGAAAAAAGCTCAGGTGGGGTTGAAGCAAAGCTGAAGGGTTTGAAACTTGTGTCAGCACTGCCACTGCCCTGAGAGCAAATCCCAGGCAGCTCTTGTACTGCTTACACCCCACCCCAGATTCCTAAGGGAGTGTTAAGAGAGAAGCCAAGCCATGGAGACAGGGCAAGATGTGTGTCTTACTGTAAGCAAGGCTGTGGAGAGGAGAGGAAGAGCAGGAGCAGAGTGTTTCCCAATCTAACGGTGTCGGTTTTTATCCTACAGTTACAGGACCGCACGCAGTTTAGCGACCGAGACTTAGCTACCCTAAAGAAGTACTGGGACAATGGCATGACCAGCCTGGGCTCAGTCTGCAGAGAGAAAATTGAAGCTGTGGCAGCAGAATTGAATGTTGACTGTGAAATAGTGCGGGTAAGAAACCTCCAGTCTTCCCTTTGCCTGTCGCAGGAGCACAAACTAGGCCAGATGAAAGCCTTTAAAAATTTCATGAGGAAGCTTGAAATAGATTTCATGTATTCCATAATGAATGACCATGTTGGGAAGTGCTCTCTCGCTCCTTCTGCACTCTAGATATAGGAAAAAGCCCTCAGGTAAGAGTCTGTATTGATCAGCAGCAGAAGGAGCACTACAAGCTGTTTGACATTCCTTTTAGGTTGGAGGAAGATTTGAAGGGGAAGTGTTACTTTTTTCTTTTAGGGGAATCCTAGAAGCCTGCAAAGTGCTATTTATAGTGTTACTAAGATGCAAAACAACCCTTTCTAAAGGTGCAGGGAAAATAGTTCTCTTTAAGGCTTATAGGGGAAAAAAATCATTGTAAGCATATGAAAGAAATGGCTCCAGAACAGGAAACAAAGGCTGAGAGGTGATAGAGGACAGGATTCTGGGTCACTTGACTTTGATAGTCTGTACAGGTGGTGTTGAGGAAGCATTGCTTTAGATAGCACAGGTCTGGTGTAGATAACCTGATTCCTGACAACCACTCCAATCATCCCTTCCTGAAGCTGGGAAGCTTGGTACTGCATCAGTGGTTGCCACTGTTCCCAGTTAGCAGACATTACATCATCACTCTGTCTCATTCACTCAGGGTGTTTCTCAGCCCAACTGTCTTTGCAGTCAGGTCAAAAACATGATTAGAGTCCTCCTCTCCCCCACCACAGGCATGACAATTGTGACTAGTCCTTTCAGCTTTCATCCTCTTGTTCTCTCAAAATGCTGACATTTCTCCAAGAGCAGAGCTGGGAGCCCTTACTTGAAACTCTTCTTGTTTGGAGACCTCTCTAGGGCTGACATAGCAAACTGGTGGCAGAGCTGCTTTCAGTACTGGATGCTGTTCTGGTTATTTACATCTTGCTTTCTTGAGCACATGTGAATTATGAAAAAAGAGGTTAAACTTTTGGAGGCAGAAGATGCTTCCTCTCTTCTCTGTAGAGAGCAAAGCTGCTTTGTATTTTCCATGCTCTTCGGTTTGCTTTCTGAAGGGTGAAGCTGTGTCCACTGACAGGATCTGAGTGGACTCCTGCATGTGGAATAACCTTATTCACAAGATAGTTAGACTTCCATCCATGTCTCCCTGCCTTCCCTTAGCAACATCCTTATTTTCACACATGGGGGGACTATTATGAAGCTCTACACACATCTTTCAGTAGCATCTGCTTGAAATGCTTTTGTCCTGAGGGCAGATGCACCAGGAGGTTCTGGCATCACCTGTATTAGAACACACAAATGAACAACATATTTCTTCATAGGAACTGGTGCTGTTACCTGTTACTCTGGTTCCTATATGTGGCAGACTTTAGAATTGTAGCTAGAATTAGGTGGAGGTTGGTCTTGCACTGTACTGTGCTTTTTGTTTGTGAGGGCTGAGTTAATGCTGCAGGACATGTGTGATCCTGTTGTCCTTTCTCTAAGGACACATTGTGTGTCCCAGCTGTAGGACAGGTATTTTCCATCATGAGCTCTGGAGGATCTGTCCTAAATTTGGTTTAGGATCTATACAGGCACCTTGTGTTGTGCCTCTCTCCTTACCTTCCAGCATGCATTTTCTTCAGTAGGGAACAGTGTTTGCTGGAGGTCAGTGTGCAGCAGGGTCTCCTAAGGAGCCAGGACGTGGCAGTGATGCTTCTGGAATAGCTCCTCGCTTGCAGTACTTGTGCTTGTTGCCTTTGTATTTCACTGGGCCCTTAAATCTAAGTAGAGTGCAGCTAGTAACTGTGTCTCCATTGGTGGTGTGAAAAAATACAGGTAGCATATGTAAGAGAGTCCTAAGTACATATATGAACCCAAGCAAAGCTATGTCAAACACCACAACAAATAGAGTGTAGCAAGAATATACATTTATAGAAATAGATGTGAGCATGTGTAGCTGACCTTGAATATCTCAGCCACCTCCCTGGGACAACCTGTTGCAGTGTTCCAGCACCACCATGGTGCAGAACTTGTTCCTAACATCCAATCTAATCTCTGATTTCAAACCATTGCTCTTCATCCTATCCCTGCAGGCCTTTGCAAGCAGTCCCTCTGCAGCCTTCTCGTAGCCCCCTTCAGGTACTGGCAGGCTGCTATTAGGTCTCCCTGGAGCCTTCTCTTCTCCAGGTGAACAACCCCAGCTGCCTCAGCCTGTCCTTGTAGCACAAATGTTCCAGCCCCCTGATCATTTTCATGGCTCTCCTCTCGCCCTGCTCTATCAGGTCCATGTCCTGTGCTGAGTGCTCCAGGGCTGGATACAGCACTCCAGAGCAGAGTGCTGTATCCTCTCTCTATCTGCTGGCCACACTTCTTTTCATGTAGCCTAGGATGGGATTGGCCTTCTGGGCTGCAGGTGCACATTGTTGGCTCATGTCCAGCTTCTCACCCACCAGAACTCCTGAGGAATAGTAATTAAAAATATGACTACAAGGTAAAGGTTTTGTACATAAGATGTCAAAAGCATCTCCTGAGCACCCACCACAGGCCAAGGACACCTCCTTCTCTTTCCCAGCAGCTCATGAGATAGAAGCTGGATTATTGAAGGCAGTGCTTCTGAGTGCAGTGGCTGCAGAAAGGCCACTCATGCTTCTGAGCTGACTGATGCCCCTTCTTGCTAGGGGCTCTAGGCCTGATCTGGATGCAGTTTATGATCAAGAGAGACATTGGGAAAAAAATCTCAGACTCTTCCATCTTTATTTTTTCAGTGAAGTGGGAATTCTGAGGGTTTCAACCTGCAACCTTTCCTGCACATTGACATCCTAACCTCAATCTCTGGAAAGCTGTAATCATGCTTTTTAAGTGGCTCCCTGCCAGCCCATTTACTTATAAAGTGCCTGAGGGCAGACATATGCTGGCTGCTTCTGCCCTTTCTTCCCTGCCTCTTGCTGGCCATCTCTTCGGCAGAAGCTGGGGAGGTTGCTGTGCTGAGTTCCTTGCTGGCTGCTCTAAGCCTGATCACATGCCCTTGGCAGGTGTTGTCTGAAGTTTTTAAGGAGGTAATATTTTAGGAATATAATTAGGACTATTAAGATGGTTTCCTGCATGGAAATGCTGGTCTGCTCTTGCACTCATCACTGCACTGCTCCAGAGTGTTCCCTGTTAAATGTAGCACACAGGATATGGAACCTTATTTCCATGATAATTTGAGACACTATAAAAATATGTTCATCTCCTGTGACATATTCAGTGGCTAGGATGAGATTTCTCTGCTTTGAAGGCTATGTGAAAAGACAAGATCTGCCTTTCATAAGTGCCTCAGGTGGTGATTTTGAGGATTTCTTAATAAAGAAGAAGCAGATTTGCTTTTACATTTGATTGTTGCTAGCCCTATTTGTTCCATCATAATATTAGGAGAAGTTTCAAGGAGTGGCAATACACTGCCCTGGAAAAGGGAGGCACAGGTCTGGGAGGGGATGACTTGTATGCTGGTTGTTTTCCCTTTTCTCCCCACACACCCTATCTAATGCACAAAAATACCTAGGTAGCTCTCTGTGTGCCTGTTTTGGAGCCTTCAAAGAGGAAAACCAGCAGGCTGGGAAAGCAAATACCACCCAACAAAAATGATTTGCTAAAAATAGTGTCAAGCATGACATCTTTTAGCTAGTTAAAGAGATTCAGCTTTAAAAAACATCTTTTTTTCCAAGGCTAGCACAGCATGAAGCTATCTTTAGTAGCTGAGACTGCTGCTAATGCTTCCTAAGTTTTCTGTTTGATAATCAAGGTATTACAAGCAAAATATATTTTGCTAAGCTCCCTCATGCTATGTATCAAAAAACCAACCATATCCTGGCCTGCATCAAAAGGTGCCTGGCCAGCAGGTTGGGGGAGGTGATCCTCCCCCTCTGCTCTGCCGTTTTGAGACCCCTGTCTGAAGTATTGTGTCCAGCTCTGGAGCCCCCAGCACAAGAAGAACAAACATGGAACTGTTAGAGCAGGTCCAGAGTAGGCCACGTAGATGATGTAGGAGCTGGAAGTTGCAGACTGAGAACATGGCTCAGAGATCTTCTGTTAAATTTGCTGAATAATTTAGGTGGGGAGAGACCTTACAAGGTCACCTAGTCCTCTTTGAGGGCAGGATTGGCTTCAGGGTTAGGTTTCTCAGGAGATTGTCCTTCAAAACGTTGAGCACCTCCAAGGTTGGAAGTGCCAAGACTCACCTGGACAAACTGTTCCAGTGCCTCACTGCAAAGCATTAATTTTTCCTTAGTTCCAGTCAGAGCTTCCCTTGCTGTGACTTGTGGCAGTTATTTCTTTTCCCTTTGCTGTGCACTTCCCTTTTCCCTTGTGCTGGAGGACTGAACCTGGACACAGCATTCCAGGAAGCAGCCTCACGAGGGTCAACTGCAGGTGAATCATCACCTGCTTTGGATTGCTGGTTACACCCTTGTGCTTCTAGTTTAGTTGTGCTGCTCTCACTTGGCTGTGGGCCTGTTGCTTTTGTTACAGTTTCTGATGTGGTTCATGTTTATTTCTCTTACAAGACCTGGATTGGGAATCGCAGACGGAAATATCGTTTAATGGGGATTGAGGTCCCACCCCCTAGAGGAGGTCCTGCTGATTTCTCTGATCAGTCTGAATTTGTTTCTAAATCAGCACTTAATCCAGGAGAGGAAACTGCTACTGAAGTGGGGGATGATAATGATAGGAATGATGAAGTGTCAATCTGCTTATCTGAAGGAAGCTCACAAGGTATTTGAAATGCAGCTACTACTGTCTGTGTATTTCTAATCCTGTGCAGTGTGCATGCTTCGGGCTCTCTCTTGTACACAATCAAAAACGTCTGAAAGAGTGTCTAACAGTCACAAGTTAGCTCCCTCAGCTGTACTGAAGGTATGGTTTGGTCTCTTGCTTCTGCCTCTATATGCATTTTGTTGGGTTTGTTATCAATAAAAAGCTTCCAGACAACTTCTATCAAAGCCATCTGCTCCTGACAGGTTCTTCTGAAGCTAAATGACAGGTTCACAATTGCTGGTGCAGCTGTGAGATGGGTAGACAGTGCAAATGGCTAAGTCTCACTTCCTTAGGAAGCCAAATGCTGTTTTCTGGCCAGTTCTGCCACAGCCAGCTTGGCTATCCATTCCTGTTCAGCTGGATCACAGCAATGCTCACCTAAACAAGCACTAACGTGTGCACACTGCTCCCTTGGAGCTGGCCAGGGCTCTGTACTTAAGGCTTTCCTGATACTAAACTGATACTGAAGAGGTAAGCTCAGAAGATAATTAGCTCAGACTTGATCCTGAACTGGGAGCTCCACAGTATGCCAGAGCACAGCAGAATGTCTGCCATTCAGCTGGCTGCAGTGCCTGTGTGCTCTCTGACAAACAAATACAAACCAACAGGACAGATCAAAGCTGGTAGCAAGGGACCTCTCAGAAAGCCTTAGAAGTGCACAAAGGAGGTGCCTCTGTGTTCTCAGTCCATTGCATGGTGGTGAGTGATAAGTGTCTCAAACTTAATTCCCTGCTTCTCCACCTCCCAGGGTTGCCACCTGACCACACTGAATTGATCTCTGCCTTCCCTCTCATCCATTAGCACCGTGGGCTGGGGCAGATGAGCTGCCACTCAGCACATCCACTGCCTCCACCAGCTCAACTAATTGCTCCCAGTGCTTCTGATTAGATGAGATCAATAAAGCCTTTGCTCCCTAAACTGAAAGAAAGGCTGATCTAGTCCATGCTATTGCAGCTTAATATGCCAGGCTTGATCTTGTCATTCGGTCTGAACAATTTAAAGGAAAGTGCTAGAAAAATGGAGAACTGGGAATGATTTTGTGATAGCTTTGTCATGTTTTACTGTAAAGAAATGGGCCAAGTGATTGAAAGCCAAGCCAGGTGCAGGATCTGAGAGTCCTTGGTTTGCCTGAGGTGTGGAAGGAACTGATTTAGTCAGACCTGCTTGAAAGAAAATGGTGACATGGGAAGAGTCTGAATTCTCTGTGAAGTGAGGAATAATACATTTATTGAAGGAGGCTGTGAGCCTGACTACATTATTACAGTCAAAGCTTAAGGAAGTGCAACAAAACTATAGGATACCCACAGCAGGCAGGAATCCCTCTTGCATTCCACTCTGCTGCCACCAGAACACTTTCTGTTCATTTCTCCAGTTCAAAGGAGTAGAGCTCACTGCTGCAGCTCAGCTTATTTTGAACTTCCTGGAAACTATGTCCAGCAGTAATGATGTGTACTATTCAGTCACAGATGTTTGGTAACTTTTGGTCCTAATTTGTAAACAACAAAAAAACCCACCCAAACCCACCACCCCCACAAACCAAAACACTTTCAAAGGCAGGAAAAAAGCTATTTTCAGTCACATAATTAGGATCAAAGTGTTGGGGCCATTTGCTTGCAAAATGTAGGGTAAATGTTTTTAAAGGGCTGTATTCTGGTGCAAAATCGAAGCATTAAAGTTCTCTTAACACCTTCCCTTTTTTAAACGTGTGTTAATTGAAGCCATGCTTTGTGTAAAGGAGCACAGCTCTGTGGAGGCCATTATAGCTGTGCCACTTGTTATTAGCTGAGGAGGAGTACTGAGAGTTGAAAGTGCTGTAGACACCGGCCTCAGTCAGCTGTTGAGTCCAAGTGGTGACTGCCAAGGTTGCTGAGTGACCATCTCAGAATCCCTGAGGTGCATCTTCAGTGACTTTCATTCTTCCAGGTGTCACCATGGGGTTGTTTATTGCTCCCTGCTTTACAGTTGTCTCATTTGGACCCATTTGCTCTTGCTGCTGGCAGAAGTTGTGATAAGTGGTAGATGAAATTTATTTGAAACAGCCTCAGATAAAATTGTCTCCACTTAGAGACACTTAACTAAGAGAAAAGTTACTGAAACCAATGCATTGTCTCTGCTGGGTCTGGCCTAAATGCTGTCCTGTCTTTGCAAGTGTTGGTACTCTCCAGTTAAATCCTGTTGCCACTGTTTGTGGGAGTGATCCACCCCTGCATCGTTACCCACCCCCTTTCAGTGTCCCACATGAACCATGCTGCCCTTCCCTTGCCCTCTTTAGATGGGATAGCTGGGCTCTTGGACCCTTTTAGTGCAAGCTCTGCCCTCTGCAGAGCTCTAACTTTCCTTGCCCTTGGGGGGAGTGTATTTCCAGTGAATAGCCTAGCTGTTAGTGACAGCCTGGAAGTTTTTATCATAACTCTCTTGCCTCTGTGTTTTAGCAAGCATTTCTCAACAGTGGAGAATGAAAGGAAACCTGAGAAACCCACTTAATCATAGACTTACCTGTCTTGGCTTTTCTCTCATTTGCCTTAGTTTGGGCTAAAAAAGTCATCTGTTGCTTGTGTTGGAAAGTAAGGCTAAGATTTGCTCAGTTTTCAAGTGTGTGCTTTGCTGATGCATGCCAAGTCCACTAGGAATAAACACTTGCCAAACAAGAATGAAATGCTCTGCTTGACTGTCAGGTTTTTGGTTCAAAACTAACCAGTCTGCAAGGAGGAGGTGGGATTCTGCTGTGTACCCTGTGATGTCAGGGCATGCAGGATTTTCATCTAGGCATTTCTTTTAATGAAGACCCCAAAAGCTATGCTCATCTCTGATGTGAAACTGTTCATCACTTTTGAATACCCCAAGCTGAACCTAAAAGGAGGGAGGGGTTTGTGCATCGCAGGAGAGTTGTTTCAGGTAGCAGCTGGCATAAGATTGGCCTGAAAGCCTTGTGATGGGATGGCTTTTTTAGTAAGCCATAGAGTCTTTTTTAATGTCTAGATATTAATAATGTGACTTTGCTTTTGGCTCTCCCAGATATGACATATTTAGTGCTAAAGTCTATAAATGTTCCTTTGGCATAAAATGTGTGAATGAAATCTGAAAAACCAATTTATTTCTGCAGAAGAGACAAGTGAAGCTCTTCAAAATGAAGAAATTGGTCACAAAGATGATGACCAGAATCCAGTATCTGCTGATAATGTGGTATGTACAGCTCTCCTTTCCCACTAACGTGACCTCCTTAGCTGCAAATGGCGAGGCTGTTGTCAGACCTTAGTGTTCTTCACTAAGCAAAAACTCTGGTCAGTGCTGAGAGGCCTTGCTGATTGCTTGAGCACTGAAAGGAGCTGCACTGAACGTTGTAAAAGCTGTTCAGTAGAACCTGATGAAACAGCTCTTTCTGCATGACAGCCACCATCTTCTCCTGGAGTGCAGAGCACAATGCTCAGGTAGTGCTCTCGAAGTACCTACTGAACTAAACCAGAATAACCCCCCCAGAATGATCAGCAGAAGTGGGTTTCTGTAGCTCTAAGCAAGTCAGGTGTCTGTGGAGCTCAGACTGGAGTGGATGTGTACTGCTCATTCCCATACCCTTGACAGGGCATTGTTCAGGTGTCCCTTGTGTTCTCACTTGCATTCACATAGAGTCAAACACAGCTGTCTTGAGGTTTTAACTGACTTCAGTGAGACAAGGAGGAAAGACAGAGGGAGGAGTTATGGCAAATAATGCAAGATCCCCCCCTTGCTTAGCCTGCCTCTGATTGGCAGAGAGGAGAGACCCCAGTGTGGTCGGGCTCTGTGCAGAATGAACAGGTGATGGTTAATTTCCCAGCTGCACTTCTAGTGCAGTCAGAGAGTAAATGACAGGAAGTCAGGAAGTGACAAGATCATTTGTGTGGCATTAATCACACAGAACCCAAACTGGGCAAGTGAACAGGAGACTCCCTTCCCTCTCTGTATTTATAGAGTAGAGAACATTTTCTTTCTTTGCTTAACATATGCTCATCTTTTGTGTAAACTGAAACCCCACAGCTGTATTTTCTGTGGTGAGCTGAATAGACACAGCTGCCTCTTCCACTTCTGTTTACCTCATTGGCCTGCTGTGACCTGAGATACAACCACTCTGAGTTTCAGTCTGATGCCTTTACCATGGAGATGCAGACTGTAAAATGACAAAGGTAAAAGGTTTGCAAAGATGGTGTCAGAGAAGCTTGGTTCTCTGATCTACCTGAAGCCCAGTATTCTATAATTTGATGCAATAAGAAGGTGTGGGGAAACAGGAGTAGGTTTGTCAAGCTCTGCTCTGAAAAGTAGCAGCATTTGAAAGCTACATGTGGTTTGGATTGGACACACACACACGTTGGACACCACTGAAAAGAGCCTGGCACCTTCATCGTGACACCCACCCCTCAGGTGTTTGTAGCCATGCTAGGATCCCCTCAGCTGCCCCTTCATATGGAACACATCCTCTTAGGGCTTTGGATTTGCACTATGGCCACAGAAGGCCAAAGAAGACCTCTGCATTTGTTTAGGCAAGAAATAGGTCAGTGGGGACTTGCCTGTCACTTGCTATAATGTCTGCTTTGCTCTGGAGGAATAAACTTTCATAACCTTCTTGGCCCTGCAGGAGGTCTCCAACAAAAGGCTGACAGAATAAAGAGCAGGCTGGTGCAGGCTGTAATGAGGTATAATGTGCAGCTTAATGCCACAAACATGGGGACAGGGAGCTCCTCCTCTGTAAACAGCCTGAGTCACCATGGCAGCAGCTCTCAGTGCCTGCAGTTTCAGTTTGGATCCTTCCTTGGATCTTCTGGCTGAGGCACATGATTGCCATCTAATGGGGGCTACACAAGTTAGAATTTCTCACGAGCAAACAGTAAGTCCTGTTACCTTCCTGCAGTTTCCTGCCAGTTTGAGATGAGGCTTGCTGTGTAATCTCTGCCTTCAAATGTTTGAAATCAGCTGTTTCCTTCTCTTTCAGAAGATAGAAATCATAGATGATGAAGAAAGCGACATGATCAGTAACTCTGAAGTGGACCAAATGAGTTCTCTTTTGGACTATAAGGTGAGAAATCAGGCTAGAGAGTGGTAAACAGGATAGGCCACAGGATGTTCAGATGGGCATGTCTGCAAGGGCCTGCATGAGGTTCAACAAGTCAAAGTGCATCTGGGTCAGGCCAATCCCAGTCACAAATCCAGGCTGGGTGCAGAGTGGGTTGAGAGCAGCTCTGAAGAAAGAGGCTTGGGGGTGTTGGTGCTGAGAAGCTCCCCAGGAGCCAGAAGTGCCCTTATGCAGCCCAGCAGGCAGCTGTGTGCTGGGATGCTGTCAGAGGAGTGTGGCCATCAGGGCAAGAGAGGGGATTGTGCCCCTTGACTCTGCTCTGCTGGGACCTCATCTCCAATACTGCATCCGGTGCTGGTCTCCCCAGCATAAGAGTGAGTCTAGGAGAGGGCCACAAAGATGATCCAAGGGCTCCAGGATAAGCTATGAGGGTAGACTGAGGGAGCTGGGGTTGTTCAGCCTAGAGAAGACTCTAGGGGGAGCTTAGAGCTGCCTTCCAGTACCGGAAGGGATCCTACAGGAAGGCTGCAGAGGGACTTTCCATGAGGGTGTCTAGAGACAGGACGGGGGGAATGGTTTGAAGCTGAGGAAGAAGCTCTTCAGTGCGAGGGTGGTGAGTCTGGAATAGTCTGCCCAGGGAGGTTGTGGATGCTTGTAGGTGTTGGAAGGCCAGGTTGGATGAGGCCTTGAGCAGCTCAGTTTAGTTGAGAGGCGTCCCTGATCTCTGAGGTCCCTTTCATCCTGAGCCAGTCTATAAATTCAGCAAAGACAAGGGGGGGGAGCCTGCAGCTCCTCTGCTGTTTCTCACAGTACTGCCCATCATACCCTAAGCCATGGCTCCTCATCCCATTTGCAGACAGATTACCTGTATTTCAACCCAGAGGGAGGCAGGAAAAATCCCATTTCCACAGAGCAATCACATTACCTTAGCTGTAGCCATCTGCAGCTCCCACCACGTGTCCCAGACAAAGCAATTTATTGAGTCTCTGAAGCAAAACTTCCTTTCTGTGCCAGGCTTGTTCTTTGCAGTGCTGTGCCACACTTGTACATGCAGCCTGCTGCTGCCAGCTGTGGAAAGGTACAGAACAGCTGGAATCTTCTAATAAAATGGGTAGATCTGAGGAGTCATTCTCCCCATGTAGTGCAGCACATGCCTGGAAGCAGTAGTTGTGGGAGGGAGGAGAAGCAGTTGGATCCCTGGAAGCTGCTGTCTTCTGCCAAATGGTGAAGGTTATGCATGTCTTACTGCTCTCCTAGGAGCAGAGTTCAGGGATGAATATTGAGCATGGCTTTACCTATGAGGCTGATTTTTTAATCCCTCAGAAGATAGGCAGGTTCTGCTAATGGTAATTACCAAAATCATGAGGAGATCAGCTCTCCAGAACAAAACCCCTCCTTCAAGCAGTGTTTTCCTGGTAAGGGCAGTAGAGAATGAATATGGAGAGGGAATGACCTTTTCTTAATGCCACCTGTCACCACAGTGAAAGGCTTGTTGTGACAGCAGACCCCACAGAACCTTGTTTTGTTGGTCTGTTGTTTGACATCAGTGATCAGCCTTTGTGCCTGTGTGCTTTCTGGCTCCCTGCTCTGGCTGGGCAAAATCCATTACTGAACAGGAAACTTCTGAGCTTCCATGTAAGAAATGCATCCAGCTCAGTTGCTTATGAAAGCCTCCAAATCACAGCCCAGATATTTCTCTCTTCCTCTCAGAGCTGTTACAACCTGAAGCAGTATGAGGAGCAAAGTTTTGACTGAAGAAATGTGAATTGTATGGAGGAAAAGACCCCAAACCAGCAAGCGTTTGGGAAGGCTTCTTGCTAACCTCCCAGTCTCACCTTTGCAGAGCAGCTGAAGTTGAACTGGGGGCTGACTAGAAAATGTGAGCACAGCTGGGTGTCAGAGCACAGCTGGGTGTCAGAGCACAGCTCTATGTCAGCATAGTTCTGTGGGTGGGTTTTTTTTTTTCCCTTTTTTTTAGAAACCCCACAACTTTTAAAAGAAAATTTCAGCTTAAAAATCCCCTCTTTAAACTGGCTTGTGAAAGTATTTGCTGCCACCCTGACCACTGTATGCAGAGCTCTCAAGCTAATGAATGGCTACATAAGCAAGGGTGGCTTTATTTATAGCTTCATAGAATGGTTTAGGTTGGAAGGGACCTCAAAGCTCATCCAGTTCCAACCCCCTGCCATGGGCAGGGACACCTCCCACTAGCACATGTAGCTCAGGGTCTCATCCAACCTGACCTTGAACACCTTCAGGGTGGGGGCATCCACAGCCCCCCTGGGCAACCTGTTCCAGTGTCTCCCCACCCTCACTATCAAGAATTTCTCCCTAATCTCCAGTCTAAATCTGTCCTCCTCAAGCTTCAATCCATCCTTTCTTATTCTATCACTACAAGCCTTTGCCAAAAGTCCTTCCCCAGCTCTCCTGTAGATCTCTTTAGGTACTGGAAGGTTGCTGTAAGGTCTCCCTGGAGTCTTCTCCTGGCTGAACAGTCCCAACTCTCTCATCCTGTCTCCATAGGGGAGGTGCTGCAGCCCTCTGATCATCTTCATGGCTGGACCACACAGCTTTGTGTCATTCCCAAACTGGCTGAGGCTCCCTCCCACTGTCCATGTCACCAAGAAAGATGTTAAACAGCATTGCTCCCAGTGCCAACTCCTGAGGGGCACCACTTGTTGCTTGTCTCCATTTGGACATTTAGCTGTTGATCACAGCTCTGGGTGCAGCCACCCAGCCAATTCCTTACCCCTGTTCTAGCCTCTGATACCTCTCAGTCAATGCAGCACTCGTGAGCCTGAACCTTCCCTTTCTGTGTGTGTTGTTCCTTGCTAACAAAGGCAGGGTCCATATTTGGTGCTCCTTTGCAGGCACCTTTGCAGGAATGCTGTGACTTTGACCTTGAGGAGGGAACCTGTTTGTTTAGGTTATGTAATCTTTGCAAAAGTAAATAACCAGAGAAAATGAATTCCAGCTCTACACTGATCAACAGATTTAGCCTTTGCATCTTGCATACCAATCAGCTGCTACATCTGAAGGAGAAGAAATCTCTGGTATAAACTGAAGTACCAATCAAAGATGGCTTTTAATTAAGTTTGTTGGTTTTGTATGAAGTGATTTGCAAGTCCAATAACAGATTCCTGCAGAGGTTGGAAATCCACCTTTCCAGCTCCAGCAGGCACAGTGTGGGCATTTCCCCCTTTGGTAAATACATTCCTGTTCACTGTAACTTGAGAGATCCTGGGGAGGTTGGTGAGCTGACACTTAGGATACCTGACACACCCAGGGTGCTCTGTTGTAATTTGTGGTAGCTCCCAGGAATTTCCAAGCTTTTTTGCCTGTCTTTGTGTCCAGCCTCCTGCTGTAATGGTCAGATAATCACAGAATGGTGGGGACTGGAAGGGGCCTTGGGAGGTGATCTAGTCCAACCCTCCTGCTAAAGCAGGGTCACCCACAGCAGCCTGCCCAGGATCACAGTGTCCAGGTGGGTTGGGAACCTCTTACAGAGAAGGAGACTCCACAACCTCTCTGGGCAGCCTGCTCCAGGGCTCCAGCAGCCTCACAGGGAAGTTTTGCCTTATGCTTAGGTGGAAGATAATGGAACTTAGTTGCTGTCTCTCCTCACAATCACTCTGCCTTTTCAAAACCTCTTCTGGAGACAGACCTGGGCTTTGTTTTAATTTGTTTTAAAATGAAATTTTGTCCTTTTTGTCCACAGAATGAAGAAGTCAGATTCATTGAGAACGAGCTGGAGAACCACAAACAGAAGTATTTTGAGCTGCAGACGTTTACTCGGAGTTTAATACTTGCTATTAAATCAGATGATAAAGAACAGCAGCAGGTAGGTCTGGAAGGAGGTTTCAGTAGCAGCAGGGGTTTGTCATGGTGTCTTCTGTCACTGCCTTGGGTTTATTCCATAGTGCCCAGAGGCTCAAATTATTACTAGGGCAGCATTGAGCTTGAAACAAAAGAAAGGTTCTGCAGTCTGCACAAGCAGTGAGCTGGGGAAGGAAGAGTGACTTCTGCAAAGGAACAGGCACAGCAGTCTCCAGCACAGCAGTGCACACTGAGGGACTGGCATCTGTCTGGGCAAGATCGAGGGAAAAACTGCAAGCTGCTTCAGATGCACTGCACTGCATTTAATCCCTGGCACTTCTTCTGATGCTTGGGTGGATCATGCCATCTGTGGGTAACAGTTTGTGCCTTATTTAGGAAGAGATTGTGTTACTTCCCTGTTCTTCTTCCTTTTGCCTTTAAGACACATCCTCTTGGACGCTGTTTTTCCTTTCAATATCCATCAGTACCAACTTTGGGTTTTAATCCATCCAATACCAGCACTGACTGAAAAGCTCAGGAGAGTTGTTGCCCTGTGTTTCAAAGATGCAAATCAGACAGCAGACACACACCTAACACTTATTGTTATATTCTTTTTACTCTCAGGCACTGCTCTCAGACTTACCTCCTGATTTAGAAGAAATGGATTTCAATCATGCATCCCCAGAGCCTGATGATACCTCATTCAGCTTGTCGTCTTTATCAGAGAAAAATGCCTCAGACAGTTTGTGATTGATCTTTTCTAACTGACAAGAAGCAGCCCCACCTTGTGGGTAGGTTTCAAGAGAAGAGCATTTTGCTTTCCAGTGTTCCTCAGTCCAAAACAGAAAGCCCAAGGTGAAGTAGACTCTCCTGAAGGATGACTGTAGTGTGTCATGGCTACAGTGTGCACTGTCAAGCGATTCTGAATGTTGGGTTTTTTGGTAAATGCAAGAACTGTGTGAGGGAAGGTTTCACTTTCAGCAGTTTGGCCTTGGTTAGGGTAACTTCTGCCTCTCCAGAAGAATTCTTGCTCTGTAGCAAAGTCTTTTTGAGCAGGGATATAAGAGTGGAAAACAAATGACCTGTCATAGAGATGCTCAACTCTTCAGAGTTGCTTGCTCACCAGTCCTCTTTATTACTTTTTTTCCCCCGTTTTTACTCAGGTAGGTGGACTAAAACTTGGGGCTCCAGATAGGAAATAATGAGCTTTTTAAGAGTTGTGCTTTGAACCCTTGGGAGAATCTGAAATTAAACTCTGATGGTTTTCATTTGTATGACTTCAGATTGTTGAATCTTCCATTTTCTGACCAAAAGAGCTGAAACAGCTTTGAAAGGCTACCTGAAAAATTGGAGTTCTCATCAATAAATTGTTAATGTGATGAAGCAGTCCTCAGTCTGGTAACAAATGAGATGGATCTGGGAAACCTGATAGCTGCAGAACACAACCTGCTGATGCTCTCACCATAGCAATGGGATTAGGTCTCTGTGCTCCTAGTCAGAGTTTTCTCAGCGTAGTTACAGGTTTTATTTGTCAAAATCTGGATGCTGAAGGTCTGTTCTTTAAGTAATTCAAGTGTTTGGAATTGAGTTTTGCAGATCTAAGTGTGGCCTGGTTTTGAAGTAGCCCTGTCTGACAAATGTTTTGGCAACTGCCAGGTGCCATTTCTAAACTGGGAGCTGACTGCAGGTAGTGGCTGAAATTAATTTCATCTTTCCTGGCTGTCTTGACATTGAATCCCTTTCCTCAGCTGGTTAAATGGATGTGCAAACACATCCAGAGCTGCATGCCCACATTGTTGATGCTCTGGAACTTCCAATCTGAATATTCCTCAGCAAGTGTTTTTGAAACAGATCCCTTCACAGCTTGGTAAAAAGTCTGATCTTTGGGGTTTATGCCAAACAATCATTTTCTTTGGTGAATCTTTAGTCATTCAGTACACTAAGTAATCCCCTTACTTCAGGTGTAGCTCTGAAGATGCAGTGTTGGGGAAATGACACCTCTGGGACACCTTTAATACTGGGATTCATTCACAGTTTCAGTTTGTTCTGTCTGCTTTATTCTCCCTAGCAATTCCTTATTAGGGTTTTCTCAGTCTGATCTGTTCCTCTTCATCATTTCTCCAGCCCTTTTCTTTCAGCAGCAGTAGTGAGCTCTGTTATATCTGGGGGTTTGCTGTGTCTGTGTCATCCTTGGGCATGAGGAGCTCTTAGCAGTGCTGTGCCATGCCAGCTGCATACAGGATGGCAGCAGTTCTAAAAGCTGGTTTAAAAACCAAAACAGTTCCACAGTTCTCACTACTACCCAATCCAGTTAGCTCCCAAAAGACCTCTTACCAGCTCTTCTCCTGAGTAACCCCACAAAAGCAAGCTGCTGTACTTGAGTGGAGTGGAATCCCAAGAGAGAGAGAAGGCACCCAGTGTAACCGGGAGGTAAGTGGTGTGTTGCTTATCCTTCCACTGCCTGAACCTAAATGTCCCATCCTGGCTGGCAGACACATCCTTCATCCCTCCTGGAAAGAGGAGTGGTGTTTTCCATGCCTGTTGAAATGACCACCCAGTTAAAATTAACGTAGGTTTGTGTGCAGAGCTTACAGTGCTACCCTTCAAATGGAAGACAGAGCCTAGCTGTAATTCTGCTCACTGAAAAAGTCCTTGATAAAGGGGTTTCTATACTGGGTTAACAATGCTTTCTATTACTGTTCCCTCTAGATAGGAAATCTGTGCCACTGACAATGAAACCTCTTGTTTTCTGGGAGCTTTGCTGAACTGATTAAAAAAAACACCAGCAGTGTGATTTGCCCCTCCTTGGACCTTGTTTTCCTGCTTGTTCCACTTAAATTCCCAAGGCAAAAGGCAGGATACTTAGGCTGGGAGTTCTTGATTTCATGGTGAGTTGTCATCCACCTTTAGACAAGAAAAACTTCCACTGATGAGTCCTGCTTTTGCTGTGTTCTGCTTCTATTTCATACACCAGACAAAGCAAAGGAATTGTGAACAAACTACCAGATTGCAGCAGTTCCCTAAGTCCCTTTTCTGAAGGAAGCTGGAATCCCCTTCAGGATGTGCAGCTCAAACTCTTGCTGCAGTCAACCCCCACATCATCCCTGTGGGCATGTCGTGCTTTGCTCCTTTTCTCTTGCAGGGTGACAAGACAAAGCACAACAAAGCAGTGATGTTTCCATACCCTGAAACACTTGACAAATGCTACAGGATATTGAGGAAGAAAGAGAATAAATCCTATTGCTCTGGAGGATAACAGCATGTGGCTGCTGCACTGGTGTTTGCAGTAGCAGTCTGTGTTTCCTGCCATATGTAAAACAGATTTTAATGCTGTGTGACCCTTACTGACATTAAATGGTTGCAGCAACAGTAGTTCTGCAGTGCAGGAGCTGAAGAGCAGCTTGTAAGGTCCTGTAAGCTAACACCCAACCATCCGTGAGAGTTTTGAAGGTACCTGTCCAAGTATTGCTCCTCAGAGTAGCAGTGCACAAGTGCTTTGTGACTCAGGGTGTTTTGGGTTTGCTTGAGTCCCCAACAGGATGTGCTGATCCACTTGGCAGATCACATCCCCATCCATGAAGCCTGTTCAGCTGGACCTTAGAACAGTAGGAGAGAGAGGGACTTTTCATAAGGGGAATGGTTTGAAGCTGAGGGAGAGCAGGGTTAGACTGGATCTTAGGAAGAGGTTCTTCAGTACCAGGGTGGTGAGACTCTGGAACAGGCTGCCTGGTGACACCATGGCTGCCTCCTCCCTGGGGGTGTTGAAGGCCAGGTTGGATGAGGCCTTGAGCAGCTGGGTCTAGTTGAGAGGTGTCCCTGCCCATGGCTGAGAGACTGGAGTAGATGAGCTCTGAGGTATTTTCCAACCTGAGCCATTCTGTGACTATGATTATGATGTTTCTTTCCAGCTTCATCTTAGTGGTTGTGCCGACAGACCTCTTGCTGCCAGGCATCACACTCTGGCACAGGTGCCAGGACACTCATTTCCAGATCAAAGTCTGAATGTTCTTTAGACAATGGAGAATGGTGGGGATGGCTCTCTGGGCCCATGGCATGTTAGGCTTTGGGGGGTGGTCCTTTCTTCTGTTCATAGGATGGGAACAGTTCCTCTTTTGCATTGACTTCCCATGGCAGATGAAGCTAATACTGAGTTGTGTTCTGGTGACTGCTCCAGTGCCTCAGCTCCATGGCTCTAACAAACCACTGCAGCGGAAGTGCCACTTAGTGATGGGTTTATCCTCTTTCTGCAAGGGCTTTCATTTGCTTTGTCTGTGAAGGGTGACTTCCTGATGTTTATCCTAACACCTCTTTCTGAAGAAACTGCAGTGGGAAAAGGTAGAACAGAGGCTTCAGAGAGAGACAGGCCACCCCTTAGGGAGCTGTGACAGTCTTTGATACCAGTGAGCCAGCTGCTTGCTGAAGCTTTCCCTCCTTTCATTTCACTGCAGGTGATGCTTCTGTCAAGTCCAGAGGTCTCACAGGAGTGAGTCAAGAGTAAATATTTCAATAAGTGAATTTTTGGCAGGTTTAGATGTACCCAAATGGCTGCACCATACAGGTGTCAAGCTTTGGCCTTGAAGTAGCACTGCACTTTAATCTTTCCAAGGGTTTCTTTCTCTAAGGCAATAAAGAGCCTGCAAGTGAGGAGCAGCCGATGGGCTCTGCAGTCCTCTGGGTGACAGAAGGGATGCACCATGGTGCTCAGCCTTTTTCTTCTGAAACTGGGAAGCAGCTTATAGAGTCCATTCACCAAACAGGGTGAGCTGCACCTACTGTGGTGGTTCTGCAGGTGAAGTGACAGGCCAAGTGGAGAGGATCTTGTGGAGATGGCTATTGCTGCTTAGGTCCAGCAGTCCCAGCCAGGGGCTCTTCACTACCCTCTTGGTAGCATTACAAGGAGCTGATGCACAGCACTCACTTTTCCCTTGGTACTCTAGTCCTAGCTGACTGTTGGTCTCAGGGTGCTGGGAGCATAAGGACAGACAATAATATGCATCAATGGAATAGCACAGAATGCCTGAAACATGAGGAGTTCATCACTTGTAAAGTTACAACCAAAAGCTTCATTTACTACCTCCAGGCCTGCTGCTTCAGCCAACTACAAGGCTGCTTCACGTGTTAGGGCTGGCAGCTGCCCAACCTTCAACTTGATTCCAAGATTCTGCCTTTGCTGCCCCAAATCATCATAAGGCTCAGTAAATTGCTCACTTGTGAGATGCCTGATCAAAGTTAGGGGATGGATGGATAGTGAGAAAACTCCAGGTAGTTAATAGACACAACAGAAGCTGGTTTGTGGTGGGGTTTTTCTGTACCAATATTTCAGCACACTGACCCAATGGGAAATCCTAAAACTCATAGCAAAAGTAGACTGCAAAATGTGTGTTCTCCAGGGCAGAAAAGGGTTTCATTCTGACTGGAGAGAGCTTGCTTGTCTCTGAGAGGCAGCAGCTGAGATTTTGGTCAGAAGATGACAGACACAGACAGGGCAGAAGCTTGGGCTCGTGGTGGTGGTTGGTTGTAATCCAAGGAGCACTGCTCTCCAAGACAAGAGATGCTTGAGCATGGGCCTGGCAGGAGAGTGCTTTCAGGGCAGAGCTTTGGTTCTGCTGCACGTTTTACTGTATCATTGAACTGAAGTCAATAATTCTTCTCCACTTCTGTATTACATGTTACACACACTACCTCTGAGATGGGACACCACCTTTACAACACACAAAATGTGAACTGAAACTTCTTTTTCCTCTCTTCAAAGTTTTCTAGCCAATAAATTATTTCCAACATGCCTCTCTCACTGCTGTGCTTGTTTGTCAGTTGAGTGGGAGACATTCTCTTGCATTTTGGGTTTATTTTGGTTTAGTGCTGGTTTTATGTATTAATCTGGGGACAAGGAAGGAAATGATAGAGACACATGGAACAGGTTGCACAGGGAAGTAGTCAAGGCCCCATCCCTGGAGGCGCTCAAGGACAAGCTTGATGGGGCTCTGAGCAACCTGATCTGGTTGGGGATGTCCCTGCTTGCTGCAGGGAGGGGGTTTGGCCTAGATGACCTTTAAAGGTCTCTTCTACCCCAGTGCATTGTATGATTCTGTGATTCTAAGGTGTGGTATTAGGTAGGAAAGAGGAGCAGATATTAATGGTAGTAAAGGTTTCTGTTGAGGCTGAAGGATGATGTCCAGAGGCTAGCTGTGCTCCTGTGAGTACAGCAGAAGGAATGATACTGTCCTTTATCTGGTACTAGATGATGTGACATTTCCCACTACATCATAGATCCATTTATCAGAGAGAAGAGTCAATGGATGAAAAGGAAAGAGGATTTTACAGGCTCTGCAATGCCACAGCTCCTGAATGCATCTCATAGGGTTGGCTTTTTTCAGCTATTGGTTGGGTTTGGTTTTGCATCACTATGTATACAGACCTTGTAGAAACCATTCTGATTTGCTTTTAAGCAAGTGTTAAATGAAAATGAGTAGCAAGCTAAGGCTCAAATGTGAAGGCAGACCTTGGTTTGGAGTCAAGTTTCATTAAGAGTCCCCAGGATTTCCCCCATTGCATCTCTCTGAAATACCTGGGGTAGGGGATAGAACACATCAGCCTCTTCAGCCTGGGGCTGGGGGAGGGAAACACAAGGAGGGATTTCAGGGGGGCAGCAGAAATGGAGATCCTGGGGTTTTAGTCAAGAAAATGACAAACTAAACAACAGCCACACCTTGGAAGAGAAGAGCCTCTGTTTTACCTCCAAGTGTTGTGAAAGAGTCCAGAAAGTCCTTGGCAAATGCACTGAGTGGTGTTGGGGAAGCTTTGTGCTCTCCAGTGCAAACCAGACCACTGCTATTCCTGCTTACACCTCTGCATCTTCAGAACATGCACACTGACCTCGAGCATATTAGCATCTGCCAAGGGCTTTTCACTTAACACAGCTGTGGAATTCTTCTGAACCAGACTTGACTTGCTCTCATTGTTATGCTTTGCTAGCTGTTGATGACATGGTTTTGAACTGTAGTCAAATGGATCCACTCAGGTGTTGGTGATTGTTTTAACTCCTTGCAAAAGTAGCAACCTTTAGGCTTGGAAATGAGTCGAGATGCCCACAGCAAGGGCATTGCTGAGTGACCTTGGTGAACAAACCAACTGCTGGCTGGCTGGAGAGATGATGAATGCTGCCATGCTAATGTCTGCTTTAGTGTCACTGAAGATAGCAGCTTGGTTTACAAATACTCTGAGGGGCTGAACTACCAATGTGTACCTGGGACGTTTTCCTTAGCCCACCAACCACCGGATCATCGAGGGGCTTGACACTTGCCAGCAGGTTAAGCTGTGTCACCTGAGTGTGTTACTGAACTTCCCTGTGGACACCAACGTTTCTGTGGCGTTGCTAGTGTTTGTATCAATCTGTGTGGCAAAGGAACTACTGCAAATCCCAAAGTGAAGTACCTCCAACTGCACTCCAGGATCCCTGAACGTGGGTTGGGTGGAAAGCTGGATGCCTGGTGAACTGTTCCATGCATTTGTATTGATTATTTTTCCTCTGTGTATATAAAGGTGTTTATAATCTGGTCTAAGCAGAGTCACCACGAGAGATGCTGATTTCCTTCTTTAGAAGTCTGCTCAGCTATTTTTATACAAGATGTTGGTCTTGGCCTTAATTTCCTTTGTGCAGAGTTGTGCCATAGATACTTGGACTTCTCCACGGATAGCTTCCAGGATTTGCTTTCACTCAGCTTTTAATTGTTTCCTCCTCAAATTATTCCCAAATCCTCCCCTCCTCCAGACACTTCTTGAGGTTGTTTTTTTGCTTTATTTGGGTTTTAACCTTTGGGCAGAGGCCTCCATATGCATGCTTTGCCTAGATCAGGTTTTTCCTCTGTAGTTTATTGTTTAGCAAAATCCTTCCCTGGAAAACAAACCCAACAACCTGCAGTTTAATGCCTGTACAAATGTATCTAGAGTGGCCCAGATGGTCAGAGCTAAGGGCTATTTAGCGTTGGTAAATTTGTCTACTAGACTCAAGGATATTTTTCTACGCCTGTCAAGTTTGGGACTATGGAGAAACGAAATAAAGGTTAATTAACTCTTTTCCTAGAGCAAGGTCTCTGTTTCTGTATTTCTTACTGCCTTGTAAAAATTCTACCCTCTTCAACGTCTCCAGGGGCTGGCAGGGCTCAGTGCAGTTCACCACCTGTTTCCCTCCTCCTTCAGTTTGTTACTGGGCAAGAGAAATTTCTGAAGCAAAACAATTTTCCAGTCCTCTGGGTAGAAGTGAAGAGACAGTAGATATTTGTGGCCTCCTCTGGACCCTCTCCAGCAGGTCCATGTCTCTCTTGCATTGGGGATCCCAGAGCTGGACACAGCACTCTAGGTGAAATCTCACCAGAGCAGAGGGACAGAATCACCTCTCAATCTGCTGGCCACACTGCTTTTGATACAGGTCAGGATGCCATGCCCAGCTTCTCACCCACCAGCACCCCCAGATCCTTTTCTGCAGGACTGCTCTCAATCTCATCATCCCCCAGCCTGGATTGATAGTGAGGGTTGCCCCAGTTTAAGTGCAAGATCTTGCACTTTGCCTTATTGAACCTTGTGAGATTCTCCTTGCCCCACCTCTGCAGCCTGTCCAAGTCCTTTGGGATGCCATCCTGTCCTTCAGTCTTACCAGCTGCACCACTCAGCTTGGTATCATCTGCAGACTTGCTGAGAGTGCCTCAATCTTGCTGTCTGTGTCACTGATGAAGATAGTAAACAGCACTGGTCCTGGTAGAGAGCCTTGAGGAACTCCCCTAATCACCATAACCTCCACTGTAGCTGTGGAGCGACCTTGGAGGCCCTCCTGTGGTTCCTGTGGAGATTTTGTTGGTCAGGAGAGAGCTGGGCAGGGCTGGTAAGCAGCTCTGGGGTGTCTGTGAGTGGGGCCATGAGCAGGGCTATTTGCCAGCAGGAGATGGGGATGCCTTGAATGAAGAGAGGCTTTTCAGAGCCCGATACAGAACTTCCACCCTCTGTCCCACAAACACTTCTGAAATCCCTTTCCACAACCCAAACTTGTGTCTAATGGAAGCAACTCACAGCACTGACAGCAGCTCAGGCTGCTCCAGGTGAACCATGAATGCCTTGGAGTTTGTGTTGTGGGGTTTCAAGTTTAATTTCAAAGCCAAATGTGAGCTCTCCATGCTGCTGCTTACCACGATGCTGTTTCTTAGCACATTGTACCATGAAAATCTCCAGAGTTAAGTGCTGTGGCCTCTGAGTCCATCTGCAACCCAAGCGAGTGGTTTCATGTGCTGCTGCAAATGTGACAAACGCTCTCAGTGCTGATTGCTGTTGGCTTTTGGGGCAGATGTAGGTGGAAATGGTGCCACAGCTGTCCTGGAGAGCTTACAGTGTGGTACCAGGCTAAAGGAAAGAATTTAAAGACCACAGGATGTTAGGGGTTGGAAAGGACCTTCAGAGATCTTCGAGCCCAACCCCCCTGCCAGAGCAGGACCATAGAATCCAGTGCAGGTCACACAGGGATGTATGCAGATGGGGCTGGAAAGTCTCCAGAGGAGGAGACTCCACAGCCTCTCTGGGCAGCCTGCTCCAGCACTCCGTGACCCTCAGTGAAGAAGTTCCTTCCCATGTTGAGGTGGAACCTCCTGTGCTGTAGTACATATCCATTGCCCCTTGTCCTATCCCGGGGTGCAACTGGGCAGAGCCTGGCCCCTCCCTCCTGACCCCCAGCCCTCAGATACATTTACAAACATTTATCAAATCCTCTCTCAGTCTTCTCTTCCCCAGACTAAAAAGAAAACTGAGCTGCGAGAAGTCCCCTGTAAAAGGGTTTTGGACACAGCCCAGGGGCACGGCCAGGAGAGCTCCCGGCGGAGTGCGGGAGACAGGGCTGGCCAAGCAGGGGTTTGCTCAGCCTGCTCCCCCAGCCTGCTCTTGTGCGCACGGGCTGCCAGGTGGCAGTGTCGCCACATCCCTGCGCTCCCGCGGGCGCAGCGGAGCTTACCTGGCTCCTCTGAGCTGCAGGTACGAATGAACCTGAGCCTTAAAAACATTCTCATGGCCCTGAAGTCAAGCAAATCCCTCCAAAACTGGGGGCTGAGACCACCCCCAACTTCTGAACTGACGGCTGCAGAGAATGGTTTGGGTTGGAAGGCACCGAAACCATCATCTAGTTGATAAACTTTCCCTACAGAGACAGGCTGGGAGAGCTGGGGCTGGCCAGCCTGGAGAAGGCTCCGGGGAGCCCTTAAAGTGGCCTCGCAGTACCTGAAGGAGGAGGCTACAAGAAAGCCAGGAGGGAACTTTTGACAAGGGCTTGCAGTGATAGGACAAGAGGGAATGGATTGAAGCTTGAGGAGGACAGATTTAGACTGGAAATTAGAAAGAAATTCTTGACAGTGAGGGTGGGGAGACACTGGAACAGATTGCCCAGGGAGGCTGTGGGTGCCCCCTCCCTGGAGGTGTTCAAGGCCAGGCTGGATGAGGCCTTGAGCAACCTGGGCTGGTGGGAGGTGTCTCTGCCCATGGCAGGGGGTTGGAACTAGATGAGGAAAGGGACACATAGTGACACTTCCTTGAAGCAGTCCTCTCTTTTGATCTGGAAGGCCTTAAAACCAAGGCTGCAGTGTTACGATTTGGGCATGAGAGCAGCTGGATCATCCGCCTGCTCCCAGGGGGAACCAGCCTTGCTGGGGGAAGGGAGGAGCTCATCTCAGACATCAACTTCACCTGTTTGCTGGGGGGATGTGCTGGATTTCACCTGTCATGTCCCTGACAATCAAATCACCTTCTGGACATCTTTCTCCCCACCCTGCTGGTTCTTTCTTTCTCCCATATCACGTAATTAAACAATTGCCCAGCAAACCCCTCCCACATGCTGCACACACCATGCAGAGAATATGCATTTGCTGTTTGCTTGGTGTCTCAGTGTCTTCACACCCCTGTCCCTGCAGCAGCCAGGCTTTGCATACCCTCACCAGCTGTAGATGGTTTTCATCAAGCCAAGGCAGGGAGCAGTATCAGGGCAGAGCTATTCTCTGTCCTTCAATACCACAAACAGAAGTCCCTGCAGTAGGGATCTGCGGTCGGAGCATCTGCCAGGGCTGTGCCTCTCTGCTCAGGTGAGGGACAGGGCTCACAGGGAGAGGTGTGCAGACCTCCAGAGGGAAGATGGGGAAGGGGAGCTCGAGGAGAGCTCTCTCCCAAAAGAGCTTCTTCATTTCAAATCAGAGCATGTTTTCAGCCTGAAGAAGAGAAGGCTCTGAGGAGACCTTATTGCACTCTTTCGGGGGGGCCTGTAAGAAAGATGGGGACAGACTTCATCTGGGCCTGTTGTGGCAGGACAAGGGTGATAGCTTCAGACTGAAAAAGGGAGATTTAGACTAGATGGAGGAAAAACTTTAATGCTGAGAGTGGTGGGACACTGGTGCAGGCCACCCAGGGAGGTGGTAGGTGTCCCCTCCTTGGAACCATTCCAGGTCAGGCTGGATGAGGCTTTGAGCAACCTGCTGTAGTTGAAGATGTCCTCTGCAGGGGGGGTTGGACTAGACGACCTTTGTATGTCTCTTCCCACCCAAGACAGCCTGGATTCCACAATTCTATAATTAGCTTTTCTCCTAAAGCTAGATTTTGTTCTGAACAGCTGAAGCCCTGTTTAAAAGCTTTCTTGCTGCTTTGAGACTTACAGAGCAGCCTAGAAGAGAGCAGGTGGTGGTGGCTAAATCTCTGGTTGACTTGTCTCACCTTCCCAGGTGCCCACTTGCTTCAGAAAAGCACAGCTATGGCTGGGTAACAGCTGCTTCTTGCCCCTTCTGATTTAACAAGTGCTGCTGCTGGGAGATCACCTCTTTTGCCTCTGGCCAGTGTAGCGTTTCCAGGTAGCCCAAGGTGCAGATGGGCTGCCAGCCTCATGCCTGAAGCAGTGGCTGCTCCCATGGCTCACTCCTGGGGAGGACAGAGCAGATGAGAGCAAGGCCTGCAGGGAAAAAGGTAGTGAGGGCTTTAAAAGGGCAGGGAATACAGACTGAACATGGGAAAGAAAGGAGATGGGGAATGAAGTGTGAGAGATGAGGAAGCTGGAGAGAGGAGACAGAGATTAAAGGAGAGGGGCAGAACAAAAATCCCACAAGCACTTAGATACAGAGGGGATTTAAGGAGAATTAAAAGCAGAGAGCCAGCAAGTGCACCCTGATCAGAGCTGGCTGGAGCCTGTAGTGGGAGAGCAGGAACCGCAGCAGGGAGCAGATCCTCGCTGTCCAGCACGGTGCACAGCAGAGCACTGTGCCTTACAGGTATGAAGCCTGCAGGTTTATGAGCCTGTGCTTAAAAGCCTGCCCAGACTTCTCCCTCTGCAATAGCTGCAAACCCATTGCAAGCAACATCCCTCTGACCTTCTTCCCAATAATAGTAAGTGAAGGGCTCCCTGTGATCCCAGCTATAAACAGATCTCATGATTTCTGCAAGAAATGGAAGAGTGAATTATTTCTTTATGCCCACATGTCTTTCCTGGCTTTCTTAATTCTGCCAAATATTTAGCTCAGCAATCTCTTCTCTCAGCAGCCCACACTCTCCTAGCTACATAAGCCCATTTTTGGACCATTATTTAAAATTTCAGCATTTTTACAGAGCTGGCCAAAGCAGCAAAGCTGCTCCCTGAGGAACAAACCCAATGAACGTGTTCAGCTCTTGCTTGGGGAGCAGGTTAGTGGCTCCTCACATGGAATCTGGGCTGCCAAGCAGCAGGGTTTGAACCCAGACCACCAAACCTGGGTGAGCTCAGGCAATGCTCTCCCTGGCTGACCCAGGCCCTTACACAGGGTCCTTGCTTTAACCCTTTGTGGGGCAGAGCCCCTCTGAGGGTGCCTTTTGCTTCTCTGTTGAGCTCACAGGATGGATACATCTTTGGATGCTCTATGACCACACTTCAGAAAGACATGGTTTGCTGAGATTCATTTATAGAGTCAGAGAATGGTTTGTGTTGGAAGGCACCTCCTAAGGTCATCCAGTCCAACCCCCTCTGCAGTCGGCAGGGACATCCTCCACTAGAGCAGGTTGCTCAAAGCCCTGTCGAGCCTGACCTTGAATGTCTCCAGGGATGGGCCTCAACTACCTCCCTGGGCAACCTGCTCCAGTGTTCTATCACCTTCATGGTCTACAATTTCTTCTTGTAAAAGCCCAAGTCTTGGCTGAAAGTGTCATTTCTTGCTGCCATCAGTGGGTTGTGAGCTCACTCAACACCTGCTGTGATCTGTTTCCTCATCAACAAGTGGGATGCACAGACATGAGGAGTTAGAGAGTATTTGTTGCTTGTTGTCTGCACAATATGTAGGGAAAACCAGTGAGAAAACAACCCTTGTGAACACTCAGCTAATAAATCCCCTCAATGCTGTGCACACATTTGTAATGAAGGGTCGTACCACCCCTGCAGATTATGTTTCAATTATCTGTTTCCCCTTAAAACAACTTTCAGCTCAAGAAACCATCTCAGATGACCTCAAATATTGCCTCCAGTTCTGGTGTCTCCAGCAAAAGAAGGACACAGAACTGTTGGAGTGAGTCCAGAGAAGACCACAGAGATGATCCAAAGGCTGGAACACCTCTGCTATGAGGATAGGCTGGGGGTGTTCAGCCTGGAGAAGAGAAGACTCCAGGGGCACCTCAGATCTGCCTTCCAATACCTGAAGGGATCCTACAGGAAGGCTTCAGAAGACTTTTCCTGAGGATGTCTAGAGACAGGACAAGGGGGAATGGTTTGAAGCTGAGGCAGAGCAGGGTTAGACTGGAGCTGAGGAAGAAGTTAGTATGAGGGTGGTGAGAGTCTGGAGTAGGCTGCCCAGGGAGATTGTGGATGCCTCCTCGCTGTGGGTACTGGGGGTGTTTGAGGCCATACTGGATGAGGCCTTGGGCAACCAAGTCTAGTTGGGAGGTGCAGGGGAAAGGGGTTGGAACAGATGATCTCTGAGGTCCCTTCCAACCTAAGCCATTCTGTGGTGCAATGGTATTCACTGAGTCACAGTAGGTGCTTGCTCCGTGACCTGAGGCGTCCTGCCTGGGGAGGAGCGAGGGGCAGCCGGGGCTGGCAGAGCCGTTCCCCCGGAGCGCTGCCAGCCGGGCCAGGGCCGGGGATGGAGACAGCTCCTCGCCGACTGCTCGCTGCTCCCACGCCGGAGCTGTGTTGATTCACTCTGTAATTGATTTGGGCAACTTGAGGCAATCGGTTTCCAAGATACCACATCCTTCAGATATTTAAAACCCCTCACTCTGGCAGGATATTATATTTAAATGTCGCTGTATACTCTGTGTGTGTGTGTGTGTGTGTGTGTGTGTGTGTGTATATACATACACCCAGAGGCCTGTGTGTGAGTCTGACATACATGGATGGATGGATGGATGGATGGATGGGCAGGGAAGTGTGTGTAGCTCTTGCACCTCACCCAGACAGGCTGCTGGTGACCAGACTTGTGTGTGGCCCTTCTCTGAGTCACTGCACAATCAGTGTCTCAGCAGGGCCACAGAGGTTCCTCTTGGCTTTGCTGCTCTGGGGTTTTGAGTACAGCTCTGGCTCACATCCTGGCCTCATGCAGGTATTAAAGAGTGACTGCAGGTTTTTCTTCAAGCGCAGGGGCAGTGCCTGGTTCCACCCCAGCAAGGCACCTTCTGTTTGCTGTTTCTGTGATTCCTCACCATCACCTCCTCCTTGCTGCTGCTGTATTTCATGCAGGGATGGCTGCTGGTGAACACTTGGCTTCCTGTAGAAAGGAAATTTGTAAGGAAGAGAGAGGAAACTGCCATGAGCTCCCTCTGGCTTCCCAACAGCAACAACAAAATGTTTAAATATTGGCTAAATTAGTTGACTATTATGAGCCCCTGGAGCTGCACACACACCTTTGTGAACTCTGTTTCTCGATGCATGAAAAGCAAACTTGGGTGCATAGAGGAAGAGAAGGCTCTGAAGCAGGCAGGAAGTGGAGGGGGATACCCTGGAAGGTGGATAGGGAAACACAGATCACCCTGTCCTGGACTGGTTCTGCAGGTGCAGTGCAGCACTGAGTAGGAATGAGGGGCAGTGCCCAGAAAGGCAGAGCTGCCAAACTCCCTGCTTTGGGCTTCTGAAGCAACAGCAATGCTCATTGAAATCCTGAGGTCTGGCATGAGCCAAACAGGCAACACAGAGATTTGCCTTGCTTTGAGGCCAAGACAAGGTGTAAAACACATTCAAAGACTTGGGTTTGTGTCCCCTTGGGTTTGTGACCACCACAATTTAGATTATTTGAAAGCAGGATCCACAATCACCCTGATTCTCCTTTCATCCATCTCTTGGGTGTAGGTAGCAGCAGAAGACCACAGAAGAACCATAAGGGAACAGAATTGAAAGAGCCTGGAACTACAGGTAACAAAGACAGATTCAACTGACAGAGAAAATGTCAGTGCAAGTCCATCATGGAGAAAGGTAAGGTTGTAGTGCAAGGACAGCCCTGTGAGATAGGGCTACAAATGCACCCAATGCCAGGGACAGGCACTCAGGTCCTGGGGAAGAATGGAAGAGTGGCAGGGAATCAGCAGCAAACCACAACAGCCTCCTTGCCAGGGTGTAGGGAGGTTTATTGTGGTTGATCAAATCAGAACTAGGGCTGGAGAAGTCACCTGAGTCAATTCCTTGTTGCTAATAAGTTCTCCAGGGGACAGCAATGTGCCCTGGTGGCCAAGAAGGCCAATGGTATACTTGGGTGCATTAAGAAGACTATGGCCAGCAGGTCCAGGGAGGTTCTCTTTCCTCTCTACTCAGCCCCAGTTAGACCACATATGGAGTATTGTGTCCAGTTCTGGGCTCCCCAGTTCAGGAGGGACAGGGAACTACTGGAGAGTGTTCACCAGAGTGCTGTGGGGATGGCTAAGGGACTGCAGCATCTCTCATGAGGAAAGGCTGAGAGAGCTGGGGCTGTTCAGTCTGGAGAAGGCTGAAAGGGAACCTTATCAGTATCTACAAATACCTGAAGTGTGGCTGTCAGGAGGATGGAGCCAGTCTCTTTTCAGTGATACCCAGTGACAGGACAAGGGGCAATGGATATAACCTGAACCACAGGAAATTCCATCTCAACATGAGAAGAAACTTCTTTACTGTGAGGCTGCTGAGGCCTGGAGCAGGCTGCCCAGAGAGGTTGTGGAGTCTCCTCTAGAGACCTTCAAAACCTGCCTGGATGCATTCCCATGTGACCCACCCTAAGTGCTCCTGCTTTGCAGGGGGGTTGGACTGGATGAGCTTTGGAGGGTCCCTTCCAAGCCCTAGCACTCTGTGGTGCTGTGAGTGCCCCGAGTGGGGCTGGCCCGGGCTCAGAAGGCAGAGCCCCGGCGCAGTCGGCGCGCTGCAGGCCGCGGTGACGCCGCTGCCTGGAGGTGTATCTGTGGGAGGAAGTGACGGCTGATTTCTGCCTCCAGAAGGAAGAATTCAAACTCAACCTTGGGGTTTTTTTTTGTTTGGTTATATCCTCACTAGAAGCTACATCCTGTGTGATATTCATTGAAACGTTTTAGGACTGTATTAGATGCAAAAACTGAAATCTGTGCACAAAATAATGACTCCTACTAAAAGCAGTATGATAATGATAAGCAGGAATGCAAATATAAGCTGTTATAAAATCTCCTGCTCTAAAGGTTTTAAAGGCTGTTTTTACCCTTATCTAGTAATAGTTACTTCATATTTTTCACATCCTAAAATTCTTACAGTGATGAGCACTTTTTTTCCAGAAGTATTCCTGAGTGCAAGGAAAGATCTCGAACCGATTCAAGTCATGCTCTGAAACAAACTGAGTCACTGCAGCTTTCTCTAGCCAAGAGCTGACCTGATGACTTTAATTTACATTGCTTTAGTGACTCCTTCAACTGGTTAGTCATTTAAAGCACAACTATAGGCTTACAAAGTTGTATGTCTTGTTTGTAGTAGAAGGAGGAGATCGTACCCCGAAGGGTCTCTCTTGCAGGCCCACCCAGCACTGGTGGAGCGGCACTGTGCCACGCTGGTGGGAAGCAATGCTGACCATTTCCAGCTCAGAGCCTGGCTGAAGCAGACCCTTCTCACATCCTGCTTCTGAGAGATTCCTGAATGTGCTGTGCCAGGACTGTAATAACCCACGTGTAGGACTGGCACTCCCCGAGGAGTTTGAATCCCTCCAGAAATCTAAAGGATGACGCAAAAAGGCTCTGGCAGCTCCCTGTGAAATGGATCCCAGCCGAAAGATGGACAGGCTGGACTCCAAGCAGCCAGTCCTGGAGCACTCTGTCTGCTTATTGATTCTCAACAGAGTCAAGAAGAAATTAAAACATGACTTGAGGAGCACTGCACTCCTGTGAAAATCAAAGAGAAGGAAGATGTTTGTTACGTACAGAGGATAAGAACAAAGGTGGCCTTGGGGCTGTGTAAAGGCTGATCAAACCACTTCCTGTTTGGGGGGATTAAGGACCCCCCATCATAGCTCAAAGCATGACTTCCTGCTCAAAGACATTTTGAGGGGGGACTGAGGACCTCGGGGGGTGCGTGGATAGAAAACAGGTCGGTGTGTGTGAACATCTGAGTAACGTGGAAATGCAGTGCATGAGCAGTTGTTTTGGCAGCTGCTTTTCAAAGTGAACCACCAAGCCGTGCAGATTAATCACCTGCTCCTGCAGCAGCGCTGGGGCAAGGAGCTGAGGAGCTGTTTGCTTGTGCTCAGCAGCCAAGGTGTTTTGTAGGGGAGCTCTCTTCTTTCTTTTTTTTCCCCCAACTGCATAGAGCATAATGAAATGTAGGTGTCACTTTGACATGCCAACAGCATTAAAAAAGCACTCCTGGAGTCTCAAAACAACTTTGGGAGAAGGCAGAGCTGCGGGGTTGAAGCTAAACAAACAAGCAGACAAAGGAGGGATGACAATTTTCATTTCCTCTGAGCTTTCTGCAGCTCTCGGTGGGTTCAGCAGATCCATCAGCATGACACCGGGGGGGGGCGGAAGGAAATGTGGAGCTCTCAGTGCAGCATTTAAGGGAGGAAAAAAAACCTTTCATGAAGAAAATATTTATGGCAGAAATGCTCACCTCCATGGAAAAATGACACAACAGGTTTACCTCACTGAAATGGTACCCAACTTTGTAACAGGGCTTGGGCACCGCAGGAGGCTTGTGCAGGTTCAGCACCCAGATAAGCCTCAGCCTTGCTCAAACCCCTGCCGTTTCTCAATGCTGTGGGCACATTGTTTTACCCACAGAATGGCTTTGCTTGCCAGGGAGGCCTCCAAACTGGACTCAGCTGCTCAAGATCTCATCCAACCTGGTCTTGATCACCCCCAGGGAGGAGGCATCCACAGCCTCCAGGGGCAGCCTGTTCCAGAGTCTCAGCACCCTCATACTAAAGAACTTCCTCAGCTCCAGTCCAAACCTGCTCTCCCTCAGCTTCAAACCATTCCCCCTTGCCCTGTCTCCAGACACCCTTGTGAAAAGTCCCTCTGCAGCCTTCCTGTAGGATTCCTTCAGGGACTGGCAGGCAGCTCTAAGGTCCCCCCACAGCCTTCTCTTCTCCCGGTTGAACAACCTCAGCTCCCTCAGGCTATCCTCACAGCAGAGCTGCTCCAGCCCTTGGATCATCTTTGTGGCCTCCTCTGGACTCTCTCCAGCAGCTCTGTGTCCTTCTTATGCTGGGGTCAGCAGAACTGGGTGCATTATTTGAGCTGGGGTCATTGTAGTTGCTAACACAGATAAAATTGTCTCTGAGTGGAAACAGCTAAAGCAGCAATATTAACAGCTGGATGTAAAATGTCTGTAAAAACAAAATACTTCTAACTGTCTTAGAAAACACATTAAGCAATGAGGACTTTGTCATAACAGAAGAAATATGTTGCTTTTGTTGCTGCAAGCTTAATAATTGTGCTTAATCACCCATTGTTTGGTGATTTGAGATGTGAAAGGGTGTGCTGATTGAAATGTCTGGTTCTGAGCACTGATGTGCTTTAGAGAAGCACCACTGGAAGGCAGTTGTGGCTCTCTGAAGCACAGAATTTAGCACCAAATCTGCAGTGGCAAAGCTGCTCGCCCAGCCACATGCTGCCTAAAGCCCTCACTGCTGAGCTCAGGGACAGTTTTAGCTCACAAATTTACCAAGGCTGACTCCTTTGAGTTGATTTGAACTTCAGCCCTTTATCATCTGCCTCTGTTTATGTGCATTTTATCCATACTTCTAAGTTTTCAAGTTAGTGTTTCAAGGTGAACGTTTCAAATGTTTCAATTCTGACTCTCTCTTTCAAGGCTTCCTCTAATTCCGAGGTACGTCATTCATTTCGGATTTAAATATCCTTCCTTCCCACACAAAGCCAGCATTATTTCCTTTTCCCCCCTTATAGCACTCTGAGCATATTCCAAAAGTTACATATACATATCCATTTTGCATTAAGAAATGAGATCTTCCTCTTCTGAAGAGTCCTGCCCTGGTGCTTTTTTGCTGTCCTTCCAAAGACAGTGCTAGATCATGTTGGCTGCATGAAAATACCAAGGGCTTCCTCCTCCTCCTTTTATGAGAGGAAGGAAGATGCTCAGAACTACAAGCTTAAGAAAAGCCCCAGCATTTCATACAAGTAGCATTTCATCTCTCCAGCCATAAGGTACTGGTGGTTTTATACTCTATAGTGTTCACCATCCATCCACCCCTCCCTCCATCCCTCCATCCACCCATCCATCCATCCACCCACGCATCCACCCATCCATCCATCCATCCATCCATCCATCCACCCACGCATCCACCCATCCATCCATCCATCCATCCACCCATCCATCCATCCACCGATCCATCCATCCATCCATCCATCCATCCATCCATCCATCCATCCATCCATCCATCCATCCGTGTGATGGGGCCAGGACCAGCTAAGCCATGTTTGTAGTTCAGGAAGTGCAAATGCAGCTCTGGAGCACCTTCCAGGGGTGCAGCACAAAGTGGTTTAGTGATTTCATTTTCACCTGTACTGCTGCATAGGAGCAGGCCTATGTATGAAGTCACCCCAGCTCTGAAGAGGAACAGCACTGCCAGGTCTTTGCTGTAGAATTTCATTTTGATACTGCCTTTGCCTGTTGCTCTTTCCCATGCAGACTGTCTGGGTAGCATTCTGGCAGCAAGGCTCTAGATCTAGCTCCTTCCTGCTGTAATCTGCAAAGCTTTGTCATATCAGCTGTAGGGCTCAGCTCTGATTTGCTTAAATTCAGTGAAACATCACTAACTGGTGAAATGCTGCAAATTTATAGCAGAAGCTGACCTCTGGGAGTGTTTTCAAGATCCCCCCTACCAGCCTCACTCTTCCCATTAACAGAGGGTTATTTATTGTTTACTCTGTAGTGGTCTGCTGATGCTCTGCTTTGCTGGGTAACAGCCAGCCTTTAAAAGTCTGACCTCATTCTATTAGATGCTTCCTCCGCTGAGTGCTCTCATTTCTCACTCAAGCCAATACACAACATTTACTAAAAAAACCTGCCATTAAAGGCGGTGAGAATCTGCCTCTCAGATGGTGGGGGCTGGATTTTTGCCTTATCATTTACAAGTCTGTTCCTCTGTCACTTTTTTTTCCCCCTGCTTTCATCTGTTCTGCCATGGCTACTGATCGATGCCTGCGACAGCTCATCATTAAAAGGAGGAGCAGCTCCTTCAGGGTCAAAGTCAACTTGTTGCAAACTCTTCATAATCACTTGTCCTCACAGATTTACAGCAGGTGAGAAGATATTACAAAGAGCAGTCACAAGGGATGTCCTTTCTTAACGCAGCACCCAGCTGCCCCATGGCCACTGCCTTTTATTAAAGCAGTCAAAGAAACAAGACAATGAACTGCGAAGCGTTTGTGGCATGGCCCTGTATCAAAGGTACTGCTTAGAGAGAAATCATCATTGAAATTGCTGCTTCAGATTTGTCCTGGGGAAGCACAATGTGACTGGGAGAAATGGTTTTGACCTTGCTGGCAGTGCTGAGTGATCAGACAGCATTGATAAAGCTGAGTGGTTAATTCCAGTGGAGTGGCACGTTAAGGAACGAGTTGGTCATGGTACTGCCATGGATTTAAGAAACTGGATGTCTTAAACCACAGAGTACAGACCTCTAGAGGCTTGCTGGGTCCAGGGGTGGACCAGAAAGTGTAATCTTTTGTTATTTCATTCCCAGAAATAACAAAATAATCTCCCCTTTTTAAGGGAACAGCACAAGCTGTTCAGCTGCCTTTCTCCTCTCCCTGCCACCTTCCCCATGGGGCCTCCCTTCTCTCGGGTTTGGTGGGGAAGGGGCCTGGTGCTGCTGGCAAGCTGAATTGTTAGCCGTGTCATTCAGGCCTGGGTAGGGAGGTATAGGGAGGTATGGGAGTGGGGAGGGGTCATCTGAGGCCTGGTTTGGAGGGAGGTTGTGAAAAGCTTTGGCCTGAGGAGGTTTGTGGAGAACTGTGGCCGAGGCAGAGTATGGATTTGTGTATTTCATATGCATTTGTACTCTTGTATGTAGTTGTGAATAATGCTGCCATTTAAACTCCCAATTCTTTCCAACCTGGTGTGGTTTAATTTAGCTTCTTTGAGAAGGGTTAAAGAGCATCTGTCTGCTCTTAAAATGAAGACAGGTACATAGAGAGTCTGTGTTTAACACCCCTGTCTAATGCTGGCTGAGGGTAACGTGAATTTGATGCTTCAAAGGCAAACTTGAACCTTTCTTCAGTCCTTTAAACAAAGCCCTAAGTGACTTTAGAGACTTCTCAGCCTGACACCCAGGCTAGGATAGAGTTTCAAGCAAGTTCTAATGGCTTACCTGCTCATCTGCATATAATACTGTTATTTGTCTAATTGTTTCTATTCTGGTATGTTTGGTATATAAAAATGCAGAAAAGCCATTATGCAGGAAAAGAAAAGGCAAGTAGTTGAGATGATTATTCTGTTATCAGTCATGACTAAGATGAAGAGAGATACACTAGCAAGACATTGTTCCTAAAATAGAGATCTTGCAAACAAGAAATGTCAGTCAAATGAGGTTTAAATTAAATTCCTGAGAGCAATTACTTACAGGGTGATCATGCTCCCATTGAAATTATTATGAATATTGTCACCATTTTTAATGGGAAAAAGAAGTTGGTCTTCAGATAGAGCTTCAGAAATGTATTGCAGAACATCCTCAGCTTTTACCATGCGCTGAACCCAAAGTCACACTGCTACAGAAGGCACACTCGGCTGAATGGTGGCTGTCACAGAATCCCAGCATGATGGGGGCTGGAAGGGACTTCTGGAGATCACCTAGTCCAACCCTCCTGCTAGAATAGGTTCACCTAGATCAGGTTGCCTTAAATGAGACTCTCTGCCCAGGACGGTACGAAAATGAGCTAAAGCGAGGAGCAGGCGCTTGCGGAAAGTATTGAATGGCCACAAAGAAGTGACCTCACTGGGAGGAGAACTGATGAAGTGAAGAAATGTGATGTGCATTCCAAATAAAGAACTGATGAGTCAAGTTGTGCCCCAATTGGAACAGAGGCAAAGTCAAGACAGCTGGAAAATAACCTTGAGGATAGTGGACGAGGAACAGCAATCAATTGCTGCTGACCCCAGAAGCTGCAAGAGCAGCCGTGGGTTGGGAGCTTTCCTCCGGGAGTGGGGATTCTACAGCAATTAACTGGAGGCCTAAACTAATATTAGTGAAGTGGCATTCAGCGACCTACTCTCTGTTGCCAGTAATGTCTCTATTACTCATCCAGTCAAGTCCTTTTGTTCCACAACAAGGAGAAAACAATTTCTAAATATATTATTTGAAATCTGGAGCTTTCATGCTGCAAGACACAAACAGCTACTGCAGTGACTCCTGACGGGTACCGAGTCCTTGTTTAATCTGCCAGGTTGAGACATTTTTCTAGCCATGGCTCAGCAGGAAGTTAATTATAATCTTCCCAAATGGGAAGAATTTTCACCTGAGATGATTAGGGTGCTGTTTTGAGGCATGGTATGTGGGCTCCTAGCTAAAGTTAGGAACTAGCAACATCTTTGGCTCTATTTCCTTCCAGAAGTAACACCCTCTGCTGTCACAAAAACTTCCCTGCAGATCGAGATCATGATGATTCTGGATGCAATTAGTTCCTTAAGCATTCATCATTGTTGATATATTTGCATATTGGGACATCAGGATGGTTTGCTCTGTGCTCTGATGCAAAATTTGCTGTGAATTCAATGCTGAAATTGTTGGCCTTGGTTTCAGCTTCAGGTCTGGAGAAATACACCACCACAGGTCTTTGGAAAAACACAGAAGTACATGAGGTTCAGCTCAGGAAAAAAAAAGGACCAATTGCTTGTGGTAGATTTACCATCTGTTGGTATATGCACACTGCTGCAGCCACTTCTTTCAGGATTTAATCACTCTTTCTGACCTGCATTTGGCTCAGCTAAGCTTAGCAGTTTAGAGGAGAAATAAGAGTTGCTCGAGTTTCCTTTGGTAGTCTTTGGAATCGCCAAAGAAATGTCTTTGTTGATGAGCATTCAGAAGCAGGTTTGTCACAGCTGGGCCTTTGGGGTTTTCACTGTAAGTCGTTCTGTAGAGGCTGGAGTATTTCTGTGGTCCTCTGCTGGGCTTTTCCGAGCACAGACTCCAAAATTGTACTCAAAGCCTGAGTATCCATCCCTACAGTGCTGCTCATGGCTGTAAAACAAACTCCCTCCTCACTTGTTGTCTGCGGTGCATCCAGTCCTGGTGGCAGGGCTGTAATTTCCTGGGAGCTGCTCGTCATTTCCCCAAGGACTTCGATAGCTAATGACTGCTCATTACTTTCTCTTTGTAATTTGTGCACATTATTGGTAGCTGCTTTTTTATTTACTTCCAAATCACTAGTGAAAATGTGTACAGAGAAACTGCAGTCTCCCCACCCTTCACTTACGAGTGACTGAAGATCAGGAATCTTCAGCCTGGGAAACAGAGCAGAGCCTGGTAGGACAGTGGCTGTGGGTTATATATGATGCATAAAATCACAAAAGCTGTGGAGAGGGTGACTAATCCACCCTCCCTGGCAATGTAAGGCTAGGGAACACTAGATGAAACTAGGCAGCAGTAAGCTCAGAGTGAGATGCATTTGTAATAAGCTTTAGTTGTGGAACTTGTTGTGAAAATTCAGATATTGAAGAAGACTTGAACAAACTGTTGGGAGAAGTATCTATCAGGAGTATCTGGTGCAAGATGCCACCCTTGCCTGGCTCATGAAACCTGAGCTGCTGGAGGCTGAAAACAAACTAGAGGGAAGAACTCTCAGCTGCTCCTCACCCTGTTTGTGTTTTCTGTCTTCCTTCTTGGCCAGAGTTGGAGATTGGATAGTGGATCTTTACTTGGACTGTACACAGCATTTTGTTTGATGATATAGAACAGCTGAGATGTGCCAGGCTGCCTGGTTTGCAGCATTCACTCAGTATGGGGGGAAAAAATAACTGGAGGACACTGGAGTTCAAAATACATTTTGAAATGACAAAGAACTAAAAGAAAAAGTGAAAAAAGTTTCAATAAAGACAAGTGGATTTAGCAGGCTCTCCATTCACTGGGCCTGTCTGCAGGTTTCAGCACTCCCTCTCAGAGCAATGTGATCAGCAGACATAAATTAGTTGTGTTTTCCATATAGCTGAGGCATTTCTGTAGCTCCTTTTGGGCAAACGTGGCAAGATTTGTTGCTAGTTTTGTCCTGTGGTTCTAAAACAGCCCCCAAAAAAGTGTTTTTGCTTTGAAGGTGAGAATGAAATAGGGACCATCAAGGATCTTTCTTAACGTGTTGATCCAGAAGCACCATCTCAAATTGGCTTTCTAGCTGTAAGTGAGCTTTTTTGTTTGTTTGTTTTACAGATAGGGAGCCACCATTCCCTGAGGCACACGACCTGTAGTTAGAGGGAGGCTGTCACTAAGCCTAGGATCAGCCTCAGGTTTGCATTTGGGCTGGAATTTTACTTGGTTCAATTTTTCCTTCATACAACTGCATCTCCCCTCACAGAGGGGCTGGCCATCACCAAGTCACTGCTCCAAATTGCACAGAAAGCATCATCTCAGCTTGGGAAGGCAGAGCCGGAGTGGTCTCTCCAAGCCTTGACAAGGGCAAACCCTGCAGGATTTGCTTCCCCTAAAGCCACCTTCTGTAAATCTTCCCATGCTGCAAACAGCAAATTGCAAACCTAGGCTGAGCTTTCCCTGCTCCCCTTTCTCTGCCGGTGCTGTTACAGAGCAGCTGCACCAACGCTGCCCCTTGGAGTAACCACTGGTTTCTCTGCCCCATGTTTGTGCCTGTGTGGGCCGCTGGGCTCCTCCTCTGTACCTGGAGAACTGCCCTCAGAGTAATTAAAATAATTAACAAGTGTCATTACCCGTCGGAGGGTAGAGCTTTAGCCCATTATATGAGCAACAATTAAATCAACTACCCTTTTTGTCTTGCCAAGAACTGACACAGGGGAAAGCAGGAGGGAGATGCAGAATCCTGGGACTGACAAAGTGAGCAGAGGTTGATGGCTCTTGTGTGGGAAGACAAAGCAAAGAGCAGCCACCAAGTGAAATTACCAAGAGGCAGATGCAAAGGGCTCCAGGAGTGCCAGTCAGCTTGGAAGATGATGGAGCCAGGTTATTGACAGCGGTGCTCAGGGACAGAACCAATGGGCACAAACTGAAACACAAGCAGAAGCTTCCTCTGCAGCATCAGGCAAGACTTGTTTAATGTGAGGGTGAGTGGACACTGCCGCAGGTTGCCTGGAGAGCTGGTGGGTCTTGGAGGTTTTCAAAGCACCAGCTGGACATGGTCTTGGGCAATGTGCTCTCTGTGAGCCTGCCTGGGCAGGCATACTGGACCAGACAACCTCCCCAGGACCTTTCCAACCTCAGCCACTCTCATCTTGTGGGCTTTCCTTATGGCAATAAAGTTGTGTCCTCCTTGCCTTCACCTTCTCACCAGACAGGCACTCATAAATTGTAATAGTTTAGCAAGTGACACAGAGCAAGGCTGAATTTTGGCTGCAGATTCCATTAAAAACAATAATGATAGCTGTTCTTGTTATTATTATTATTATTATTATTATTATTATTATTATTATTATTATTGTTATTGTTATTGTTATTATTATACTCTTATTAGTCTTGGTGAAAGAACATTCTCAGCAACTTTGCCATGTCAGAGAATTAATTTTGAGGCCAGTAACTATGTAGAAAGTGGTTACTTTGAAACCTCCATCTAACAAAAGCAAGCAACAGAGGAAAAAGTGGCAAGCTGGCCATACCCCAACCTGCTGAGGAATGTAATGGGCAGACCCTGCTGAACCAACTAAGGTACTGGAATATGACAAATATTCAGCACACCAAGTGAGACCTGATATCCTCTTCTGAAAACTGCACACTAAATGAGATCTGATATCCACACCATCATAGGCACAGGCTAGATGATGTGCAAGGAAAAGGAAAAGGTGGAAAGAATACCCAAACCTATAACATTTATGTCTTCATTTGTAACCCAAGACATGAGGCTGTGGTCCTCCTAAACTAATAATTTCCTATTCTATTTCTGATGGTTTATTTCTCTATAAAACACAATTTGGGGGGCAGTGTCTTTCTATGTTTTACATTACAGTAACAGATTGCTGCCTTTTTATTGAATACTTTTTGCTCCTTTGGTTGAGAGACCTGGACTAAAAGAAATTCTGAATGTTCTTTTACTTACTCAGTCACTACTATATCTACATGTATCATCATTTCCCTTTTATAGACTTTGACATGAATAACAATCCCAACTGGATTATTCCTCTCAACTTCTTAAATATTACACTGTTCAGACTTTGGGGATGCAGAACACTTGTTAGAGGCATTGGGAAAAGTCAGACCCAGGGAAATGGCATCTGCAAGTTTTAGGCACAAGATCTTGCTGAACACACATGCAGAGTCACAAAAGTCACTTGAGACTCTATTTCCTTTATGTTTACATTGAGATCTGCCTCATAGCACTGCTCCAGTCCATACACATTTAATGTCACTGGAAAGACGTGGCCATTTGGCTTCTTGCAGGTGCACACCAGTTGCACAAAGCCACCACAGTTAGTAGCTGTGTGTGAACCAAAGGCTCATCAAGCTGGGGCTTGTCTCTTTGTCTATCACTTTGTTTGCTCTAAAATCTCCATGTACAATCCGACCAAAAAAAAAGAAATGTTTACAAGTGAACTAACCTCAACATTAGCATTTTAAAAGCAAATTCTCTCTCAGTATTAAGTACTGGTAAGTTTGGTCCTACTTTTTCTTTCACACTTTTTATTTTCTGGAGGATAAACGTTCCTGGTACACACTACCCATTTCAGTCCCAAACATGTCTTCCATGGTTGAGTTACAGACCTTTAAAAATAGGTTTGCAATGGAAATGCTGACATGCCAGCTGGTTGTTGCTGCAATGCCACATTCACAATAGGCAACTCTCTTCAGCAGGCTCAGCAGCAGGGAACTGCTGGTGGTTTGCTTTGTGATGCAGGTTCTCACACTCGTTTAATCAAAGACCACATCTCACACTATAGACTTGTTTGTATGACGACTTCTGAGTTTAAACAAACCAGCAGGAGGACACGTTCTGAGCTCTGGGGTGTACCAGCTTGCTCCCTCGGTCATGCTAATTTCATTGGAATTATTTGGCAATGTAGACCGCTTTGAGACTCCCTTTGCTAGCTTTATCTTAAGGGCAGAGCTTACCAAGTCACGCAGGGCATTCAAATAAAAACTCGGAATCGCTGAGGCACTTTTCTATCCTTAAAAAGATGTAGTTTTGGTATCATCATCTAGGGTTTTCCAGCTCCTGAAACCAAACAATGATGGGGAATTATTTTTTCAGCCATAGTCTTTTCTGATACTGCCTCAGGTTTGGGAGTACTGTAGCGTTTGTCTCTGAACACATGCTTGGAAACAAAGGAGTCCATGCCCGTGGCGTTTGTAACCAGGGGGAGGCAGGCGGCTCCGCTCCGCTGCAGACGTGCACACAGCCTCTCCACGCTTCTCCTCTCACCAGCAGCAGCCAGGCTGTGCTTTTCCACGTCCCAGCCGCCTGTGCTTTGCACCCCGCAACCAAGGAATTCTGAAAACAGAACTTTTAGCTTTTGGGTGTGGGTTTTGTTTTGGTTTTCTTACTTTCGCTCAGTCACCTCCTCAGGAAGCGGAGCCTGCCTGCCCACCGCCGGGCTGCCTGAAGGGTCCGCTCGGTAGGGAAGCGCTGCTGCCCGCGGGCCTGCCCGGGCTCATGAGGGCAGCTCAGTGCACCTAAGGTAGGGAGCGGGAGTTGCTGTGAGGGATAAGGGGACAACGCTCTTAGCCAGGGGCTCTTCTCCGACTTTTGACGATCGCTCTTTTTACCCCTTTGTGTTGTTGTAAACGCTGCCGTGCCGCTCCCCGAGACCCTCCCTCGGCTTCCCTTCTGCCTCAGGCGGCACATCCAGGTGCTGCCACCCGCCCCCGCTTCTCAACTGCGGTACCTCAGGCGGATGGCAGTGCCCCGGCCCGGCAGAGCCGCCCTCACCGGAGCCCGGCCGATGTCGCAGGCCGGCAGCCGAGACCGTCCCTCCTCACCGCCACCCCTGTGCCCCTCGGCGCGGCGCCGCCCGGCGGGAGAACGTTAACGGCACCGCGCGTCACCGCGCGTCATCGGCCCCCCTCCCCATGCAGGGGATTCTCCGGCCCGCCCTGACGTCATCCCCATGCCGCGCAGGCCCCGCCCCCGCCGGCCGCCATGTTGGGGGGTGTGCGCGGGGGAACGCAGAGCGGAGCTGCCCCCGCCGGCCGGCAGCAGCAGTAGCCTAAGCTCAGCCGCCGCGCTCCATGGGCAGGAGGAGGGGGCCCGCCGCGGCTGCCCGCCGCCTCTGAGCCGGTCTCAGGGCCGGGGAATGCGCAGCAGCTGGCGGCGGCTGCCCGGCTAGGAAGAGAGCCGGGACATGGTGCCGTTCGCCCCGCTGGAGGACGCGGAGGAACCGGAGCCCTGTCACAAAATGGAGCTGTACGTGAGCAGCGGCGAGGTCAGTGTGGGGCCGGGCGGGGCGGGGCTCCCCGCGCCACGGCCGGCTCCCTACCGGCACCTGCCTCCCGCTACCCGGGCCTCGCCGCCGCTACGAGCGGCCGGGCCGGGGGCGGAGGGCGGGCGGACCGCAACGCCCCCAGCCTTGCTCTCTCCCCAGCAGCCCTCGCCCCTCCCCGGCTACGTGGGTCTCTTCCCGTACCTCGCCTCACTGCCCTCGATCTGTCCGCCGCCCTCCCCCGCCGGATCCCGGTGCTCTCGGCGGCGCCGCTTCCCCACCTCCCTCGGAATTCTCCCCCCACTTCCTTCCCGGTGCTGCCGCCGGGCTCCCCCGCCGAGCCACCTGGTCTGCTCACGCCTTGTTCTTCGGAGCAGCCGCGCCGGGACCGACCTTGCTTGGAGCTCCCCTTAGCTCTGGCCCATTCTGGGCAGGCTGCGGCCCCCAGGCGCGACCCTCAGCCCGGTCCCGTCCCCGTAGGCCTCCCTCGACGGCTGCGGTGGGCGCCGCTGCCTCCCAGCTTGACGGCGGCTCCGCGGCTTGGGAGGCGGCGGCGGCAACACGTGTGGAGTTACGGGAGCTAAGTTCCAGTTGAGAATAACGCCTGTTAACGAGCACTGAAGGCCGGTGCGGTTTGTGTCGCCTTCTTAGCCGTGTTAGTGTCGCCCTTGTCTGTTTCCGGATAACGTACGGCTCTGGAGGGGTTCTGCGAGCTCGTTTTTACGCCCATAGCTCCTGTGAAAAGTTGCTTTAACTTCTGAAAATGTGGCTGTACTAATCTCAGTGTGCATCCAGGTAGGCTGTCACTAGGAGAGGTCCCTTTGCTTTTGTACTGAATAACAAACCAGTAATAATCATGAATGGAATCGACAGAAAGATCCGCGAGTGCATGACTGAGGTTTGGATGCTTGAACAAGGGACGACTTCTGAGAGACTTTGAGGTATTGCTTAGCTCTACAGACATCCGTAAGCAAGTGCCATATGCTTTTTAAAAGCAAGTAAATGGTCAAATTGGTCATGCTGTGCATGTGTCTCAGGAGAATGTGACACTTAGGCATTAAAAGTTTTCCACTTCCAAATCAGAACTGCAGGATTGCATATCAGGTATTGTCAGGTATGATAAATAAAGATTCCACCTAGGTGTATTAGACACAAAAGATGTTATCTAAGCAAAGCTTCATAAAACTGGTTAGACTTGCTTTCCATGATGCACTTGGCTGTTCTTACTGTACATAAAAAGCTCTGCAGGAAATTCATCTTTGAGTACAAAATGAGAAAAGAAAAAAGCGTGGGTTAAAGTTGTGAAAAGAGTGAAAGGATATCCTTGAAAGAATCTTGTTGAATGTTTGTTCTCTGATAAGAATTTCTATCCAAAACAGTAGGAATACAGTGGTGAGGTTTTAAATTCCTTAGCTGTTAATCTTTTCTGTAGCTATGTCTACAGAGTGCCCCTTGCCGGTACTCTGACTGGATGTGTATCTCTGCACCGTGGCTGCTACACTTCAACACTTTAAAATAGTCTAATAATACTTGATCCCTCTTCCTAAGCGTTAGAGAAATTCTGATTACGTTAATGAAGCTACAGGTAAGGATTCAAAAGTCAGCAGAAGTGTTAAGGGTGACTTGTTAATCTTGCTGTTTGTAAAAAATAGTGTGTTTTAGTTCAGTTACAAAGCTTATTAATGGTCTGGGAACTTTCCTGGCCCCACTGGTGTGTTCTTTTGTGATACATCAGTGCTAAAATAATCCAGCAGTGCTGCAGTTGAAATGTGAACGTTTGTGGTTATTGTTCTTCTCTCAGTGGTTTTTGGCTGGACTAATGCCTCTTTGCTGAGGCTGGTGCTACTCTTAAGTGTGTTGTCTTCAGAGCTGCTTTTGTTTACAGATTTGCCATAAGTATTGTACTGGCAGTTAGCGAGTGTGGCTGAAGAACCAGCCCTAGCTCCAATACCAAGTAGTTCTGGTGGTGGTGGTGATGCCTGAGTTATCTTCAAGTACTTCTCTGGGATAGGGTGAGTAGAGAGACTGCTGTAGGAGCCTGATTCTGGAGTCACACTCATCTAGCCTACAGAACAGAATGTGGTGGATGGTTAGCTTGCTGTAACATCTGAATGCAACTGTTTGCAACAGCCTTTGTTTAAACTGTATTTCCCTCAAGCCTGTACATGAAATAGTTACTTAACAGGGTCTGTGTAAAAAAACATTGCAGTTGTGCCCTGATTAAAATGAGGCATTGTGTTTATTATGTCCCTCTTACATTTGGCTAGCAGCATTTGAGGCTTCATTTATACCAAGACCAGTTTCTTCAAGTTGCTTGTGAATTTCCCAAATCACATTAACAAACACTTGTTGTCATAGGGCTTTATATTCAGTACATATCAGGGGTGTGGGGTACTTGTTCTTCTTGGAGTGGTGCATTCACATGGTTTGGGGATTTAACAAAGATTTGTTTCTTCTCAAGAATCTGCTGCTTGACTAAATTTATGATTACATTATTAGAAAATAAGTGTTTCCCAGTCAAGTAAGGCTCATGTTGACTTGAAGTTAAAACAGATCTTGAAGGTAGGAAACACATTTTCGTGCTTCAAGGCATAAGACCAACATGAGCTTCTGGAATAAACTTAAGACTGAATTGGTTTGCCCTTTTTTCACATCTTTGAGGTGCTAAGGATTGCATTTTGGATCATACGTTGTGCTGTTCCTGGCTGTTCTCATATTCCTGTGACAGTGTCACCTGTGAAACAGTTCTATGACTGTGGGAGTTCCTTAAGCCTGTGTAGGAAGGGTCAGTGTCATGCAGTTTAAGCATCAAATAAGGAGTGAACTTTTTTCCTCCTAAACAGAGGATTAGCAAGGATTTTCATGGTAAAAAAAGCACAACAAAAGATGTTGAGTATAATCAGCTGTTGTAGGTTATTAGAATATGATTGCAGTATACAGAGCAAACAGTAAATGCTGGAATTTTATTGGCCAGGCTGAGTGAAGTGCAAAAATACCTGGAATTAAGCAGAATAAAGTTATCTTGGGCTTTTGTGCCTATTAAACAGAAGTAGACTTGCATTTAACAGGTAAGTGTAATTGACTTTAAGTGCATGCTGTTTGCAATTACATGGATATTGTGAATTGCATAAATGCAACCTCACACCGAGAATCTTGGAAAGAAATACTTCAGAAGCCAGTTGCTTAATTGGCTGATGGTGACCAGGAAGACAAGGCTGGAATAACAAAGTGACTGGAAACTGAAGTATTCTGCTAGAAAACTCAGCTGCTCCAAAAGTTGCTGTCCTCCACCAGGCATACTCCCCAGTTGAGCTTTGCTGCCGTGGTACATGCTGGGTTGCCCATGCCAAGTTGAATAAACACATCTTTGGGTTTCGCCAGTGCTTTCAGTCCATCCTCTTGGGCATGTTCTGAGTCTGGTCTGTCAAAGGCCACTGAGTTTTGTCAGTGTTGGGAGTTGCGTAACTCCTTCGTGAGTAATTACTGGCAGTGGCGTGGATGACTCAGCTACCTAGTTCTGTGCATCTGTGAAGATCTCCAGTTAGGTGGTGTCATGTTAGGAAAAGAAAGTAATAGTATTGCCTGTAACTTGACTCAAGTGCCCTCAGCCCTTGCAACAGAGTGCAGTTTTTATGGAGACTTGTGAGGACAAGCTGTCTTTGAGGGGGCAGGAGGGTGGTTAGGAAGCACGTTAATACTCTTAAATAGAAAACAGTGAGTGTCTTTATGCACTGCAAAGTGCTACAATACAGCAAAGAGCTCTGTTTGGGTAAGATAATTCTGGCAATCTGCTATGCTGTTCTGGGTCTCTAAGAGGAAGGAGCAGGAGGGCTGTTGGAGGCACCTCACCTGGGTTTCTGCAGGATAGCTTTGGGGAGGCTTTGGTTGCTCTAGAAGAAGAATGGTATGATTTGAACTGTGTTGTCTTCATCAGGTTTAAATTTTACAGTTTGTTTCCAACATTCTGTAATCTGCCGTTGGAAATTATTTCCAGAGTATCTGCTTCATGCTGTTTGATTACAGTCAGCCTTCTCCCAGGCAGGCAGCAGTGTAAAGATCTCAGGTTCTTTACTAGCTCAGCAATCCTTGCGCTTGTGGTCAGCTTCATGACTTATCATAGCTGTAACCAGTCTGAGACACAACATGGAGTTCTCCTTGGGCCTCTGATAATGGCAGGGATCAAAATGTTCTTTTAAAATTGGTAATTATGTGCTGCTGAGTGTTTATCTTGTCTGAATGGGTGTTACATTTGCCACAGGAAAAGAACTTTACAACTTTCCCTGGTACCTGATTATGGCTTAGAGTTAGGGTTTTCTGGTTTTGCTGTTTGGGTTTGGGGTGTGTGTGTGTGTGTTTTTTTTTAAGGTAGATGGCTTTATCTTCCTCTTGGTGTCTTTAAAGAGTTTGTGTTACCTGGCCTCTTCCTTTTGTGAGAGGAGCTCAGAGTCTGAGTCTAGCACAGGGTTTGTGAAGGCAGTAGGGTGAACACAGCACAAACTTGCAGAGTCTCATGTGGATGCTGCTGCTGGCAGGACATCCTTCCTCAGGTCACATTGTGGCAGGGTGGGACTCTGCTTTGGTTGATTGTCGGGTAACCCTAATGACACTGCTGTGTCTTCCACTTCATGAGGTTGGCTGCTGCACTGGGAGAAACTGTTCCTTGCCACAAGCATGCAAGTCCAGACGGTAAAGAGCACTGAATTCATCTTGGGCAGCAGCATGTGATAATCTCTACCATTAGAAAAAGCAAACCAGGAAGGGTGCTGCGTGGAGGAGAGGTGTGAGTGTTTTACAAGAATAGGTGCAGCCTTTAAGCTGCAGTTGTGTTCACAGGGACTTTCAGACATTTTTAACTCACCTCACCTGTGTGGCTGTGCACACAACACCCACGTTTCTCAAACCTATCTTAGGAAGCAAGATTCAGTAGGCCAATGTGTTGCTAATTAAATTAATGATGCAAACTCCTTGCAAATGTAATTCAGAATAAATGAGGAACAAATGATGTCTCAATGGGATGTTTTATTTATATTTTTTTCCCAAATAATTGGAGGTTCTAATGTAAGCTTCTACTAACATTTTGGCATGAGCATTTGAAGTAACACTTTTGTATGTGGGGAAGCAACCTGGTTAGCCTTGTGTTCATCTGCAAGAATTGAGAGGTGCAAGTCTGGTGACTGTGGCTGCAGTAACTCAGCAAATTAAACACAGTGAGGGAGGAACTAACTGCAGAGGATGCAGTCCTTATGTAGACTGTTACCTGTTTGTGGCCAGGCTAGGTCTGTATGTTTTGAACAGTGCTTTCTACATCTAATAATATGATTACAGCACACTCACTTCTATTTCCTCTCAAATCTTTGCTTCTGTTTGATTGCTGAAGTGAAGAGTAAAAACAGGGCAGAATGAACTCACTTTACATCTTTTGCTGTTTCTTCTTGTAGTTGGGTATTTTTGCTGACTGTTTGTCTAGCTTCTTTTGGCCAAAACCTATTGACCCCCCAAAACCATAGCAATTTTACCATGTAAACAGTTAAAACCTCTTTAATATGGGAGGAAGATGGTTACAGGCTTTGGTAATATTTGGATCCTTCTGTTCTGCTGTAATTATGAGAGCCTTCTGTTCTGCTGTAATTATCAGAGGAAAAAAATGAGTGCAATAGTAGTTAAGCCTTTTACCAGCCCACAGAAGCCCTTTGGATATTCTCCCAAGGTAATAGACTGTAGTCCCAGCCAGTCATGGGATCCATGGCAGCTATTTAAATCAGAAGGCAGGTTGCTGTGTGTTACCTCACAGGCAGTTTGGCAGCGGAGGATTTGGTCTCTTAGCCTGCACTTCTGCAGATGTAAGTTTCTTACCTGCCAGGTTGTCTGACCTTAACTTTGTTCTCATCTCTTCAAAATCTGTATTTGGAAAGTATTGACAGTGTTTGCCTAAGTTTAGTTTGTGTTTCAAGGGAAGTTAATATTTAAAATGCTCAGTTAGTTGTAGGACTTCAGCAGTACTGAATAGCAAAGTGATGCAAGGAGGAAAGAATTTCCTTCAGAATAATGATCCTGGATTCCTTTCACCTGCTTTGTTCATAGCTATCTGCTTTTTAATTCTCAATAATAACAGATTAGAAATCACAGATACGTAGCAAGCAATGACTTAGAGGTTAAAGTAGTTCTGCTCTATATATGTTTGTGTATAAATATTCATGATTAAGTCACTACAAAGGGTCCCACTTGGATGCAGAAAAATTTTGTATTGGGCTTCCACAGAAGTGGGAATTAAATATTGCTTGGTACCTTTTGTTGTTTACTTGCCTAAACCAGGCAGCAGTGGAAAATTCTGGTTACTGACACTTGACCAGTGTAAGTAACTGTACAAAACAGCAGTGGTTTGACTTTTTGTCATTGAATTCAACTGAATAACTAACACTCTGCTACACTTTGGGTCACAATCCAACAGTTTACTACTTGTTGCTTTGGGTTGTTTATTGTTTGCTTGGGGTTTTTTTTGGTGTGTTTTGTTTGTGGGCTTTTTTGGTGGTGCTTTTAATGGGCAATGACCAGGAGTCACAAATAAGACAGAAATGTGATGTGTATATCAGGCAATAAAAGTAGATTCATGCACTTGACTATAAAATTCTTTGGGCTAACAGTTGGCAGGCATCCCAACCTGTGTAGTTAGAGAGACTGGACAGGAAAGAAAAGCCATGAGCAGCAATGAAGAGGAAAAGTGTACGGTAGGAAATTGTTAATTAAGATGACATTTGATTACCTGCCATTAAAATCCAATAGCTTACTGTATTTGATCTGCCAGAAAGCTGAATGTATGCCTACATGGCATGCTCAGACTGAATAAAATGCTGGGGTTTGGTTCAAACTCCCATTCTAGCAGTGACGGCTTTCTGTGTCTGGCTGCCTGGAGTTACACTGAAAACAGTAAGGTATCTACACCACTTCTGGCTGGCGGTACTGGTTTCAGAACTTAACATGAAGTAAAAAACCCTTGGAAATTGTTGACCATATTTAAAGAAAATCAAGGTAAAATATATACCAAATGCACTTCAAATTCAAGTACATGAGTGAAGAATCGTACTGGATTTCTGAGCCCCTGCAGTAAAACCCCACTCTATTACTAGGTTCAAATGAGTTGTTTTGGAGATCTTTGGTGTGTCTCTTATTGATACACTCTTGAACACAATCTAGTGATAGTGTCAAACCACATGGGAGTGAGTCATCTAAAATGAGGTTGGAGTTCATATCTGGTCCAAATTGTGGTGGTGTTTCTTCATGTGTTCAATTAATTCATACAACAACAAATCTAGTGGGTGTCTCATCCCTCCCAGTATCTACTTGGGGGGAGGGGGGGGGAAATTATGCAGAAGTGTTATGCAGCAAGTAAGTTGGTAGCTTTGGTTTATGTAATGTATGTGAGGTTTCTGAGTCCAGGGTGTAGTGGGTTAGTGATTCCTGACCCTGAGAATTAGGGTGGCAGCACAGGCAGGACATGGACCTAATGGAGTGGGTCCAGAGGAGGGTCTCAAAGATGATCATGGGGCTGGAGCACTTCTCCTGTGAGGACAGTTTGAGGGAGCTGGGGTTGTTCAGCCTGGAGAAGAGAAGGCTCTGGGAACACCTGTCAGCAGCCTTCCACTACCTGAAGAGGGCTACAAGAAGGCTAGAGAGGGACTGTTTACAGAGGTCTGCAGTGATAGGATAAGGGGCAATGATTTGAAATAAGAGAAGAGCAGATTTGGATTGGATGTTAGGAACAAGTTCTCCCCCACAGCAGCAGTGGAACACCAGAACAGGTTGCCCAGGAAGTAGTTGAGACCCCATCCTTGGAGATACTCAAGATCAGGCTCGACTGAGCCACCTGATCTAGTGGAGCAGTTGGACTGGATGATCTTTGGAGGTCCCTTCCAACCTCAACCATTCTATAATAAGTATGCATAATGAAGATGTGTTGAACATGCCAGTGCTTGGTTAAACTGGCAGATTATAGTGAACATGGAGACTCTGTGTAAAGTGTGGCTAAAATAGATAGAAACTTAGGGAAGGGTGAAAGTAGCCAAAGCCTTGTGCCTTTTCTCTTGCTTTTTTTTTTCCAGTGAGGATATGGTCCAAAAATAAGTGCAAATAATACAAAACTTGGAGATTACATTTTATCAGAATCAGTCATTTAGGACTCAGCTCTTGAAAGCTTTACTTAAACTTGAGAGTCCTTGACGAAGCAGTGGAAGTGGTTGAGGGTTTGCTTAGGTGATGCAATCGTGGTGGTATGAAGCTGTCACTTCAGCCCTACCTGTTTGTCCAGTTTTGGGGCTTGTTTTTAAACAGGGCCATGGTTTATGTGGCATTCCAAGATTCTCTGTGGGCCTGCATTTCACCAGTTCAGGTACTGTAGTCATAGTGTATTGCAGTGTCTTAGGGAGGAGTTTTAGATGGCTTCAGAAGTACAAGAAGAAAGTATCTAAACTTGGTTGGAGGTTGTGGAGGCTCCAATCCTGGAAGTTTTCAAAGCCAAATTGGATGGGTGTTTGAGCAACCTGATCTAGCAGGAGGTGTCCCTGACCATGGTGGTAGGGTTGCAACTGGATGATATTTAAGCTCCCTTCCAACCCAGACCATTTTATGATTTTCTAGTTAGTATCTTGTGTGAGCTCTATGCCACTTGAAGATAGTGGTGCTGCACAGTTAAGGTGTAAATAAATTTGCGGTTAGAAAAATGCAGTTTATTTCACTCAGTTTGTCAAGTATTCCCACTTTCTAATCAGTGATTTCTGTGTTGAAACAGAGCATGTCCTTTATATTTCTGTATTTTGTTGACAGCTTCATTTTTTTTAAGCAGGATTGAATTCTGTTAGGGAGAGCTTAAACTGAATAACTTTCAGACTTCTCTTTCACTGTGACTGAACCTGCTGCTTTACTTTTACTGTTGTTGGAAGGAGTAGGCAACTGCCACAAGTATTGTGCTAATTGAAGAGCAATATCATTTATTTGTTTTTCTCCAGAGGCATATCATATTCTCCTGCCTCTTAAAGGTGTCATTTTTTAAACTGATTCACAAATATTTTGACATACAGATCTCCAGTTTATGAAGGACCTCATTAAAGTTGGACTATTCTGTTTGCTGGGTATTTAAATAGCTTTTGATGCAAGCACAGTTTTAGAGGAATCTGGAGTTTAAGGAAATAAGTAATTTATTTTGGTGCATAGGAATTCTGTGCTGTGTTCTCTGTTCTGCCTCCTCTTGCCCCCAAAAGACTTAAAATCACTTCTTTGAGTCTTTTCTCCTTAAAAATGTGGATTTTAGGTTTCTGGAAAGCATCCACACCATCAATTTTGTGCATAGTGGCAGTCTTCAGTGTCATCGTGTATGGATGGTATCCTTAGCTTTTAAAGAAGGAATTTTAAATTAATCCCAATTAACTAGTGCTGTGGAACAGCAGTTACACAGGGATATGCTAAATGATACATAAGGGAGATGCTAAATATAACTACTAAGTAGTAGTAGTTGTTTGAAACTAGTTCTAAATTGGAGCAACAAGGATACCAGCTTTCATTTGTCTGCTCTGAAATGTAAATTGGTCAGATGATGAACTTTACTGATTTGAAATTGCAAGGTCTTAATGCTGGTTTTGGTTTGTTTCTCTTCTTTCTCTTCTGCATTCCTCTTCACCTCTCCAGCTAAATGGCCTTAAAATGGCAGATGAGCCTATGGAAGAAGGTGAACCATATTCCTACCACGTGAGTATATTTGATGGCTGTTCCATTTAGACACTCATTAGCATGATTTCCTCTTGAAGCAAGCATTTATGCATTCCCTGCTCTTTAATAACTTTTGAACCTAGCATTTTGTTTGACCAGATCTGAAGAGCCTCAAAGTCTCAGAAATTGAGTCTCAGAGATTATGTTGAAAATTAGTACCTGGGCAGGGCTTGTGAGTCTCTTGGTTTGGAGTGTGCTGATGAAGTGCTGTGTGTGTGATGGAGAGACCAGTTATGAATCCCTCAGCCTCAGAAAACACTCAGTTCAATCCCAAACCTTCTATACACAGTGATTAATGTTGCTCTTTTACACTGTCACCTGTTCTTCCTTTGTGTTTTACTGTAGTTGTATATTCATCTAGAAGGTACCTAAATCCTGCTGGTTCACAGCAGAATTAATCTTTGCACCAGTATATTAATTTGATTCTATATCTATTTAATGTAGAAATACCCCAGATAAACCCTACTGAGATGGCTTTTTGTCCAGTGTCATGGTGATGGAGATAGTTAGGAGATTCTAAAAATCAAGTGTTCTGGCTAAACCTTGAACTAAACTTCAGGCTAATGCTGTGTGTGGTGAGATGCCTGATTTTTGCATGGAAATCTTGCCACCGTTTTTCCATGCAGTCATTTTTTGAGCAGGATCATGGAAGAAGGTGTCAAACAGATCTTGCCAGCTCTAACCACTGCTTTGTATTGCAGTAAAAAATCAAGTAAATGATTTGGAGAATAAACTCTTGGAGGTAGAAGCATGTGGTGCTTGGAAATTCCCTGGTGTGGAGCAAATAAATGAACTATCAGTGTCAGTCGCCTTACATGAAGCAAAGAAAGATGAGCAGTGGGTTGTCTGTGTCTTTCACTGCACTTGAACCAGAAGGGTGTTGTTGAGCTTGTTTGTTAGGTGCTTGGAGCTGCATGCCAGTCAAGCTGTAACGAAGGAGGATGGCACAAAGCCATAACTTATTGCAGCCTTTCTTTCAGTGCCTTGTCTTCTGGTGAACCTGCTGGGAAGAGTTACCTCTTGTGCAAGGCCACTCACTGGGAGCTGCTAGCTGAGCCCTGAGATAAATTTGCTGCTCAAGCAGCAGAGCACAAAATCAGATAACCAAATTTGCAGTTCATGGAGGCCAAGCTGGAAGTTAAAATAAAATTGGGAGATATATATGCTCAGCTCTCTCTGCTCATTTCTTGTTGATCATGCAGAGGTCTTTTTATATTTAAGTCATGCCAATTTTTAGTACTTTAATGATAGTTAAGTGGGTGAAATTACATAGCCATCTTTTGTGAAGGTAAAACACTTCATAAAAATTAACTCATTTCCTACATCTCAACTTATTCTTTATTTGTATGGAAAACATTTTTTTCCCCTCAGTTCACATTTAGAAACACTCTTGTCAGTCTCCGCAGCAACCACGTGTGATGTCACAGGCTAATGACTGTGGGTGATAAACAGAAGAGCAGGTGAACTCTTGCAGATCTTTTCTTATGCAAAGGTTCACAGTGTTAAGGAATACAAATTAGGGTGGTGAAGTAAAAAGGCTTCTAACTAGGATATTTACATATTTCATACAAAGAAGCAGCCATTAAGTCTGTTGTACAACTTGGTGTCTAAGTAGATGACTTGCTGTGTAACTTACATGACTTGCTGCTTTCATCTGTCGTGGGATGACTTGAGATGCTGGTGTTCTTACCTGCCTTAAATCCCAGGCATGTGTTTAAAAAAGAAATAAAGATATTGAAAAGATAGGTGCAGGTGCATCTTTCCTAAGAGTGTGTGTCTGCACAGTCAGGGAGGTGGATGGATGAAACAAAGCTGAGCTGTGTACCCTCTGTCATTAGTGTCAGCTGAGTCTCGTTAGCAAAGAGGGAAAGAGCTTAGGGTGTGAATTAAAGAGTTAAGTTTGTTATCCAGCAGTGTCTTGTGTTAATAGCTACCTTTGCATGGGAAACAGGCAGAACAGTCCTTTACTGTGATACTGGGTATGAAAGGAGAGGAGGAGAAAGGACTTAGAGAATGGTAGGGGTTGAAAGGGACCTTTGGCTGTCATCTAGTCTGACCCCCCTGCTAAAGCAGGGTCACCCACAGCAGCTTTGCCCAGGATCACAATGCCCAAGTGGGTGTGGAATCTCTCCCAAGGAGGAGACTCCACAACTTCTCTGGGAAGCCTGCTCCAGTCTCTGGCACCCAAGCAGGGAAGTTATTCTTCCTTACGTTTATGTGGAGCTTCCAATATTTAGTTTGTGCCCATTGCCTCTTGTCCTATCAGCGGGCACCGCTCAGAAAAGTCTGGATTTATCCTTTTGCACTCCAGCCTTTAGATATTGATGAGGATTGATAAGATCCTCTTTCAGTCCTCTCTAGGTTATAAAGAGCCCCAGGTCCCTCAGCCTTTCCTCCTCAGACATGCTCTAATCCCTTCATCTCTGTAGTCTCACTTGGACTCTCTCCAGTAGTTTCCTTGAACTGGGCAGCCCAGCTGGTCATGGTAATCCAGAATCATGCAGTGGTAGCTGAACTGCAGTTTGTGAATATACTGGGTTTGTAGCTTTATTTCTCCTTCTGGACAGGCAAAGTGTTTAAGGCATAGGTATTGCAGTGTGATGATTACCCCCTCTTAATTATGCAGTAAGTACATATGCATTTAGATGATTGGATTTCTCCCCTGAATTTCTGTCTAAACCCACCTAGAGAATTCCATTCTATACTGTATGATAAAGTTGATTTTAAGTTTTAATGCATGGGCTTCATCAGGAGGACTTTATAGTCACCCTAGGTACAGAATGATGTTCTTTTCTAAAACATTTCATCCTGTGGTCAGGTCTCTTTTTGGTGGTGTGTGTACTTGTCACTGAGGGACAACAATGCACCACAAGTTGGTAGGATGCTTTTCTGGTCTCTACCAAGAGAAGCTTTCAAGATAGAGCTAAAGAAGTGTATAGGAGAACAGACAATAATCATTTGGGTACCTTAGGGCCATCAAATCACATGGGATGTTCAGTTGTGATTGGGTTGTATTTGCAGTGTGCAAGAAATCAGGGCCAAAGGGTGCTGCTCCTGTTGTACGTGCAAGCTCAGGTGCTGCCTAGGCTTCAGCACGTACTTTGTAGTTTCAGGAGTGCTTATTTTGACATCTCACTTGTTTTGGCTCAGAGGAACTTCTCTTACACCATAAAAGCTGCAATGCATCATCTGATTGGTTTTCATCATGAATGTTTGTCTTTTCACAATTGTAGCTGCTGTGCCCTGCTTTGCTAAAGGTGAGAGTAGCTCAAAAAAGTCAACAGAGCACTGAGCCTTTTATTTGCCATAGAACTGCCCTCAGCTTTCTGAAGGTGCTCTCTGCCCAGGGTAGTCTCTCATGGGCTCTGCACCCCATTTTATTCTGTTTCTTTGGTTGGATACAGCAGCCCTCAGAGTTCTTAGGATGACTCACACTTTATTTATGCTCTTCAAATGATGCATGTCCCTCTAGCTAGAAGTGGATGACCATATTTATTATTTGCTGCTGTGAAAAGCAGTAGTTACCTAAAATGATGAAATTCAATTCAATTTTTATTAAGGCTGTGTCAGGAAAGGGGAAAATAAAATGAAAGGTCACCAAAACAGGGGTGGAGCACCACAGGATCATCTGGGTTTAAAAAAACCTCTACATTTATTCCTTTCATGGAAGAAAAGCCATCTTTGCAGTAGTCTTAATATTTATGACAAAAGGAAATGAGCTTTCTGTGAGAATTTTTCCTCAGTTTAGACATTTTAGATAAAGGATGGATGGGAAAACCCTTCATTTAAAGAACCTTTTTTTTTTCCCCTATGCTTTGCTAGAATTTCAAGTAGTTTATTAAAAAAACCCCTAAAGCAAGCACTTGTAGTGAGCTGAAGAATTCATGCCTGTTCACTGCTGTATTTTGTTTGCCTTGAAATAATAGGATGAAGGAAGTGTGAAAGAGATTCCTATTACACACCATGTGAAAGAAGGATGTGAGAAAGCAGATCCAGCACAGTTTGAACTACTTAAGGTTCTTGGGCAAGGATCATTTGGAAAGGTAAGATGACAAACTTGCTTTGCATGTGATGCCTATTTTGAACCTGCTTTGTCTTACTTCCTATTTCTACAGCATTAAAAGGTTAGGTATAAACCTAAGAAATCTGAGGACAGGTGGATAGGTATTCATTTGGAACTTGACCTGTTTTGAAGGAAGTTGTCCATCCTCCCTTGCAGCTGTGTGGGGAGGGATGTGTATGGTTTTGCTTTTATTGTGATAGGATTTCTAACTACTTTTCCCATAGACCTTCCTATAGCAGTGCCATAGCAGAGTTGCAGGGAGTGTTTGAGAATATACTGACAAATTTCATCCTTTTCCAATCTTGCTCTGGTGCCAGAGTATCACTAGTCATAGCAGGACATCAAATCATCTCAGAGACAGAAGGATCAGGCAGTGGCAGATTTGAGGAGATTGGCCTTGCAAAGCTATAGTCTGCTTTAACTGAACAGAGGGGCCACACTTGTGCTTCATCTGGACTGGCTTCTGCACCTCAGTGTGAACACTGTCTCCAAGAGAAGGGATTTTACTAATGGGGGCTCTAGAGTTAGGGATGGATTTTATGCAACAGCTCTGGTGTTAAGCTCTCTTTGCCCCATGCCTTAGCCATTGGAAATCAAATAGTGTTTTTCAACTACCTCAAGGCTTCTTTGCAGCAACTGGTGAAGATCCAGAATCAACATCTCTGTTCCATATATGGTGCTTTGCATTTTCTGTAGCTTAGATTGATGCTTGGGAGGTACCAGCATGATTCTGTGAGAAACACTTGCGGTGGAGATGATGATTTGGCTTTTAATGATGGTACTTGACAGCTTATGAACGTTTGACTTGCATACAGAATCCTCATTGATGAAGATTTAGAAGAATGATTGTGGTAGTTTGAAACTCGAACCAAAGTGATGATCAAGTAACCTGGGACATGTAGTTCAGGTTTTTTCTTTTGCTGGGCAAAGACATGAAGAGAACAACTATTCAAGTAGCAGATAGAAGAAATAAGGCAGGTTTTAATTCTTGTTACAATTAACTGCTTTTTGTAATGTGCCACTTGGTGGTACATTGCAGAAATGAAAGACCAAATCTCTCAGGCACTAGCTTGAAACACATCAGCTGAAGTACTGATCTTGATGTCTAAGAAACTGCTCTATTTTTCAGAACCAGACTCTTTAATCAAGTTCTTTGTCTGCTTTCATGTGTTGCAAATCAGCTTTGTATGCCTGCATTTTCCTGTTCTTCTCTGGTTTTCTCTGTCTTATGGCAGGAACAAACCTCTGCATGGACTCACATGAGAAGGGGAAAAAAACGAGACTAGGAAGGCCTTCTGTGAATAAGTGATAGGTTGAAAAACAGATTTTGAAGTATTTCTTAGTGTTTTACAGCTTAAACATTTCTTTATCTGCAAATATTGGTTGCTGCTTTCCTCATAACACTATTCATCTTCAGAGCCTAAAATGCTTCTTGTGTTTATTACTCCTGACTTGAGATGTCTTAAGCTATCTAGTATGAACATCTTAGCTCTGACTCAGACAGATTCTCACTTCACAGAGTTCAGACTTCTGACAGCCTAAGGAATGTTCTTGCTCAGAATCCTACCAGCTTGGTGAGATGTCTGTCTTGAAGCTTGTGAAACCTGGCAGGCCTTGGTTCAGGAGCCAGCTTTGAGAACTGAATGGTAACTGTTGCATTTCTGAGCTGGGCTCCTTTCATTCAGTTCCTTTCACTTCCTACCAAAAAGAAAACAAATGATGAAGATCAATGGCTGTTGCCTGCATGGTGTTTGTTTTCTCTCTCCAGTTGATACTTCCCAGGGATTTCTCTTTGGGTTTAGCAAACACAAGTTTTATTTGCTCTAGCCTGGCACAATGCTACAGTCCAATCTTCTACCTGTGTTTTCAGCCTCCATGTAGGATTTAGTGTTTCACAAAAATAAAGGCTTAAACATCAGTTCTTTTACTAGATTCCTCTCTTCAGCCTTTGGTAACCTTCTGCTGAAGATGTTTTGAATCCCTTAAAAGAAACACCTGTCACAATGTACTCATCTTGACTTCAGCTCTACAAATGAACAGCTAACCACTGCATCTCTGCAAGATGCAGGGTTGTGGAGGCTGTCTGCAAATTGAATAGATGGTACTTGAGTAGTTTTCAGTAGAGCTGTTTTGGTCCTTGTACATAAATGCCTTACATTCTCACAAGGAGCAGGTTATTAAGCACTAAATTATTTGCACTTGCCTGTTCATATTTTACTTAGAATTGGGAGTGCCTTAATCTACATGTGTTGTATTATTTGCTGGTGGTTGAATGACTTCCTTTACTATTAGAGCAACATCATAAGAGCAGTGCTGTAAATCCAATCATTGGGCAAAAGGTCAAACAAAAAGCCTGATAACCTTGGCACATGATGGCATTTTGCATCTAACCAGAGCTTAGAGTGAAAAAAACAACCCTTCTTCCATCCTTGTACAAGTCAGTGACTGTGTATGACTTTCTGATTGTGTAGTGGAAAATTGGACATTTCATTTAAAAAAATACTTTCTAGCAAAGTATGTAAGTAAACCTAGTGTTCATGAAAACATGAATCACTCCTCATAACTAATAATTAGAGAACCATAGAATGGCTCAGGTTGGACCTTTGAGATCATCAATTCCAACCTTCCCACCAGGGGCAGGGGCACCTCTCAACTAGACTCAGCTGCTCAAGGCCTCATCCAACCTAGCCTTGAACACCCCCAGGGGAGGAGGCATCCACAACCTCCTAGCACAGCCTCTTCCAGCGTCTCACCACCCTTGTACTGAAGAACTTCTTCCTAAGACCCAGTCTAAACCTACTGTCTCTCATCTTAAAACCTTTCCCCATTGTCCTGTCTCTAGACACCCTTAAGAAAAGTTCCTCTACAGCCTTCCTGGGAGATCCCTTCAGGCGTTGGAAGGCAGCTCTAAGGTCCCTGCAGAGTCTTTTTCCAGGTTGAACAGCCCCAGGTCCCTCAGCCTACTCTTATAGGAGAGGTATTCCAGTCCTTGGATCATCTTTGTGGCCCTTTGCTGTTGTAAGAGTGACAACTTGGAAACAGGAGCAGATGGCAAAGAAATGTAAAGATCTAGTGCAGCAGAGGTACATCTATTTGTACTGCATTATTTTATGTACCATTATGCTTTTCATAGTGTGGAGTTATATAGCACCTATCTTTAAAACCCCTCTGGAAAGAGGAGACCAGAAAAACCTGTTGGAGTTGCTGTTCCAGAGGGAAAGGGTGTTTTGATCTTAAATGCTGAGGTTTCCTTGCCTTCTTCTCACCACTCTTGCAGAATTCATTAAGAGACTCTGTTACATATTTGAGACTTGGATCTTTAACCTCAAAAATCTTAGGAGGTGGCAGACCAGGTACAATTGTGATTCTCTGAGAAAAGTACTATAAAAAACCACACTTCTGGAAGCACTTATTTGATAAGTGCTTATTTAAACAGCTTGTTGTAGGAAAGTATGACCATTCTGGACACTTCAGAGGGCTTGGTGGTGCTTCAACCTCTAATCTGATGAAGGGAATGCAATTTTGCCCTTTCTCTGAGGGTATGTACATAGGAAAACACTGAAAGCTGTCTGAAATGAATAGGAGGTTGGCAAATGCTTTGTGTTAGTTGCATGTTGATCACTCAGCTTGCTAATGCAAAAAGACTTTGGATATTTGGCATCTTTTCATTCCTCAGACTTAACAAGGGATGGGATGGGACTAGGGGCAAGCTGTCTCCTTGTGTGCATTAATGAAGCTGAAAGAGGCAAATCCTTAGTAAGGGTTTTTAGTCAGGCTGGTTTAGTGTTCACATCATGTTTTCAACGGCCCTTTTCAAAGTGGGGTTTGTCTTACCAGGTCTTCCTCGTGCGGAAAATAATTGGTCCTGATGCTGGGCAACTTTATGCAATGAAAGTGTTGAAAAAAGCTTCTTTAAAAGGTAGGTGGAACTTTGGAGTTGACACTTAAGAAAATGGCTTTCAGTGTAGCTGAATCCCTTCAATATGACTTGTAAATACTTCTTTGTAAAAAGCTTTTCTTTCACATCTTAAGTGTTTTCCAGTGAGTTTGTAACTCTTCCTATGACAGTAGCTATTTTTTCTAGACTAAACTTGTAAGTTCATGTTTAAGGGTTATTTTAAACCTGGCCAGATGGCTTTAATTATGTGGTTAAAAAGTGCTCTTTCAAAGTGATTGTTTAATTCTCTTCAGTCTTCTCATTTACGTTAACACAAATTAATTTTGAAAGCAATTTTCCTTTTGTGTCTCTTAAGTTAGAGCTCTACTGTGGTTAAAATTAAGCCATTCCCTCTTTCTATAGGTGCCATAGCAAGCTAATTTACTATGTTGGCCTTCAGAAAACACTAATGGATGAAGCTCCACTATGTGTAAATAGCAACTGTTCCTAGCTGAAAAAGAGAAAGTAATCTTAAAAGACAGAGAATACATTTTCAGTACAGATAGTTAATTGAGAGGTTGAAGTTAGCTGCCTGGAAATGTAGATGTGAGACTTTGGTTTTTTAATTGAAAATAATAAGTTGTCACAAAGTACTGGGGAAGAAAATGAGGGCAGTCAGGAAGCTGGGGCAGGTAGGAGCCAAAATAAAGGACCATGTGTTTTGTGGGAGACTTAAAAGTTCAAAGCAAATAAAGTAACAAGGATAAGTACTTCTTCAGGCAGAAACCTTTCCATATGCTGACTTCAGCTCCATATCTGCAAAATATGTTTTACAGCAGTCTCTTTTGTCTTTTTCCCCCCTCAGTTCGGGATAGGGTTCGCACAAAAATGGAGAGAGATATATTAGTAGAAGTAAATCATCCCTTTATCGTCAAACTGCACTATGGTTGGTATCACTTTTCCTACTGATTCTTCCATTACTTAGAGGCATAGCTGATCATGTTCCTTCTTAGCTGTGTAGTGTTCATCTTAGTGTCCTAATTAGATTCTAGCAACTTTATAATGCTAAAAAAAATGAATTTAAATACACATATAGAAAGTTTTCCTTTAAGCCCTCTTGAAATTTCAAGAGATGTGTGTTGGTGTCTTGGTGTCTTGGTTTTGTTCTCCTTGCTTTTCATTGAGGAAAACCATAACACAGTAATTCACATCCTTGCTGTTTCCCGGGTTGACAAAGAAGAAATGAAAGTATTTTAATGATCTCTTGTGACTAAGATTCTCCTCTGAGAAGCAGCAAGCAATCAGACCTCATGTGCTGCTGAATTAGTTCAGTTCCATAACAAAAGTATTCCCTTTCACTGAAATAGCCAAGTTGTAAAAGCATTCAGATCTGTTTTGTAGATCGTTTCTGTCACATAACTATTGATGGGGTTTGTTTTATTCTTCTTCTCGTGGTTTTTCTTGAAGCCTTTCAGACTGAAGGGAAGCTGTATTTAATACTGGATTTTCTCAGGGGAGGAGATGTATTCACGCGATTATCCAAAGAGGTAAGTACCTACAATTTTATCTCACTTGGTGTTAGACAGGAGGACTTTGACAGTATAGGGATTGTCTGCTATACAACAGAACATACCTGGTTGGAAGAGACCTCCAACATTGTGTAGTCCAAGCTTTGACCCAGCACTAAGCCATGTCCCTAAGCACCAGGTCCACATGCTGCTTGAACACCTCTAGGGATGGTGGCTCCACAACTGCCCTGGGCAGGCCATTCCAGTGTTTGAGAACCTTTTCACTGAAGGAATATTCCCTAATATCCATCTTAAGTCTCCCCTGGTGCTTGCAGACATTTCCTCTTCTACCAGTACTTGCCACTAAGGAGAAGAGGCTGGACCCCTTCTCTCTCCAACCTCCCCTCAGGCAGTTGTAGAAAGCAATCAGGTCTCCTCTGTTTCTCCCCCATATTTCCTGTCATGGTGAAGTTTTTAATAACCTCGTTGGGCTCCCCTTACATTCTTCCTTCTCTTCCATTCCCTCTTACACTAGAATATGCTCTGTAACTAAGAAACACGAGTGTGTATCGATTAGTAACCTAAGTTTTAATTTGGTATCTGCAAAGTACAGTTCTTTTGTCTAAAAATGTTTTGTTGCTTGGAAACCGAACTGCAGTAAACGAAGGTTTAGCAATAAAGACAGAGGATGTGAGTTTCTCATGCTCACAGCCAGCCTAGGTGCTCCTGGAAGCCCCTCTCTGTTAGAGATTTCTGCTGCACTGTAAAATTGCATAATGCTGTAATCCAAATCCTGATGGTTAATCTCACAAAGTGTGAACACTGAGCATTTTTGAGACCACTTCTCTTCACCTAGTGTTGCCATGCAGCTGGAACTTGCATTTTTGTGTAGTTTTTATCTCTTTCTTTTCTGGAGAGAGAGAGCTTCAGAGGAGGGAATAGGATGCAGCCTGTTGTTCTTTGGCATTTGTTTTGTTATCAAATACTTACTGTTTGTTACCTTAAGTACTATCAACACATAAGACTTTTCTTTCTGCAAACATTTCATAACTGTCTAAATGTTTAATGGTGATTTCTTAACTACTTAACAGTAAGAGAGCTTTTCAGTGTATCCACCAGTGTACATTCATTTCTGTTGCTAATGCATGGGAAAAATCCCTTCCTTAAACGAGAAAGGAGTTTTTCCTGAGATAGTTTCATAGTTTCATTCAGGGTTGGAAGGGACCACAAGGATCATCTAGTTCCAACCCCCCTGCCATGGGCAGGGACACCCCACACTACATCAGGCTGGACAGAGCCTCATCCAGCCTGCTCTTAAACACCCCCAGGGACGGGGCCTCGACCACCTCCCTGGACAACACATTCCAGGGTTTCACCACTCTCATGGTGAAGAGCCTCCTCCTCACATCTAGCCTGAATCTCCCCACCTCCAGCTTCATTCCATTCCCCCTAGTCCTATCACTACCTGAAATCCTGAGGATGGAGGAGGTTATGTCACCAGTATGTAAGGCCAGGAGCTAGAGGGTGTTTTTTTCCCCCTCACACACTTTTTGTAAAACTAAAGTTTGAGTATAGGAACAGGCAAAAGAGAAGGAAGGATTTAAAGGGTTTTTTGGTTTTCTCCTTCATAAAAAGCTGACCTAGGTAGAACAGTGTCTAAGAACTGAGCTCAAAATTAATTAACCTTGAGGCTAAAATGGAGGTTAAAAGCTTAAAGTGACTGACTTGCAGAAGGTTATAGGCACAGTAGGTAGGAAAGAGGTCAATCTCTGCTTTGTTGTAGAATATTTAATTACAGAGGAAATTCTGGTGTAGCAAGAACAGTTGTTCTTGCACTGACACAGCTGCAATGACCGAGCACGCAATTCTCAGCTAAGGGATGGTAAAGGACAAACAGTGGAAGATGCTCATGAGGGTGAATTCCCATGGTTTTTCATACTTGTTGTGAAAGAATGATTTAGAATTCATTTGGTCTAAAGTTACTTAAAACACTTTGCCTTGGTGAGGCTGCATCTGGAATATCGTGGCCAGTTCTGCTTCCCTCGGTTCCGGAATGACCTCTGTGAACTTCTTGAGAGAGTCCAGCACAGAGCCACAAAGATGCTGAAGGCAGTGGAACATCGCCCTGCTGAGGACAGGCTGAGGGAGCTGGGACTCTTTAGCTTGGAGCAGAGGAGCCTGAGGGGTGACCTCATTAGTGTTTACAAAGATGTGCAGGGCAGTGCCAGGGGGACAAAGCCAGGCTCTGCTCAGTGATCTTCAATGATGGGACAAGGGGCAGTGGGTGCAAGCTGGAGCAGAGGAGGTCCCACATGAAAATAAGGAAAGGCTTTTTCACTGTAAGAGTGACAGAGCCCTGGAGCAGGCTGCCCAGAGAGGCTGTGGAGTCTCCTTCTCTGGAGACATTCAAAACCCTGCCTAGATGCATTCCTGTGTGACCTGCCCTAGGTGATCTTGCTCTGGCTATGGGGTTGGACTGGATGATCTTTGGAGTTCCCTTCCAACCCCTAATGTTCTGTGATGGTGATTTAAATTGTAATGTGGGTATGAGAATTGTGGCTGTGGCAGTACAATGAGTGTATGATGAAGTTTTCATTGGTAACATTTAATGAAGTTGGCTTGCATCACCAATTTGACACAGTGAGCAGTTTTCAATGAAATTATTATTGGGAGGCTTTAGATTAGCATCATTGTGTTCTGAGATTTGCATTTTGGCCACTTCAAGGAGCAATGATACCCAAGGTTTCCTCTTGTGCTTTTGGATATAGCTGCAAAATAGTATTAACAGTGCTCTTAAATCAAGGTGAAACTTTGGGTAGTGTAACAGCTTTATTGTTCATACAGTGCTCATACCTATCATTATGGAAATTAGGGATAGTTCTGCTGGCAGTAGGACAGATTGCGTATGTGCAATTCAAAGCACAGATCAGTGTGCCACTAAAGCAGTAAGCTCAGTTACCTTAATTTTTGTTAGCTGTGTCTACTGTGCAGCTGAGACAACTGCTTTTGTGCCTGGTGTTTTCAAGAGAGAAGGGAATAGTTCACTTAAACCTCAAACTCGGTTCCAGCCATTTAAAGAGAACTGATTCCTCCAGTAATTTGTAGGACATGGCAAGAGCCAAAGCAGCTACAATATTTCTGTGTGAAACAGAAACAACTTGTGGAATACTTAGGACAGAAATATCTCTCAAATGTTCTATATGCAATACAGAATCACAGAATGGCTCAGGCTGGAAGGGACCTGAGAGATATCTGCTCCAATCTCCTCACTGCAGACAGGGACACCTCTCAACTAGACTCAGCTGCTCAAGGCCCCATCCAGCCTGGCCTTAAATATCTTCAGGAAGGAGGCATCTGCAGCCTCCCTGGGCAACCAATTCCAGCGTCTCACCACCCTCATACTGAAGAACTTCCTAAGAGCCAGTCTAAACCTACTCTCCCTCAGCTTCAGACCAATATCCCTTGCCCTATCTCTAGATACTCTTGTGAAAAGTCCCTCTGCAGCCTCCCTGCAAGATCCCTTCAGGTACTAGAAGGCAGCTCTAAGTTCCCATCATCAACTGAAATCAGTCAGTTTTTCATTATCTCACTAAGGTTCTTCAAGCTTCTTTCCCTAAGAGGAGGAGAGCAGGTTCCTCAAGTCCCACTACAGATGTTCACATTGTGTTACTTTCACCAGAGTGTTTTGTTTTGCTTATCTCTTTCTAAATTATGTCCTTTTTTTTCCCCTCTAAATCTTGTTCATGTGAATTCACAGAGACAGTCCCCCAATACAGCAGTCATACACTCAATTTTATGATGCAGTGGAAATCATTCACTACAGGATTGTGGCAGAAGGAGTGCTGGTGGTTAATAACACCAAATTTAGCAATTAAATTTATTGCCTTATAGAAGCTAGCTGATGCTCTGCAGTATCTGCTGATGTTTCTGTTTAAGTGTTGGAGGTAGTTCTTTTATATGCTTGATGATTAGCATGTATTAATATATCACTGCTGCTAGCTGAGTGAGTGATGAGTTCATGAGATGCTTCTAAAATGTATTTTGCACTGTAAGCAGAAAAAGGACTATTTGTTGTAGATTGCAGCTTTAAAAACTGAAGACAAGATCAGAAGGTAAATCTATACAGTTCTTATTAGGTTATGTTTACAGAGGAAGATGTGAAATTCTACCTCGCAGAACTGGCCCTTGCTTTGGATCACCTTCACAGCTTGGGAATTGTATACAGGGACCTGAAGCCAGAAAAGTAAAGTAAAATGTATTTTACCACTCTTACATGTATTTTGTTTGTTACTTTGGCATTTTCCACTAGAATGATGTAAAAGAATTAAAAGTAATTTTTTAAGCCTATATAAATGTGGATTTAAACATTATTATTATTATTACTTTTACATTTTGATTTAAATAACATAATATTAACTGTTAAAGTTAATGACAGAAGTTTGGGGTCAAAATTGTTGCCTTTTGTGTTAAATGTTATATGTAAGCATTCCTCTTTATGTGTATTGGTGAATGTGAATTTTAATTTTCAGCATTTTGCTTGATGAAGCAGGACATATCAAGTTAACAGGTAGGTAACACTTACTAGTAGAGCACTTTCTCAACTTCTTTCTGTGTTAACTTGGAGTTTTAAGCCTAAGATACATATAGTGACAGCTGAGCTACCTGTCAGTCACGGTTTGGCTGCTTAGAAATTTGTTATTGGATAGACTTTTAAAATACATCTGTATCCCTTCCCTGTATGATGATTCTTTAGAGAGTATTAAAAGCTTTTACTGAAGTTTTGTAGATAATCTCAAGCTGGATCTGATGTCTTACCACACCCTAATGCCCATGCAGGCTCCTCTGAAGTTAGTTTTAATGTTGGCTGATGCTTATTAGATCAAGTTGCAGTGTTAGCAGATCCTAATTACTGCAGTTGAAGAAACATAGTTGAAAATACAAAACCTGACATGGAAGGTGTGGGTTCTTTTTACAGGAGCTTTAGTTCAGGTAGGGGTATGGTAGTCCCTAAAACTAATAACTCTTTGGGTTAGAAAGCAAGCCATGTAATGTGAAATGCCTTTTACCTGGAGATCCAAGAGGTTATAGACCCAGACTGAAATTGCTGACTGTGAGACTCTTAAAGGGAGTAGAGGTGCTTTTAGTTTTCAAAAAGATTTTAGTGTACAGTCAGACTGCTGAAATATTCCTTCCTCTGAGTTTTTGCATTACCACTTTTAAATGCATATGAGATTGCAGAAAAATGTTCTATAAGGCAAATTAAATTCCCCCTATTCTAGGTAATGGTATATACAAAAGACTGACTGCTTGGAAAGCCAATTCCTATGACTTTCTGAAAGCTTTAATTACAGTTAAGGTGATGGGTTTGTATTATAAATTTCATTCTGTACTTGGAATCCAACAGCAATATCTATAAATCAAAGGGAAAATGAAGTTGTAAACTCTCAGACTCGATGGACTAATGATGGAAATCGTTCTTAGAAAATACATCACTTAGATTCTGTAGGATATCTTTAAACTCAATCCTGAAATTCTTGGTTCCTTCTGAAATTGGAAAGAATAATTCAAGGGATTGACTAGCAATCATTTCCTTATTCAGAGCCTTGTCTTGAGAGTTGAGCTAATACCAAGGCTTCTGTATCCTGGTTCCAACTAGGAAAAAAGAGAACAGATACAGTTATGACTCTTTTTGACTGAGCTTGAGTCAGGTTGCAGAACCATATTGTCTTATGTAACAACAATATTTTTAGTCTTGATTTTATTTATTCATCATTCTGTAACACTACACCATGCAGACTGCATTCTCTTTGAAACACCTTTTAATTCTATCCAATTTGTTTTGTGAATAAAGCAGACAATGACAGCTTTTAAAGGCTCAAAACATGCAGTATTTCAAATATTGAGTAGTAATATTGATAGCTAATCATCAATTTAATGTGACTTCCAGAATGGTTTTGATTGTATGGGGTAAATCTCCAGATTGCTGTGGCTCCTCAATTCCTCAGCAGCTAGGGCAGTGACATAACATTCCTGAAAGCAAACAGAAACCTGTCAACACTTTGATTTTGAAATACCATATGCAATATTGTGTTGTTCTGAAGTTCTTTACTGGCTATATTCTTGTAATGCTGTTGTTGTAGACTTTGGACTCAGCAAAGAATCAGTAGATCAAGAGAAGAAGGCCTATTCTTTCTGTGGTACTGTAGAGTACATGGCACCTGAAGTAGTAAACAGGCGAGGGCACAACCAGAGTGCTGACTGGTGGTCCTTTGGTGTTCTCATGGTACTGTATGCTTCCTTGCTTACCTTGCTTAAGGTCACAGATACTCTGCATATGTCTAAGTGAATGTGAAATCATGTCGTTAGAATCAGATCTAATAATAAGGAATGCTTGGGTTGGGGGAGAGAGAATTCAGTAACTGTATTGCTGCTGAAATAGCAACTAATTAGAATAAAATGTATTTCTTTTACCTGCTTAGCTGTGTCAGAAGAAATACCAACCATGTGTAGTCCATTAGTGCTTCAGAACAGTTGTAGTCAGTGTGAAAGCTTAGTTTGTGTGTTTTGTATGTTATTTGTTAGTTTAAAACCCCTCTGAAGACTTGATAAATGGCATTTCTGTAAGAGAGAGCCTGTTGAATGCATGCTGGAGGGGAGTGGAGAAATGGGGCCACATAGGCTCTGATGTGTTAGAGCATCAGGCTGAAATATGCATATTGACATTACAAGTACTGTTTTCAGAGTATGGCAACATCTAAAACTTGCTTATGAGGACTTTACTACTCTACAGTAACTTCTGGATGTAAATGCTCCTGCACCAGCATTACATTCTCCTTGCCACTGTTACAATTGTGTAAACTGGCAGCAAAAGCTCAGTTTTAGAGTTCTGAGTGTTTTTGCTAATCTTTTGCAAGCTAAAGCCAGTGTGCCTAATGTAGTGCTAGGGAAGAGTACAGAACTTAACACTTTGAGCATCTGGAGGAAGAAGTGTTGATTTAGATTAACATTTGTTCTTTTCAGTTTGAAATGCTTACTGGTACACTACCATTTCAAGGTAAAGATCGAAATGAAACTATGAATATGATACTGAAGTAAGTATGGCTTCTTGCTTTTTGGAGTCAGAAAATGTCGTTTTAAATGTGTTTTAACAGCTGCTTATAACTCCTTGTGCATGAAGAGCATTAAGCTAGGACAGGGACCAAAAACCCAACAGGGTTAAGCTCACAGACCTTGCAAATGCTGCTAATGAGAATCACAGAACTGTCAGGGTTGGAAGGTACCTCAAAGATTGTCCAGTTCCAACCCCCCTGCCATGGACAGGGACACCTCATGCTAGATCAGGTTACTCAGAATGATATCCAGCCTGGCCGAAAACTTCCAGGGATGGGGCTTCTACTACCTCCCTGGGCAACCTGTTCAGTGTCCCACCACCCTCATGGCAAAGAACTTCTCCCTGACATCCGATCTGAATCTACCCACTTCCACTTTTGTTCCATTCCTCCTAGTCCTATCACTACCTGACATCCTAAAAAATTCCCCCACCAGCTTTCTGGTAGCCCCCTTCGGATGCTGGATGGCCGCAAGATGGTCTCCTTGGAGCCTTTTCTTCCCCAGACTGAATAACCCCAACTCTCCTACTGTGTCTCTATAAGGAGAAGTGCTCCAGCCTCTCCTATGGAGACAGAATTTAAATGTCTGGGACAGGAGTGCTAAGGACAGGAATTTGAATGGTAGGGTTGAAATTGTAGGTGTGTAATAAAGATAACACCAGTACAGTAAATTAGAGCAACATTATTTACCACTGGTGGTTATGTGCTGCTACTGTTCCAGCATACCTTATTTTGTAAGCAACAGCTCCTCAGGTGTTGCTTTGTGTACATATGTATGGAGAGTGTACTGATGTGCTCACATTTTTAATGTGAAGTAACCTCAGTTACAACAGAAGCTGCCTAACAAGACAAACTGGGCAAACTGGTGATTAGTAAATGAAGCTGTTGGGCAAACATGTTCCCATCTTTGTGTGTGCTTAGTAACAAAGAGTTCCCTTTAGGCCACATGCAGGGCCTTGGGCAGTTTGAGGGGGTGATAGGGAAGGGGATGAGTTTGAACTTACCACCACTACAGCTAATAGTGATACTCCCTGTGAAAGCAGGTGGGTCAGATCACTGCTCTCACTTGGACATCTAAGTGATGCAGCAGTTCTGCAGAAGAACTTCTTGCCTTAGTGTGATTTTTTTCATAAACCAGCTTGGTAAAGTCAGTAAAGTTTTGTCTGATGGCTTAATGAGCTGCTCCTTGGGGCTCTTGCTTCAAGGAGAATATTGGCTTTTACTTCAGGGGCAAGTAATCTGGGGATGGTGAGTCTCTTCTGGCATTGATTCTGGAAGATATATTTTGGTGTTAAGTTCCTGGTGACATGAGAATACCTTTGAAAACACTTAGTATTTCCAAGAACTACTTAACTTTATATTGGTATGGAGCTAATTTTTGGGGGGCTTGGGGGCTTGGGTGGGGTTTGGGATTTTTGGTCTGCTGTGTTTTCTGTTTGGGGGTTTTGTGTTGTGGGTTTTTTTCTCTTTAAAATTACTCATATAATAGAAAACATTAAAGCTGCTGAGTTAAATGTGTACTTAAGACTTTGAAATAAATGCTTGATGCATCAAACTGAGCAGTAAAATCTCTGTAGACAATTTGTACTAAGATACAGTTTTCACTTGCTTGTTCTGTTTTCCTTCAGAGCAAAACTTGGAATGCCTCAGTTCCTCAGCCCTGAAGCACAAAGTCTCCTGAGGATGTTGTTTAAAAGGAACCCATCAAACAGATTAGGTTGGTTCGTCTGTTTGGATCTTTGATATAAAAGTGGTTGGGTTACTATTTGAAGTAGTTGCTAGACACTGTCAGGCTTTGGATGGTCAGTAAGATTTGGGTTTAGGTACTATTTTTTGCTAGCTTGGATCACTACTTCCTGGCTTTGGCTAACGCCTGATTACTTTCATGGAGACTCAGCAGTAAGCCAAAGCTTTGACAATATCAGAGTAAAGAATACTGACTCTGCCTTTTTGTACACTTTTGATGACTTGTACTTGAGTATTTACATCCTTGGAATGTTTTCTGTATTTACAGTTCCCCCAAATAGCCACCTCTGTACACATCTTTTAGACACAAACCAATTTGTAGTGCAATCTTCAAAGAGCTTACCCAATGTGTGTTTTAATGAAGTATTTTCTTTGTTCAGGAGCTGGTTCAGATGGAGTTGAAGAAATCAAGAGACATCCTTTCTTTTCTACTGTTGACTGGAATGTAAGTACAAAACAATCAGAATGATAAAGCTGGCTGTAATATCTTTTTTTGTTGCAGCATATGTATTTGCATCCAAATAGGGCACAATAAACATTGCAGTACTGCTGACTTACATTCTGGCTCCTACTATGAACTTATTTGGCATCTGGAGCTGTATTTATGGTATGGAGAGTATTAATTATAAATTGTTCATTTACTTCTTAAATAATTAAGAGCTTCAACATTCTAAAGCTGAAATTGTATGTTAGAACATTTGTGGCTGGAAGAAGATGCTGGTGTTCCCTGTGCAGGAATATTACTCTTCAGTAAATAGCCATCTAGTGCTTCCGTGCAGAGCACACATACTCACCGAGACAGTAATTCTCTTGGACTTCTTTCTAGTTAGCCCCAGCACACTCCTATTTTATTAATCATAGTCCATTCACAGCTGAAGTATTGACTCTGGTGCTCAGAGATGATCAGAAGTCTGTACAAGTTCATGATTGCTTGTTTGCTTCAATTTTTAACAAGCACCTTCATCCTTTTCCTCTGTGGTTCTCTGATCTCTGAGTTGTGTTTCTCAAACCCACGCTGCTCTATATCAAATAAATCCACTCTGAAAACACTCCTTTGCTGTAATGCCTACCAAAGGGTAGGCAGAATGATTAAGATGTTGCTCTGCTGACAGAACTGCCTGCAGTGCTGGCCAGTTCTGTGCCTATGTTTTTAAAGCCTGTTATTATCCTTCTGCCTCTTGCATTTACTTCTGAGAAGGTGTTTTTCTAGCTGCATTTATGCAGCATCTACTGCAGAAGCCTGATTTAGCAAGTGGTGTTTTCAGTAACAGAAAAACCATTTTGAGTACACTTTGTGTTTTTAGGGCTTGATTATCTGCTTCAAGGGACTGATGTTGAAATACATACCAGCAAGGAAGTGTGGAACTTCTGCACTTCTAACTCTTCCTTCTTTCTTTAATATGAGGCAGTGCCCTGTATTTCTTTCTTACAGCGGTGTTGATGACCACTTATTTTATCCCATTTCTTTGAGATGAATTCAAGTCCCTCTTCCTTGGTTGGTTGTCTTATTTTTCTTCTCATTGAAATACATTTCATGTCCTTGTACAGGAAGATTAAATGAAATGAACTTGCAAAACTAGGTCTGAAAAGATGAGAAAAGTGCCAAGAAAACATTTTCCAAACTTTGCTTCTTCAGGCTTTGACGCCATTTGACACCAATTTTTATCTTCCTTGAGTCTAAAAGGGATTTATGGCTGATGTGAGGTCACTTGGGCAATGTATTTTTTTCTAAAGCAAGTTGAGTAAGGAGGAGCTGTTGTTCTGCTTTCCCTTCCTTCCCCCTGACTTATTTTAGTAGACTAGGAAAAGCCTGGAATAGAGTTTTGGGAACTGGCTGTTCCTTGCCAAGAGGGCCACGCCTGCCACTTGTGAGAGGCCTTTGTCTGTGACCCAGAATAGATAGGTAAAAGACTGCATTCCATAGCTTCCCTTTGGAGTGGGTTTGTCAGAGTTCTGGCAAATCAGTGCTGAACCAGATCTGAGGTGATAGAAGGTAAGATGTGCTATGGCTTTTCTGTGCTCTTCTGAGTAAGCCAGAGATAAGCCAGTGGTAAGGAGCAGCCTGCTGGTGTAGATCAGATCTGTTAGACGAGACAGATTCAGAAGAAGGGAAAAAGAGCTGTGTGCTGTTTGACTTGTTTGGTAACATTTTCCATAACATCTCAAGTAAAAGGTACATGAAAATAACTCAGGTTTTCTGCATATATTTGTGGATTTCTACTTGCTCTATATTATTCACTCTTCCAGAAAGCTCTTAATACAAAAACATTTGAGTTGCTTTCCCTTTAGCTTGGCAAAATTACAGCAGCCATGGAAGCTTCCTTCAGTATTAATGTTATTGCTTTGTCCTTATACTTCAGAAACTGTTCAGAAGAGAAATTCAACCCCCATTTAAACCTGCTTCTGGAAAGCCAGAAGATACCTTCTGTTTCGATCCAGAATTCACAGCAAAAACACCAAAAGGTAATTGTGCATGCTTATAAATAATTGGTGGGGACTGTGGGACAAGAGGGGTCAAATTGATGTTATAAGAAGCTTATTAAGAGGAGGAAAAAAACAGTGAGGAAATTGAAAGGAAGGGGTCCAACTTTTGTCAGTACTTTCAAGGAGTAAATAGAGGGGAGAGAAAGGGCAATATTAACAGCTGAGTTATGGTTTCTAGTTGCAGTTTGAAGTCAAACATAGAGTGGTTTTAGGGGGAAGGTATTGAATACTGAAAGTAAATTTGCTTTCAGCACTGATTAGTGCTGATTTCTTCCTGAAATCATGTATCCATACATTAGCTCCTGCAGTGTTTGCAGTGTTAGATAAAACCTAGAACACTTTGCTTTGTAAAGTGTGTTATTGAAATAAGGCAGACTACTAGAATACCAGGTTGGAAGGGACCTCAAGGATCATCTAGTCCAAACTTTCAGGGTAAGATTATAGTTTCAACCAGATGGCCCTGTCAAGCTGGACCTTGAAACTGACTAGAAGTCTTACTCATCAGCGTTGCCCTTATTTCCTTCCCATCTCTCAAAATACTTCTTCAAATATATCTCTCCTAAATGTTAAGAAAAGAGGCCTTGCTGGAATTTAGCCATGCTAATCAAATGTGTGTGCCTCTAGATTCTCCAGGAGTCCCACCCAGTGCAAATGCACATCAGCTCTTCAAAGGATTTAGTTTTGTTGCAACTACTACTGCGGAAGATCACAAAATATCACCACTCACCAACATCCTGCCGATAGTACAGGTAACATGCTATTTTCTTGGGGAGACTCTTAATGCTGCAGTCTGTTCTTAGTATCACCAAGGTTGGAAGAGACCTCAAAGATCGAGTCCAACCTTCTTCTGTGGCTGGGGAGCCTGCTCTCAACTGTGCATTATTAAAATGCTTCCATGGGGTGGGTTTTCAATTTTAAACAGCCAAGTTGCTGCTCTTCTGGAGGCGGAATTGAAAAGAGAAGAGGGATGAGCAAGTTGGAAGCGGTAATATGACAGCAAGTGTCTTGTTGCTCTAGATGACAGCTTGTATGTGTTTGGTTTTTTTACAGCAACTTCATGGAAGCAGCGCACAGTTTACTGATGTGTACGAGCTGAAGGAAGATATTGGGGTTGGTTCCTACTCTGTTTGCAAGAGATGTATACACATAGCTACAAACATGGAGTTTGCTGTAAAGGTACTGGGAATAAATTTCACTGGCAGTTCTGAAATTGTGTAGTCAATTTCTAAATTTTAGGTGCATAATTGTTGTGGTTTTGTCCTGGGAATCCTATATTGGCTTCTATGTTCTGTTTAATTTCTTTATCAGTGATGAGGGGGTTCAGTGCACCCTCAGTAAGTTTGCAGATGACACTAAGTTGGGAGGGAGTGTTCATCTTCTTGAGGGTAGGGAGGATCTACAGAGGGACCTAAACAGGCTGGATCTATGGGCCAAGGCTGGTTGCATGAAATTCAACAAGGCCAAGTCCCAAGTCCTGCGCTTGGTTCACAACAATTCCGTGAATGCTAAAGGCTTGGGGCAGAGTGGCTGGAGAGACTCAGGACTGTTGATCAACAACTGGTTGAATACAAGCCAGTATATGCCCAGGTGGCCAAGAAGGCAAACAGCATTCTGGTCTGTATTTGTAGCAGTGTTACCAACAGGACCAGGGAAGAGATTGTCCCCCTGTACTTGGCACTGGTGAGGCCACATCTTCAGTACTGGGTTCAGTTTTGGGCCCCTCGCTACAGGAAAGACATTGAGCTTGTCCAGAGAAGAGCAGCAAATCTGGTTAAGGGTCTGGAGAACAGCTCTTATGAGGAGAGGCTGAAGGAGCTGAGGTGGTTCAGCCTGGAGTAAAGGAGGCTCAGCAGAGACCTCATTGCTCTCTACAGCTCCCTGAAAGGAAGTTGTAGCAAGGTGGGCGTTGGTTTCTCCTCTTTATTAACAAATGATGGAATGAGAGGAAATGGCCTGAAGTTGCACAAGGGGAGGTTTAGATTGAAAATTAGAAGAAACTCCTTCACTGCAAGGATTCCCAAACACTGAAATAGGCTCCCCAGTACTGCTTCAAGTAGTGCATTGCCTTCCCTTGTCCGTTGGAGCAGAACAGACTGCAATAATAATATGGTTCTAACTGGTAGCAAGGAGAGAGCAAGAAATGAATAAACAGTAGGATGTGAAGCTGGGAGATGAATTATTCATGACTAGAAAGAAGCAGTGAACTCTAGAAATGTTTTTATTCTGTTGTTGAAGTCAGAATGTAAATACAGAAAAAGCTGCTTTGTTGAATAGATTTTGTTAAGCCAAATTGTTTTCCCTGTTGCTGTATTTTGCAGATAATTGATAAAAGCAAGAGGGATCCCTCTGAAGAGATAGAGATTCTCATGCGTTATGGACAGCATCCAAACATCATCACTTTAAAGGATGTATGTACCTCTTTCTCTGCTACCTCTTAGTGCACAGTAGTCAATAGATAAATACAGAGGCAAGGACTTGATTGGAATTATTCAGATTTCTTTTGCATAGTGAAGTGTGTTAGGAGAGCAGTACCTAGAGTTAATACGAGGACAGGGTCTGATTTTGAAATGCTTAATTTCTCTTACTGCTGTTTAGTGAGCTTGAAGTGGGAAAGGATGTAAAGCTCAAAAATAACTTCTTTTCACTTATTTCAAATGAGTGAGTAATGTGTTAGTAATCTGGCTCTCAAAAAAGCAGTTGTCTGTTGGCCTGTATATGCAGAGTGCCAGCAGTTTAAAATTCTCTGTGGAGAGGAAGAGGAATAGATAGTGGTAATCTGCTCTCCTCTTACAACTGAAGTTCCTAGACTGAAAAATTTCATTCCAAGTCATGAATTACAATCCATTACCTCAGCATCTCCCAGAATGACACATAAGCTGTCTTTATACAGCTTTGAGGCTCCTGAATTGCAGAATGAAATTTGTCCCCAGCTGCTGTTTGTGCTTTCTGTTGGTGTGTGAGTAGGTGAGCACTCCCGTCTGTAATTTTGGTCTCCAGGATGTATAATTACAGCCAAGCTTTTTTTTTTTCTTTGAATGTGTGTATTTATATGCATTTACACTGGCTGAACTTCTTGTCAGGTGTATGATGATGGTAGATTCATCTACCTTGTCACTGAGCTGATGAAAGGAGGGGAGCTGCTCGACCGAATTCTCAGGCAGAAGTTCTTCTCGGAGCGAGAGGCCAGCGCTGTGTTGTACACCATAACTAAGACTGTGGACTACCTGCATTGCCAAGGAGTGAGTGCAAGCTTGTTTCCATGGCATAGCTGCCTTCACACTGCTGGCAATTAACAAACACCTTGGCTTAGGGGCTTGGCTTGGCTTGTATTTATGGCAGAAGGGAGGAGGATTCAGGGTATTTTATGAGAAAGGTAAATGGAAGGTAAAAGGAACCCATCCTGTTGTCCTGGCAAGCACTGTTGACTCTACTGCAGGTTATGGAACAGCAGATGCTTGTTAGCAAATGGTTGTTAGTTTCAACTGTATTAAGGAGTGTGGCTGACAGGTCAAGAGAGATGGTTCTTCCACTTTACTCTGCACTTGTGAGAACCCCCACCTTGAATATTGACACCAGTTCTGGTGTCCCCAGGATAAGAAAGACACAGAGCTGTTGGAGAGTCCAGAGGAGGGCCACAAAGATGGTCCAAGGGCTGATATACCTCTGCTATAAGGATAGGCTGAGGGAACTGGGGTTCTTCAGCCTGGAGAAGAAAAGACTTGAGTGAGTCCTGAGCTGCCTTCAATAGCTGAAGGGCTCCTACAGGAAAGTTGGAGAGGGACTTTTCATCAGGGTCTCGAGAGAGACAGGACAAGGGGGAATAGTTTGAAGCTGAGGGAGAGCAGGGTTAGACTGCAGCTGAGGAAGAAGTACTTCAGTATGAGGGTGGTGACAGTCTAGAATAGGCTGCCCAGGGAGGTTGTGGATACCTCCTTCCTGGGGGCATTGAAGGCCTTGAGCAGCTGAGTCTTGTTGAGAGGTGTCCCTGCCTGTGGCTGGGAGGTTGGAGTAGATGATCTCTGTGGTGTTTTCCACCCAGAGCCATTCTGTGATTATGAAGCATCAGGCTTTTTATATGACATTACCTGAGCCAGAGTTTTTGTTGCTTGGAAATGCCATAGTGTAGAATGTGAATCTAGAGAATAGCTTTTATGAAGTGCAAATGACAGGCAAACAACTTCTAACAGATTTTAACTTTCCTCTTTTTAAAGGTAGTGCATCGAGACCTTAAGCCTAGTAATATTTTATATACAGATGATTCAAATAATGCTGATTCCATAAGGATTTGTGATTTTGGATTTGCAAAACAACTTAGAGGAGAAAATGGACTGCTTCTAACTCCGTGCTACACTGCAAACTTTGTGGCACCAGAGGTATCTTAAGCTGCTGGTTTCTCTCTGCTGGTTTGGATGCATTAAGTACTTAAACTTTCTTGCAGTGCTTAAAAAAAGACAAACAGAAAAACTCTCCTAGTTTTCCTTAATTATAACCATACCTACTTTATAAACACTGTTGCATATGTTTATCATAAACTTGCTTTAAAAATAGCAGAATCCAATCTCAAAAATAAGATGTAAGCCTGTTGAGAATCTTAAAGCGATGCTGCTGCGGGGCAGAGAAATGTTGGTAGTGACCTTTACATTAAAAGACAATCACACCTCTGAAATTGTCTTGGGATTGACTTACCCCTCCTTAGGCTGTGTAGTGCTATTGCTTTGGGGTGCTTTTTAGTACATGAGAAGTCATTAACACACTTTGTTTTATAGGTTCTCATGAGACAGGGATATGATGCTGCTTGTGACATATGGAGCTTGGGTGTTCTTCTTTACACAATGCTGGCAGGGTGAGAAACATTTCTTAGCTTTTTTTGTTTACCTAAAAATCCCAGCAGGCTGCAGGAGTCTATGCTGCCATTAAAATGGCAAAAGATTGCCTCAGTGTGTGAATGCAGAATGGCAAAGGCACCAAAGTGGAACAGGAAGCTGTTAAGTAAATGCAGGCATAAACTAGGCTTATCTTACAGGTAGGTTTGAGGCTTCTCTCCTCTAGCACATCCCTGAAGGATGCCAAAGACACTCTCCAGGTTTCAGGAGATAATTTATTCTGTGGAAGTATGTGGTGGTTTTCTTCTTCTGCCTCTTGTCCTTCCTTTTCTAGTACTCTTGTAATCCACCTTTGTGTCTCTCCTTCCACAGGCCTGACTCTCAGCCCTTCTGTAGAACACACTAACTTGTAACCCCTTAAGTCTTCTAAACCTCTAAACTTCTCTTAAGCACTGTGAGGTACTTGGTGGCTAAGTGATGAAAGATTTTGTCTTTTGCTCTGACAGAAATACCAGATTCTTTTCCTAATGGGTGAATGCTATCTAATGGAAATTGTGCCACCTGATAAAGTGTGTAGAAGCTAATGTAAAATTACACCACCACAGTTTGTCATCAAAACTCAGGTTGCTGTATAATTTCAGTGCAGATGTGCAGATACTGGGTTGTATACTCCACAAACACACTTGAGAGTGATTGAACAAAAGATATGGCAGGACAGAAGTGCGGGGAAGGACTGGTCCAGCATTAATTCCTGGGTTTCCATTTTGTTCCTCTGAAGCCTGTTAGCTGAGAGGCTTGAACTAACTGGCTGGGAGAGTTCATAAACCTCTGTTGATGATGCTGGTTAATCTTCTCTGCTGAGCTTTCAAAGTACTAAGGTAGAATGCACAAAGCGTAATTATTGTTGGCAAGCTTATTTGAAATCTGAAGGGTGTTAAAAACCTCCAAAACCAATGACTTTGTGGTTTAAGCTTCCCAAACTCACTTGAGTAACAAGCTACCATGAGAACTGTCTTGAACTTTTACTTAGATGACAGGCTGTTCCACACTGTGCTCATTCTCTAATGAAATGCCCATGCCCTAGACACTGTGTTACTTCAGCTTTATTGGGCTCTTTTCTTAGGGTGCTGTTCCAGATTGGGATTACTCTCCATGCTCTGGTAATCTAGCAGAATTTGTTTGTCAGTCATCTCTGTTTCATTTGAAAGTCTGCACTGATTAGAATACATAATTAAAATAATAACTTCAGAAATTCAGATTAAAAAGATGTCTTCTTTCTTCCACTTGGTTAGCCACAATTACAGAGAAAATAGCATCATTTGGAAGGTGAAATGCTAATGTATATGTAGTGTGTTTCTGTCAGCAGTGGGATATCTACTCAGTAAAATCATGTGAATCATTGTAATTTCTTTCAGCTTCTTGCTATACCAAAGTGCTTTGGTTGTATTTTTTTCTTTCAACAGCTATACTCCATTTGCCAATGGTCCTAATGATACTCCAGAGGAGATCCTGGTACGAATAGGCAGTGGAAAGTTCTCCTTGAGTGGAGGCAACTGGGACACTGTTTCAGATGCAGCAAAGGTGTGAATGTGTTTTGGTTTGTTCTTACATGTTTGTAGAATTCAAAATAACAGTTCCTGAACTCCATGAAGTAGACAAGTCAAATACAGTAGTTTTGCTGTTATGACCTGTGAGCTTTATTGCAATGAAGGGCATCTAGTCCAACCTTCTGCTCAAGACAGGGCTAGCTGTGAGATCTGAGTGGAGATTAGGCAGAAATTCTTTCAGTGAGGGTGGTGAGACACTGGAACAGGTTGCCTAGGGAGGTCGGGGATGCCCCCTTCCTGGAGATGTTCAAGACCAGGTGGGATGAGGCCTTGAGCAATCTGGTCTCGTGGATGATGTCCTTCCCTGCATGAGGGGGGTTGGAATTTGATGATCTTTTAGGTCCTTTCCAACCTAAACCATTCTACGACTATGAATCTCCTCTTAGCTGCTCTGTGTTCTCTGGGTTTGGTGTTTGGTCTGCTCTGTAGGTATCTTTCATGAAGCTTGCAGCTTTGGAGCTGCACTGTTTGTTCATTTCAGTAGGAGTGAATGAGAGCCCTTGTTGGTTGATGAGCTGTCTTAGCACAAGTAATTCACTTCTGTGTATCTGAGAATGCTTAACATTTTGTACCTAAAACAAAGGAACATTCTGTCAGCTTGCTCATATTTTGTTTACTTTCAAGATATTCCTGTCCCTGTTCTGTGCCCTTCCTGCCCAGCTCTTCTTTTGACCAACACTGCAATTAGCAGTTTATTGCTCATGGTTCTAAACAGGCAAAACCAAGTATCCACTTCTATTTGCTTTACTTTTATATAGCTCCTTAAAGGAAAGAACTCTTGGATAGTTCATTGCAGTGTGTGAATTCACTGGCAATGTGTATTCAGCAGACTCCAAACGTGTAGCATGAATGAGAGATGCTTGCAAATAGCTTCCTTCTATGAAGTCTGCCTGCAAAATTGTAATAGGATTGCTAGTCTTTTGCAGATTATGTTAACAATAAACTGAAATATGGAACATAAACAACAGTAGGTTTCTTTACAATAAAGGCTTGCTCTGTTAAACTGATTAAATAGTACAACACATTGTTCTCAGGCTTCTGTGGTGTCAAGGCACAGAACGATCCAATTTATCTCTTGATACTTCTGTGTGTGTGTTTGCATTGTATTAATCCCTACCACATAGGGTACTTTGCTTTAAAGACTCTGTAAGATGATTTTAACTGAAAAATGTGTGGTTTTTATTCAGGACTTGTTATCACATATGCTTCATGTAGACCCACATCAGCGGTATACAGCAGAGCAAGTGCTAAAGCATTCGTGGATAGCCTGCAGGGACCAGCTGCCTCATTATCAACTAAACAGGCAAGATGCACCACATCTAGTAAAGGTAAGACAACCTGAAGCCTGGATGTTGCTTGTGGAACTGGGTCACCTTAAAGACCTGTAGGCAGAACCTTTTTTTCCTCCAGCAAAGAAACCTCTTTTCCCTAGCACACACAGCTTTAAGGTACATCAGGAAGCAGATTATTGGTAAATTAATTTTTTTAACCAGTATTTAAAGAGATTTTTTTCTCAGTGTTTTTTTTTTCCAAAGATTAAGACAGCTTTGTCCATAAAGAAACCTGATAAAGCTATCAGGGATGGAGACTGCCACAAGTCTCCCAGCATTCTTACTCAGGAAATCTCTTGGAATTTGTTTCCATTCTATAAATCTCTTGGAATTTATTTCTCTGACTGCTGTTGTGTTTTCCCAATGTAAATTAATAAACTACACTACACTTTTTCACCAATATTTTTATCATTGCTCTGTATTTGTGTTTCTGACTTGTGACACAAATATTCTACTGCATGCAGCTGGCTGGTAAATTGACTTCATTAGTTCTGCTGGATTCCAAACCAAGACCTGTGACAGCCGGTCCTAATTGTGTTGTCTTCATAAGTCAGGACCTGAATAGCCACTTGAAGGGGCTGCATTTGATGAATTGATGCTAGCATTGCTTGGAAGGCAATAGTTCTGACCTGCAGGAAAAGATTATTCCTCTATGTAATGTACATAAAAGAAGTAGACAAAAAAGAAAGCAACACCAGATACCTGTGCCTGGAAACCTGAAGGATTCATCAATAAATGGTGTGGGTTTCTTCAAAGCAAACCAGAGAATGGGCATTGGTAGCTATTGGAACAGGTTGTCCAGAGAAGTTGTGGAGGCTTCAACCCTGGGTGTGTTTAAAGCCAGGTTGGATGGGCCTTTGAGCAACCTGGTCCAGCAGGAGGTGTCCCTGCCCATGGCAGGAGGGAAGGAACTAAATGGTCTTTAAGGTCCTTTCCAAACCATCCTATGATTCTATGACCTGCAGTAAGTCCTGTTCTAGAGTTAATTAACAGTTTAATATTAAATGTCTTTATTTTCAGATAAAAGTGACCTTTACAGCCTGCTGTGTATTTCTTTGTCCTCTAGGGAGCCATGGCTGCTACATATTCAGCACTGAATCACAAGACATTTCAACCAGTGTTAGAGCCTGTTGCAGCCTCAAGTTTAGCTCAGCGACGGAGCATGAAAAAGCTAACATCAACAGACTTGTAGATCCACTGGGACACCTTAGCAAACAGAAGCAAGGGGAAAATCCAATAAGTGGCTCTATTTTGCCTGACTTGTGATCAAAAAGGCATCTATGGTTTCCTGCTACACTACTTGAATTCTGTAAAAGTCCTTTTTTTAAAACAGAGAAGAAGAAAAGAAAAAATCCACAGGTTCATGCTGTGTTGTTTTACAGGCCGTATCTGTTCAATTAATTTAAGCATCAGGTACACCATAAGGAATTTCTCTACACTGTCCTTTAAGAGATCTGTTGCAAATATTCTTTCATGTTCTGTATAGTTTTACTGGGTTCATTCAAAAAAAAAAGGTTTAGGGGACCGTTGCCAATGACCAAGTTGTACGTGAAGTGTCAGTATGAGTTCTCTTTTTCACACCCTCAGACCCTGTTGGGAAAGTCAAGCTCTTAACTTTGTAATTGGGCACTTAATGAATCCAACTTAATTCATTTAACTTGTTTATTGCTATTATGAAAAGCTGACTGATACATTGTGCCAGTGTTTAAATGCATCAGACTTCATTTGGGAGGTCTGTGTTTGCACGGCGCCAGTAGCTGGCAAGGTGGTGAAAATACGAACAAAAGGGATGTGTAAGACTCTGTATGTGACCCATCACCTGAATTTGATCACTTGTGACCCAAAAAGAGAGTCCAAACTGGTTAACAAACGGCCTGTTTCAGGGAAATGAGTATTCCTCGTTGTTACACAAGTGGTCTTGTGTCCCACACTGAGCTGTGTGTATAAACTGTCAGAACGAAGGTTCTCAGTATTGGTACCACTTGAACAACATCATGCAATCCAATCTTCTTTTACTTATATTGTCTACCCATCAGTTATGTTACTGTTGCCTTGACAGGCATTTCCACTGAATATCCCCACTGTTAAGTTTTGTTTGGCATGTAAGACAAACTGACACTTTGTTCTAACAAACTTGGCACATGGATTTTGCTTCCTATTTATTTGACTTTCAGAGAGCGTCGCTTGGATCGGAATCTCTGGCCGCATGTACAAACATTACAGAACATAACTGCAGCATTCTATTTGCCTAACTGTAGGAGTAGCTTGGGAAAATAAATAAGACTTGCAGAGTGCCCAGATAAGGGAATTCTGACCAGGGAATTTCACAGGTATGGACAAGTGACTGACAAGAACCTATTGGCAGCACTTGCTCACCCTCCCTGTCTTGGTGTTAGGACTTAAGCTGTTTGTAAATGCTGTGCTGGGGAGAAGTTAATTTCAGGGCCAGAATTATCTGGGGATTTTCTGACTCCAAACCAGTGCTACCTGCTCATAGACTGGGAAGTAATGTGTTCAAAGATGATAATCTTTAAATTATGTTCAAAAGCACTGCTGTGCAACTGTACTCTCATAACAGGATGATCTGCAGATAAATGAATTAGTGACAGACTGAAGTTTAGAGAATTCCAGCGACCAAAAAGCATGTGTAGTTCAGATTGATTTGCTGTCACTGAATTTCCTTTTGCTAGCCAGTTAGAAGACACCTGTGATGGCACAACTCAGCGTTTTGAGACAGGAGGAAAAAATCTTTCAGGAGAATTCTGGCCCAACCAGTAAGAATAGTGGTAGTAACTCATCTTAAAAGGCAGAGGGTGCTGGCTTATACCTGTGAAATGCTTGGTGGCATTGGAAGTACTGTTAGATAAGCTGCTTTCTTTTGTTGTGGTGGGGAAGATGGAAATTATCTGGCCAAATAGTTAGGTATGAATATATGTAGATTTGAGATTTAATGGCTCTAGCAAGCATAGGTGTGCTATTTGTGTCATGCAGAACATAGCCCATACTAAATTTCTTGAGTGTTTGGTAGATGTTGGAAGCTTTAGGGGCCATTTGTGCCTAGTTTTGAGGTGCCTGTTTGAAATGTGTGAAAGCTTATCAAAGAACACAACTGCTTCCTGGAAAGCTTCTTGTTGAGTACAAAATCTGCCCCTTATGCAAGTGATTCATCCTTCTTTTCAGTACTGAAGACCTTTGCCAGCCAGAATGCCTGTAAACCTCTTGTCTAGGGTCTGTCAGCATAGTTGTTGTTGTAAAGTCACAAATGACTGCCAGAAGAATTTGAATTCACTCTTAAGAGAAATAAAGCTGAGGTGGTGGAAATAAAGCTCCCTTAGCCAAGGTCAAGGTATGCTGTGAGTTTGAAAGGTAGTGGTAAAAACTGTAGGGGATAGAGGGAACAGAACTGAAATGGCAAACTTGAATTGTCTTCAGCTTTCCCATGAGGCAAGAGTTGGTCTTTAATGGTTTGATTCATGAATCATTTAACAGTGTTGATACTGGTAGTGTGTTTTTTAGCTTGCTTAGAAGCACCACATTACAAGCACCTTAAAAGCATTTTGCACAAAAGCAGTTGTGAGCAGCTGAAGGTACTTAAGTTTGTCTTGGCGTGCAACACAAAGGTGGTAAGAGAAGTACAGGAACGAGATGGATGTTCTGATTCCTAGCAAAGAATTTAAAACATACTCTATCAAGTTACCCCTGCTGGTTTTGTGTCAGTCCTAGCCTTCAGTGCAAGTGCTGCTTCTGGGGTAAAAGCCACATTTTGGTGACTGCAAGGTGACAAACCTGTCTGTGAAGGAGGAGAACATGTGGGCAGACCCCTTCTTGCATCTGACAGGTCACTGTACCCTCCTAGGCCAAGCCCTAACTGGGGGGAAGTTCACCTGTTAGGAATACTTCAGCATATCACACTGAAACCTTGTGGATGTGCAGGGATACAAAAGAGTTCTCTTGCAGTTTGCTCCTTACAACATTAAACATCATCTTTGTGACACTTCTTGGCATTTCTTGCACACTTCTCATCCTTTGTTTTTCGAACTGAGGTTTTGTTCAGTTAAGCAGTTAGGTAAAAGTAGCATAGTCTGCTCCTGAGTAATCAGTTTCATGTTTGACATGGGAGAAGACTTAACTTGAACCTGCTTTTGGCTGGAGTGGAAGGTTAGTGTAAACTGTTTCACTTGATCATCTGCACAGTTCAAGCCTTCAAACTAGTTAGGATCTTACTGATTTACTCTTTTGAAAGAAAAGAGTGAAATTTTTAGGGTCTTAGAGTTACACAGAAATAGACACCTGGACTCTGCATTTAGAGCAATTCCCAGAGAGCTAATATCTTAAGTGATTGAATATTTTGACTATGGCTCTGTTGCTACCAGCAAAATATCTTCTACTGTGCTGTTTGGTAATGGCAGTTATAAAGAAGTGCCTAGTTCTCAGTTGCACATAAAGCCTGATTTGTTCTTACTAAGAAGAGTAGGTTCCCACAGACATCAGCTACAGCTGGAACAGGCTTAGGACATGTTTGGCTGTTCTTTCACCCCTTGAATATTGCAGGTTCTCTCTTCAGTTATCCTTGTTATCAAAAGTGAGGAACTTGATTGTATTCCTGTTATATATCCAAACCCTGTGCATTGGCATTTGATATCAGCATAACAAAGGGTGTTGATACCTGAGCATTGCTGTGGGCAGATTTAAGCCACTTTGTGCTGGCTTGTGTAGTCTCTGTGCCACTGTTAAGATGTTGTGTGTTTTTCCCCATTATGCTTAAAACTAGTAAGTTGTCTTTGACCACATAAAGAGCCAAAGGTGTAGGTGGTCTTAGTGTACTGTACACTTGAGGCCTGTGTTGTAGTATGGTTAAATGTTCTCCTTGCATCCAGAAGGGCATCCAAGACCTCACCCAAGTCAGTCATGTTGAGCTTGAATTCTGTCTTCCATGTTTTAATTCACTTTGCAAAGCTAATCTTCATTGTCCAAGAGTTAAAATTACCTCTAGCAGACTTCAGCAATGGGAAGTTACTTGCAGTACACTTAACTGCATTGTTGCATCCTGTACTTGGCTCTCTGCTCTCAAATGTTGAATTAAAAAGTTGAGCTAGCTTGTAGGAATGAAGTGAATTACGCAATGCCATAGTAATTGTCTGACTTGTGTCAATGAGATTAGGCTCAGCCATCAGTGCGGACACAGGGGCTGATGTACTACTGTAGCACTTAAGTTTTTCAGTCCTGTTCAGAATGAAGAGGGTGCAGATATTTGTGGGAAGGAAAGGAGGGGCAGGTTTTTCTTCCTCAAAGTTTTCAGAAGGCTTCTGAAGCCATGATAATAAGAGTCCTGATGCAATCCTAGGGAAGTTCTGTGTGGTTAAAAAAAACAAACCCAAACCCTTATCGTGAAAGCTTAATCAGAAACTTTCTTGGGGATGTGTTGAGACCTGTTGGTAACCTGCCTATGCTGTTGTTCATCCTGTAATGTTCTTCTGCCTTTAAGTATGTTCTGAATGTTGTTTGTCCCTCCTTCAGTCTTTTTTATATGTTGTTCAACTGAGGTTTTCCTTTGGGAATAGAAGAATGAATACCAATTTTAACCCTCTCCCCCCGCCCTTTGTGTATAGCTAAAGCTGACTGGAGTATTATAATAACTTAAGTGATTAAATATCCCCCCCAAATAATCAGATTTTCTTGAGATTTTTTCCTATGTGACAAAACCAACCTTTCTTTGAAAGCTTTAAAAGATATTTAGTTGATACTCTCTTTTAATAATGAAGATTTGGGCCATAGCTTCTTACCAACAGTGAGTTTGAATAACATTAAACCCTATCTCGGGGCTTTAATGTGAGGACTGAAAAGATGCTGGAGGTGGATCTCCTTTGCAGGACAGAGTGTTCCTATTCTGTGTGGTTTGCATTAGGCTTACAGGCAGTAATTGTGTTGTCCTAATATCCCAAGCACTTTGGCATCTTGCACTGATACTCTGGGTAGAGCTAAACCTCTTCTGGCACGTGACCGGCTGTAAATCTCGACCTACGAAAGGGCATTAGTTGAAAACTCTGTGCAATGAATTCCATGCTCTGAGGTACTTCAAAGGTGAAAGTATACCACAAGGTCCCCGTTCCCAGATATTGTAACTGTCATTTCTTTCTCTTAAGCATATTGTGGATTTTTTTTTTTTGTATCATACTGTATTTATTTCATTTAATTTTAAAAGAAAAACCAACAAAGAAACAAACAACAACAAAAAAAATGTTTTCTTTAAAGCTCTGTATATATTGACATTAAAGTTTGCATTGTACTACGTCCTCTCCTCCTTGTAAGGCTGAATCTGGTAGTGCATTGTATGGTATGTTGTGTTTCTTTGCACTGTGCTGCTAAAAGATACTATTGCCTTGAATGACCACATGCCAAAGACAACCTGGAGATTGTATTTATTTTTGTTAAACTCTCTTTTTGTGTGTGTGTGAGAGAGAGAGAGAATAATGATAAAGGTACAGTTTTAAATAGCTGCCAGTTCCTGGAGTACCAGAATAATAAAAAGAAGAAGTTGCAAATTCATAATATTTTATAGTTGACCAAATTCCATCGTTCCTGATCTGGAAGTTCTCCACCTCCTCCTCTTTGTTAAATTGCCATGTTTGCTCATTGGCTTTTTAGTCCTAAATTAAATGTGCTGTGCACTTTTGCATCGTAGGGGAAACTTCCCAAAATCTCCCCTGCATCACAAGCTGTCTGCAGATTTATCCTCCCAGTCCAGTGTTTCATGCCACACATGGAATAAAACATCCATTCACTGATAGGATTGATGTATTACTTCAGGGTGTGATGATCCAGCTCTGTCTGGCTTTCAGGTATCCAGATTTGACTTCAGATACTAAGAAGGAAGAATTTTCCCGCAGAGATCTGATCCTTTGAAAAGAGAGGTGCTTTTGGATTAGTGGTGAGGGTAAAACCAGTGACCTGCAGCACTGGTGTCTTGGTTTTAACTCAGCTGTCAGCTGAGTCCCAGCAGTCCAGTTACAACAGAGGCATTTTCTCCTTCTCTACTCCCCTTTGGGTGGGCAAGGAGGACAGGAGCCACCCAAGCCAAAAGGTCAGTTGAGATAAGGACAATTTACTGCTCTATTGCAGGGATACCAGACTACAGCAAGGGGAAACAACCAACAGAAAATCCAGGAGGAAAGGTAGCAGCATCTCTAGCAACTGGAACCACGAAGGATGGAGGCGGCTGTGTGCAAACCGGAACTGGACCAGAAGGGGCCGAACCCCAGCCTGGGAACGGGGGAAGACACACAAACCTTTACAAACTCCAGAATATATTGCAAGTTCTGTAAATCCCAGCGCCCCCCTTTCCTGTCACAGTGAGCACAGTGTCACCAGGGCATAGAATTTACAATCCAGCTTGCTTCCCGCTCCTGGGGAGGGGGATAGCCCTGTTCCTCCTCCCCCATTACTCCCTTTCCTTCCTTGTGAGGCCAGTTGGCCTGAATTAGTGCACCCTGCCTCTCCCTTCTGAAGCTATTCACTGCCCTACTCCTTCCTAACCTCGTGTAAAGCCCTTGCCAACTCAGGTGAGAGAATCCTTCTCTTTTGAGGCAGCTGAGCTCTTTGTCCCCAGCAGGCCCAGTGTCACAGTGTCAAAATCTCCTTTGTGGCACAAAATTTCTTTGGGCCACATGTTAATCAGTTGTGCTTTCTTATGCCTTTCAGTGTTCAGCTCAATCTTCCCTGCCACTGAAGGGGTTGAAGAAAACACCACCTGTGCTCCTACTCTTTCAAGCAGTTGTCCCACTGCCTTGAAGTCCTTTCTAATTGCTTTTGCAATTCTGTACTCAAGCTCCTCAGTTCCAGCCTGTATGACCAGTAATGGGTAATAACCAGAGGGTCCTACCAGCCTGGGGAGTTTCCCAGTAACATCTCTGACCCAGGCCCCAGGGAGGCAGCTGCCTTCCCTGTGGGATGGATCTGATCAGCGTATAGGGCCCTCTGTTCCCCTCAGAAGGGAATCACTCACTCTCCTTTTTTGTTAACACAAGCAGTGGGGCTGGCTGAGTCACCCCAGGTACCCCTCTGGATGGACTTTCATCTAATTCCTTCATTAGCCTTACTCTCCAGTTCCTGAGCCCCACACCTGTTCTGTAAAGGCAGCTAAGAAGGTGAGGGAGGCTGTGTAGGGATTCTCCTCTGCCTGGTGTCTCCTGCTCCCTGGTGGTAGGTGGGGAGGGGGTCCTCTGCTTCTTGAGGAATCTCTGCTGCCTTTTGCTCTACCATGCTATTTCTCCCACACACTCCCTGATACTCAGAGAATCATAGAATCAATAGGGTTGGAAAAGACCTCAAGGATCATCAAGTCCTCAACCTTTCTAAGTTTTCCGGCTGTGACCTGCCAGCATTGACCTGCTACACACAGGTATCCTCTGCTCCAGTACTAGTGCCAGGTTCAGGCACTTGCTGCAACTCGATGCTTGGACAGCTTCATGTTTATGGGGGACTCTGGGTCCCCACATTCCTCCTGGCAACAATTTTACCTCTGTAGTCACCCTGCTGGGTACTGAAATTCTTAAGGTTGGGAGGTCTTTGTGCTTAAACTGGATGTTGATTGTTGCAGCGTGGTGTGAGAAACAGACAATATACTATTTTGTGGTTCTCTTGCTTGAATTTAGTAGTTTCACAGGTAAGAAAGTAGCAAGGGTGAAGCACAGTGTGGAAACTGCTGCACAAAGGATGTGACTTTTTCCATGGCTCATGAGTACTGATTCTAGCCCCTTACGCACAGAGCAGCCCCATTCACCACCCCGAGTGGCAAGTTCAGCTTCTGTCTGCCTGTGAGGGGGCTCAGGGTGTTCTAACATGGTATTCGCTCGCTGGAGCCTCGCACTGGTACGGACGAGCTGCTGGGGGTGGCGGCGGGGCTGCAGCACTGCCGTTTGCTGTCCCCGCAGCTCACGGTTTGGTCCAGCCCGCTGCAGCCGCTGTCCCCTCCGCTGCTGCTTTCCCCGCCGCGCCCACCAGATGGCGGCAGCGTCCCGCGGCGCACACGGCCCAGGTGAGGCGGGGGGGACCTGCTGGAAACTTGCCCGTAAGGATTTTGTCGTGGAGTCAGGGAATGGTTTGGGTGGAAAGCGATGTTTAGAGGTCATCTAGTCAACGGCCCTGCAGTCAGCAGAAACGTCTCCCTCTTTTAGTTTCAAACCATCACCCCTTGTCCTGTCACAACATCTGCACCCAGTACGGATTATTTTGTTGTTGAGATTAATCTGATGCTCTCCTGGTTGTGGGATGGCTAAGGCATTCATATCCCAGAAACATCCTGAAATAGCTTTTGGCTCTGCTGTCTCATGAGTAACGCTGCTGCTCGTGGCTGAAGAGAGGAAGAGCTGGCAGGGGCAGCTGCATGACCAGCCAGCCTGTGGTGGAGAGCTCTGGATGGAGCTGGGACACCATGCAGGGACCAGCTCAGGAGCATCTCCAGAACACACAGGCCATCAGTCCCCCCAGCAAGGTTTATTGCATATTAGCAATGTTGAGAAATGAGGAGCAGAAGAATGAAGTGTGGTGGGGCTGGGATGGCAGCAGAGCCCACGAGCAGCATGAGGAAGGTACAGGACCCGAGGTGCACACCTTGTGTAGAAGAGTGTTGGCAATACCTGGATATGGAACTCATTTTTCCTAATGCTTCATCATTTACCACAGAAATGAGTGCAGCCAAGTACAGAAGCTTCTTGTCTGGAAACAGTAGCAAGAGGCAACTACTGATCTAGAGGAAAAACCTCAAAATCCACCAAGTACAGACTTTTGATATAGTAGAGATGTTTTGAGATCAAGATAGAGAGAAGATCAGTATTTCCAGTGATTTTTTTCCAAGCTGTTGAACCCTTCTTTAGCAAAAGTGACTTAGACACCTGTATGATTGCATATACAACTGAGAGCTGGTGTACTATTCTCATTAGGGCATTTATTGCAATGTCAAAGTCAGGTTGGACAAGGCTCTGAACAACCTGATCTAGTGGAAGATATCCCTGCCCCTGGTAAAACTAGATCTCCTTTAAAGATCCCTTCCACCCCAAACCACTCCATGATTCTATTTGATGATACTCCAGGGGTAAGCACCTCAAGTAAATTCTACAATAGAAAAGCTCTTATTAAATCCTGCCAGAAAGACAACAGTTTAGGAGTAGAAATTATTTAAGAGCTCAGCATACCAAGTTAGAAAAGCACTTTATCTGCTTTGCTGAAGGGTGAGGGCTGAAAGGACATCACTGTGTCCTCTAAGGGCTGCACTATGTTTATGGGGAGGGAGGGAAGAAGTGTCAGAACTCACTGCTTGAGACTTCGATCACCTTATATCTTAATTTATACTTATTTATATCTGAGGCTGCCTCTGTGTGGGGCATGGGCATTTACTTCTGACACCAAATACATTATCACTTCAAATGAGAGCTTTCATCACGCTGCTCAGGCTGTGAGGTGGGATGGGGGAAGAGCAAACGGACCCAGCATTAATAATCAGCTGCAGTGAGCAATTCCCCCCTTGCCAGACCGGGAACGTATCCTGTAGCGGCCTTGCTAATTTTCCTGTGCCTCCTGGAAAATGAGCAAACTCAAACACAGCTGAAAGAATTAATTTGAAGGCACTGGCAGGGGCTGTCAGTGATGGAATATGCCACCAGGAGGGCAAATTTGAGGAAATTAGTAACGTAGCTGCAAGTTCCCAGCAAACTGCAGACAAAGGCAATGCAAAGTCGGTTTCAAATTAATTAGTGCAAATAAACACTTGGAATGCTACAGGCTGAATTAATATTTCACAATTCCTTGCTATTTATTACTGTGCTTAATTTTCTTACTTAAATATATTTTGGGCCTAGGGCTGTTAAGAATTTAATTTTTTCTTTTTTTGAGGTGCTTTTAATGAATTATGAACCAGGTTTTAAACAGAAAGGAATCGCTAATAAATGCCAAAAGTGATTAATTCTCTGAAAAGTGGAAGGGCCTTTGTGTGTAATGAAAAAAAATTGCCCTAAATTGTTGGAAAGTAAAGAGAAAGAAAATGCAAAGTGGATCAATTGGAGTTTTGATTAGCATCCTAAATGACAAATGGTTTTGCCTTTGCTGTGGCACAGCTGGGGTGGGGAGGCACCGGCTCCCGGTGCTGTGTGGGGCTAAACCCTCCTGCTTCAAGAGTATTATTTCCTGCATCCCCTGCATCTGGCCCCAGCTCAGCACTGTTGCAGAGAGAGTGACTCAAATGATGCCAGTGGTGAGACTGAACAGCAGAGTTCAAAAGGGACCCTAAGCATCCTTTTGTTTCCCAAAAGGCAGGAAAAGGAATTCCTTCTGGAGGAGACGTCTGGATGGGCAGCTGATGCAGGGTGGGTAAAAGAGCCATGATTTGAAGACTGATCTGAGTTGAATGGGACTGGTTGTTCACAGATGCAGGGAAGATAACTGTGACAACACAGAGAAGCACTAAGAGAAGTTGAGGGAGTGAGTTATGAGGTATTGGATGCCCAACTGCACCACTAAAATGCATGACCTCTAACTCAGGTGCATTTTGGGTGACTTGTACCAGTATTTGCTGCCTGATCTGCTTCTGCTTTTTGCAGGTCGCCTTGTCCCAGGGGATCATTTGGGACTGAGAGTGGTCAGGTTGGGTTTAGTTAGCAGCACTTGCTCTGAAGTAGTTCCCTGAGAGAGTTCCCAGTGTTTGGCTGGATCTGGGCTGCTCCTGAGCCTGCTAGCATTTGGCAAAGCATTTCCTACAACACAAAGATAACTCTCACTGTCTTGATTTCAATGAACAGAGCTCCCTCTGCATCCTTTCCTTGAGATGCCATTGAGAAAGCTGTGCTATAGGATATCTCATACCTCAGGGATGACTCTGCCTGTACTTTGTTTTGACTCAGTCCAAGCAAGCTTCCTGCTGGCCCCTGGAACACTGTGCTTGTGATGCTTCTTTCTAGACATATTTGAATGATGAACTTCTTTTTTTTTGAGCTTCTGAAGTCAGTCAGGGTAAAAATGAAACTGGCAAACATGTTCCATCTGAACATGAGGGAACACTTCCTTTACTATGAGTGTGATGGAGCACTGGAGCAGGCTGCCCAGAGAGCAGTTGTGGAGTCACCTTCCCACCTGGGCATTGCAATCCCAGTCAGCCTGCTCCAGAGGAGCCTGCTCTAGTAGGGAGACTGGATGAGACAGCTCTGGAGGTCCTTCCAACCCCCACCCCTCCATCATTCTGGCCTTGTGTGACCGTTTTTCTGGTGCTATTTTCTTTTCTGAGTCCCCAACCCATTTGCCATGTCCTTCAGATAAGGTGATGACAGAGAAAAGGATGTAGTCTGACTGACCCACAGCCAGCTGGAGCACCAGCAGCTTACCACCTTTCAAACTGGTATAACTAAACTTTTCCTGGAGCAATACAGCATCAAGGCTGCATGATTTTGTCAGCCCCTATTTTCTTGACTATTTTAATGAGTTTGGGGATGCTGTGGTTGTGTTGGTTTTTTAAGTGAAAACAATAACTGTGAGAATGAAAAGCTTTGCCTGGTTCAGGTGAGCTTTTAATTTAAAGTTTGAATCAGGGGCTTGTGCAATGCTTAAAATGATGAGAGCCTCATCTCGATGTGGGGATTTATGTGCACAGCTCCCTGCAGGTTGGGGTGAGAATACCTATCATGAATTGTTGTGGCTTGGAACTGAGCCTGATTTAGATGCTTTTTTCCCAAGGGAAGAGACATTTTACTCAATCACTGCAGCGGTAATTGTTTGGAGTTCAGAGTGAACTAACTCAAATTTCACATGAATCAATTGTGTACTGGAAATGATTTATGCCCCAGCACATGCCTTCAAATGTCCTTACAAATTATATGGGGCTAAGAATAGGATGATTTGCTGCCAGTGACACTTTGCAGACGATTCAGCAAAAGTCTTTGCTTGCAGATCTTGTTAGAGGAAGGTCCTGCTTGTCGATTGGGTCAATAAAACACAAATTCCTCCCCAGTTTTCCTTGCTTGAGTATGCAGTGATGCACATATGGGTATTGTCTATCCCAGCATCTCACCTCCAAGGAGCTACCTCTTAACAGGGGGTGCTTTTACAACTTACAGCCACTGTTCCCCCTCAGCAGAAGATGCAAACCCTTTGAGAACCAGAAATGTAGCTGCTCAGCAAGGCAGGAGGTCTGTCAAAGGAGTCCACATTAACTGTTTTCCAAAGGTGTGAGCATCACACAATCTTTTTAGTTGGAAGAGACCTTTAAGATCATCAGCTCCAACCACTGACTCAGCACCACCAGGTCACCACTAAACCATGTCCCTCAGCACCCCACCTGCATGGCTTTTAAATCTCCTCAGGGATGGTGACTCCACCACTGTCTTAGGCAGCTTTTTTGAGGACTTGACAACCCTTTTGGGGAAGAAGTTGTCCCTCATGCCCAACCTAAACCTTCCCTGGCATGACTTGAGGCTGTTTCCTCTTGCCCCATCACTTGTTACTTGGGAGAAGAGGGGGCTGTAGAGAGGAGAGAAGCATTAGAGTGCAAAGACAGAAAGCCAAATGCAGTTTTTGGTACTGATGAGCCCAGAATGGAACTTTGAAATGAAGCATCACAGAACATTTCCTTATGTCTTAGAGGAGAAAAGGATTAAAAAGCATCATCAGGGGGGGAAAAAAGCTGGAAAATCTGTGTGTCTAACAGTGAAACTTTGCATTTCTGAGCAAGTTTCTTTAGCCTGCTGCATTTTTTCCCCTCATTTTTTTTTTCTAAACTAGGATTTCCCCCACAGGACACTGAAAATTCTGAAATTCTTTTTGCTTTAAAATGATTTTTTTTTAATTTTTATTTTTAATTCAGAGCCTTCTGGATGCTTGAATCGATTTCTGTTTCGTGTTAATGAAACCACTCATCCAGGAAAACTTGGGAGAAGAGAGATCTAATTTGCAGACCTACCCTGGTGCAAAGAAACAAGGTGAGCAATCAGCTGGCCCAGCCAAAGCATTATCACTGCTTCAGTGTCAGCTATGCAAGAAAAAGCCTCTGGGGAAATATCTGGAAATGTAATAACTTCATCCCAAATATCCTGAAAACAAAGCAAATCACGGAGGGTCTTGTAGAGACAGAACTTTTCCAGAGACTGAGGACTTTTTAGGGTGTCAGGTAGTGATAGGACTAGGGGGAATGGAAAAAACCAACTAGAAGTGGGTAGATTCAGATTGGATATTAGGAAGAAATTCTTCCCCATGAGGATTGTGAGAGTTGGGGCTATTCAGTCTGCAGAAGAGAAGGTTCTGAGGAGACCTTATTGTGGCCTTCCAGTATCTGCAGGGGGTCTACAAGAAAGTTGGGGACAGACTTCCTAGGGTGTCAGGGAGTGATAGGACTGGGGGAATGGAAAAAGGTAGAAATGGGTAGTTTCAGATTGGATGTTAGGAAGAAATTCTTCACCATGAGAGAGGTGAGACACTGGCACAGGATGCCCAGGGGTGTGGTAGAAGCCTTATCCCTGGAGGTTTTTAAGGCCAGGCTGGATGTGGCTCTGGGCAACCTGATCTAGTGTGAGGTGTCCCTGCCCATGGCAGGGAGGTTGGAACTGGATGATCCTTGAGGTCCCTTCCAACCCTGACAATTCTCTGATTCTATAACGTGAGCAGAGACAGACACCCACTCAGGAAGGTTGTTTTAGGCAGGAGAGAGTTTTGGGTTTGCTGCAGTGTGGCTTGATGTGATTGAGGCACAGGTTTACTGAAGAAATTATCTCTTTTTTACTGTTTTAGCACTGTGGTGCTTGCATGTATGAAAGGAGTAAAGTTAAGGTAAACAGGGGAGGGTGAGGATTACAAGGCAATGGAAAAGAAGTTGACTTTGTCACGCTCAGCATTTTTGTTTAAGAAGGCTCAGAATTCTGCCGAGAAGGCAGATGCAAGAAAGAGGCTTGTGTGGCAAATCATGAAATAATGAAGGTGTTCTTTCCACTGCTAGGGTGTTCTTAGTTAAACAGTATTTAGCTTCTTAAGATATTAATATTAATCACTGCAGTTTACATGAGGAAGTTTGTTGTAATACCTTTTCCTTTTTTAACTTGTTTCTGGAGTTTGTTTTTCAAAGGCTTTGAGGCTTCAAAGAGCTCATGGGAGCTAAAAGGTCTCCTTTCTTCAAAGCCTTGCTACTGCCTTAGGTTCACCCTCCATAAATCCCTGTTCCAATGGGACGTGTTTGACTGCCTCCTTCTGCATGTGGATGGCTCCCTACAAACAATTTTGTGTTCAGATGAGGAGATTCCTTCTTTCGAGCAGCTATTTACTTCATTCCATGTTTCTTGTTTATGAGGGACACATAAAACCACTCTCTGCACTTAAAGTCGTTCTGGAAACGCTCTAAATTCTATGCTTAAGGATGCATTTAATTAAAGATTGACTATGGTATAAAGTGTAGGTTAATTAAATACCAATCAATTCCTGTATAAAATACATATAAAGGGGCTTTGACTCAGGCAGTAAAATGAGTCTCCAGGAGGAGATACCCCTCGTGCACACTGCAACTGAAGAATGACTTCCCACGTGCTTTTCTCCCCTGTATTTGCTACTCAGAATACTACAGGTCCTGTGTAAAAGCTCTGTTTGTGGAAACAAAGCCGTGGCCTGCCCTGTTCCTGCTGTTCAGGAGAGATTCCACAGAGTTCTTTATGGATTTCAATCAGATCCTCACTTTGTTCTGCTGATATGGGTAATTGGACAAAACTCCAATGTGTCAGCCTGCTTCCCAGCTTGATGGGTTTTCTAGCTAGCTCTGAAGGTACTTTTTGCCCTTCTTCATATTCCTTCTTCAATGAGAGCAGTGGATGCTGTCTACCTTGACTTCAGCAGGGCTTTTGACACTGACTTCTGTAACGTCCTCATAGGTAAGCTTAGCAAGCATGAGTTAGACAAGTGGACAGTGAAGCAGGTTGAGAGCTGACTGAAGGACAGAGCTCTGAGGGCTGTGATCAGCAGTGCAGAGTCTAGTCGGAGGCCCCTAGCTCATGGTGTTGCCCAGGGGTCAGTCTTGGGTCCTGTCTTGTTCAGCATCTTCAACAATGATCTGCATGAAGGGACATTGTGTACCCTTGGCCACTTTGCTGAGGATACAAACTGGGAGGAGTGGCTGACACCTCCTCATGCTCTGGTGCTGTTCTGTGAGACCTGGGCAGGCTGAAGAGTTGGGCAGAGGTGAATCTCATGAAGTTCAAGCCACCTGGACGTGGTCTTGGGCAGGCTGCTGTGGGTGACCCTGCATTAGCAGGGGGGTTGGACTGGAGGATCTCCAGAGGTCACTTCCAACCCCCACCATTCTCTGATCTTTCCCTTTCCCTTTTTGTCTGTTGTGTCTTTTAAACTATTGTCTCAGCTGTTGTACTTGCTTCTCCTCTTTCACTTTGTCTTTACCCCAAACACCAAGTGAGCAAATGCCCAGGTTGAGGTGCCTCTTCCTACCCCATTTTTCAACCACCAAGGCTAAAGAGAGCACAAAGTATGTAGAAATGAAGTCCTCTGAGATGAACAACTCTGTGTGATTCCTCAGCCATGTGCCTGACGTGCCTATCAGGTAGGGGCTGCACAAATGAAGTTACAAGTTAATTGTTCTTGTTGCTGAAAGGCCCTGGTTATTTGCTGTAGTTAACACTAATTTTCAGACTGTCTTAGTGACCTTCATATCATCTTAACAGTTTTGTATTATGTTAGCAAATTGCTCAGTGAGAGCTGCTAGTCTGATTGCATTCTGAAGGTCATTAATATGATATGAAAATATTATTGTATTCTCTGCTTTCATATTTTATTAGTGATATGGAAAGCAATAAAGAGGCTGATTTTTGCTGGGAGGTTCCCCAGGGAGACATGCTCTACAGCACTGGTGTCCCACATTGGCTCCTAATCCAATCTCAATGGGAAGTTCAATTTCCTCATCATTAATTATTTAGCTGTATTTAACTGCTGTAAATTCTCAGATTAATTTTTTTAACTGTTGGGTTTGATGACCTCTAAAGACACTGGTATTAACCAATGCAATGAGAAATACAGTTGCTTAATGCAAATAGGAGCTAACTCTTCCATGAGGATTTGTGTGAAGGCATAATAATGGCAAATTTAATTTTTCTGCTCTAACAGTGAAGGCTTATTGTATTACTGCCTCTGGTGCAATTCAGCACTGCAAAATGAAGGATGAGGATGATTGTGACTGGATAAGTCGAAGTAAGCCTGGCTTGGATGGGTCCCTGGTGCAGGTTATGGGGTGGCGGCACCGGGGCTGCCACCAGACATTCCATCACTAAACTTCCTGGGGTGCTTGGCTGCTGACTGACAGCACCAGCACAGGGGAAAGCTAGCAGAACCCTTTAGGCTCCTACAATTTTATGTCTCAGGTAATGTAAGTAAAGTCCTAATGTGTGTGTGAGCAGGAGGTAGAAATGTTATTAGTCACCTAAGAGAGCCAAATGTGAAGGCAATAACCTTTGCACAGGTTTTCTGTATGATTTAAGTACAACAAGGCTTTAATCTTGAAGAAAGAAAGTTGGAAACAATAAAGCCTTTAATAGAAAAGAAAGGTCATCACTTGCAAAGACAAATGATTTTTCAGGTTAACAATGCACTGTCAGAATGACTTCATTCAAAAGGAGGATTTTGCTGTTCAGCAGCAGCACTGAGGTGCTTTAAAGCTTTCAGAGCCTCCTGGTCCCTTTGCTCACCCTTCAGGTGAGGTATAGCAGTCATTGATCAGAGGTTATCAGCAAAAATATTGGATTATAGTACAATTTCAACATGATTGTGCCAGCTGCTGTGTTTTGATGTGTGAATTTCTGCTTTTTCCCTACCACAATATGAAGCCACTCTGGGTTCATCAGGTCCAGTGATGTGATGGCTGCAGCACAGGTGACGTTTGGCACCTCAGATCCTGTGAATACACTTCCCAAAACAACTGATATTTGGCTTTGTTTGGTGATAAGGGCTTGCAGGAAAGTTAGTCTAGAGGTTTCTGCAGCCTGGGCAAGACCCCAGCAGGTTTCTGTGCTGCTCTGCACCTCACTGCAGCAAGCAGCAAACCTCAGAAAGCAGGGCTGAGGTCTGAATTTATAGCCCTGTGTGGTAGCAAGAGGCCTGCCTGAAGAGTTCAAACACATCTGATTATTTATCTCCAAAGAAGTACGCTGAACTTGCAAGGTGGTTGAAAATTTTCTAGTGAATTACAAAGCTCAAAACTCAACCACAGATAGGTGGTTGGGGCCCCATCCCTGGGGATATTCAAGGTGAGGATGTACAGGGCTCTGGGCAAGCTGATCTCGTTAAGGATGTCCCTGCTTACTGCAGGGGGGTTGGACTGGATGACCTTTGGAGGTCATCTAGCGGTTCTGTGATCCTGTGATGTTAGGTGCAGCTGAATCACGGAATGGTTTGGGCTGGAATGGACTTTTGAAGGTCATCTAGTCCAACTCCCAGCTGACGACCTGACTCAGAGTTTGTGTGTGCCATCCCCACGCCTGCCCTAAACAGATTTAGAACGGTTGTTTTGCTACCTTTGGCCGGGAATGGAGTCAATCACGGCGTGGAGGGAGCGATCTGCTGCCCGCCGCCGTGCAGTGCCGCTCGCAGTGCTGTAGATGGCAATGCTCCACCGGCGCTGCGCTGGGCTGCTGAGTCCCGCCGCCGCCAGCGCCCCCCAGCATCGCCAGCGCCGCCCAGCACTGCCGGCGCCCCTCCGCGCTCTGCGTCTCCACACTGTGCGCCCCAGCACTGCTGATGTGCCCCACTGCCTGCTCCTGCCGTGGCTGGTGGCTCACAGAGAGCTCCACCTCGAACTGCTTGTAGAGATGAGGATAGGCTCTGTCTCTCACGCTGTGGTGTGGCTGCTGCTGGGTGGGGAGCACAGGAGCCTGTAAGGGTTTGGGCGTTCACCCTGGTCCAGGCACAACGGTGATCCTGAGCTCCAAGAAGGCAGCATTGTTCTCATTGGTAGTACAGTGTGGTGGAGGAGAAGTCCTGGTGCAACTCCATGCTCAAGTATTTTATCCACAGCATAGGTGTGATGGTGCTGCTTGCCTTGGAGTCTGTGTCCTCTCCTGTCTGGTGCTGGGCAGGACCCAAATGACAGGAGATGTCCCAGATCCGTGCAGTGCATCGCCAGGTGTTTGGTTCATATTCATGCAGGATATGCCCATGGCTGGCCTTAAATAAATATGGGGCTGTAAAACTCAGTGAAAATCCAGGACAAAACAGGCAAAGCTACACTGAGCCCCAGCAGGAATTTTATTGACAATAACAAAGCCTTTTGGTGTCTCTTGCAGGAGAGAGGAACATGTCAACTGCGGCGCTGCTTCACATCGCCTGAGACAACAGCTTGAGAGCACTGAAGGTAAGACCCTGTAGACTAAGCTATATTTCATCACAGATACAGCCCTTTAACCAGCAAACTTGTTCTGGGAAAGTTTCCAACTCAGACAGTCTCTTCGTTGTGGGGTGGTGGGATCTCTCATGCTAGGAGCATCAAAGGAGTCTCCGGAGACGTTTTAAAAGAAGACAGGAGCCTGGGAGGGAGACTTCAAAATCCTGGCAAGTGTACAAATAAAATACAGTTTGGTCTTAAATTCATGTAAAATATTATGAAGCTGTCTCTTGGAGATTATTCCTAACATGGAGCTAAAAAACAGGCAAGCAAACAAAAAACCAAAAGCCCCTGGATTGTGCCCAGAAAGAGCAAGTGCTCTGCTGCCCTGCCTCTGAGGGACAAGATCTTCAAGAAATCACCTCTTCAGGAAGGTCCCACATCCCCAGGCTTTGGCTGCATCCTCTGTTTAAGAAAGCTCGAGGCATCACAAGTCCCTGAAAAAAAGAGAACTTGTCCCTTGACCAAAATCACCAATTTGTGGGAAGGCTTCCCCTGGGAAGTCCTGCCTAGGCTGTGCCTGCTCTCCAGACCAGCTCTGCTCCTTCAGCCATCTCAGGGCCCCATTGGAGCATCTCTTTGCTGCTCTGGGCTCATTCTGAACAGCAAAACTGAGCTGGGAAACCCAGCTCCCCCCCTCCAAGACCTCCACATGGCTGAAGAGCAAAGCTGGGCTGTGTCTATCTCAGGAAGCAAAGAAAGGCAAAGCAAGAGCAGGAAGGAAAACAAAAAAAGGGAGGGCCAGCAAGCAGACCCTGAGCAGAGAACAAATTAGAAGAAAAGATAATAATAATAATAATAATATTAATGACAAAATGTAATTAATAGGCCACTAATGAATTTTATAAGCACCATAAAATTGCCATAACAGCCTAATTGCTTTGCTTGTCTTGCCAACAGCCAGCAAGAAGATGAAGTGTTATAATCCCCTGGATTTCCATGTGGGAGGCATGAAGGGGACAGGCTGGGGTGCCTTGGTCTGCGTGGGCAGTGCTTCCAGGCCGGGAAGTGGCCTGGTCCCCGGCGAGGTGGCCTCCTGGCCTTTGGATGGCTGCCAGCAGGGAGGAGCGTGGCTGGGGCAGCTCTGTGGTGTTTGTGAGGGGAAACCGGTGAGGCGGTGGCTTGGCCTGAAGCGCAGAGGGAGTGACCACAAAGGGCTTGCAAATGAATTCCTGCCCTGCCATAGCTCTGGAGGAAGTGTGGAGAAGTCTTGGGTCTATTTCATGCTGCCTTTCAAACCCTCTCACCCTCTTACTGCCCTTCCAAAAATACTTAGTGCCAGCACACACATATATATATATTATATATATATATATTTATATATATTTTTTAATGCTTACTTACTCTTTTTGTAATAGAAAAGATTACTTACAGTAACCTGAGCTCTGGGAGTACCAATTCCCAGACCCAAAGGAGCTCCTTTTCCTCTCTGCTGCTTGATGTCCTTTAGAAGAGCCCCAAAACAAAGAGATACCCCATTGATACCCCATCATTCCTGGCGGTTCTTTAAGTGGGGCTGCCTAGGGCAGGTATGCACAGCACAGCCACTTCTGTTCCAGGACACTACTCGGGGGGCATCACGGTTGCACTTGAAATAATTACTCAATGAGATGGATGTTTGTCCTGTGGTTTCTTTGGCAGTATTGCACACTTGCTGTTGGTTCTGATGAGTAATTTGGGTGAATTTGCCTCAACCCCTCTCATCCAGGGATGGGGAGGGGCTGCTGGCTCTGTTTTCTGGAGTTTCCCTTTTCTTTTCTAAAGCTCACATTATCATTTGCTATAACCTTATTGCTAAATGAGATTTCATCTCATCCTGTTATTTCTGGGGAGAGGAACAACTGGCTAGTTTGGGTGCTGTGGAGTCTATGGTACAGCAAAACTCTTTGGCTACTATTTCAAGTAATTTGTGCTGCTGACTTTTCTGTCTTTACATGTTTATATTCCTCCTGTTTGTAACAAACAATTCTTTTTCAGCACTTCTTTAAGGATGAGGAGGATTGTCTGAAGGCATCTAAACAGAACCATGAAAAAAAGGGGGAAAATACACTGCATGAGCAAACCTGATACTCTTCCCAGTTCATTAGAATTTAATGAAGAAATACTCAGTGCCCAACAGGGGAATCCTAATTCATTATGTCTTTTGAATTCTCATTAAGCATATGTATGGTGAGGACCAGAAAACTGCACCCTTTCAGCTCTGTTGTCCATTACACTGACTAATAAATACCCATTATACTTAAACACTGACAAGAAGAGAAGCTCAGGGAAGTTTTATTCCTGTAATTAATTTCCACTCCTCAACTCCTGATGAGTTTGCAGTGTTCACAGAATTTCAGGGGCTGGAAGGGACCTCGAAAGATCATCCAGTCCCACCCCCTCCCCCCCCGCCACAGCAGGATCACCTGTACCAGATCACACAGGAATGCATCCAGGTGGATCTTGAATATCTTCAGAGAAGGAGACTCCACAACCACCCTGGGCAGCCTGTTCTGGTCTTCTGTCACCCTCACAGTGACCTTTTTTTTCCTCATATTTACATGGAACTTCCTATGGCTCAGTGTTGTACTGGTGGTGGCTGAGCCAAAATCATTGCAGTGATGAGTTTAGAAAGAAGCTGCTGTAAAAGTGAGCTGAAGATGGAGAAGAGGATGGACCACAACTAAACCTCCCTCCAGCAGCAGCCTTCTTCCCACCTTGAGGATACTGCTGCAGGGTCGAGAGGCTCTGCTGCTTTGTTATAAGGGGAAGAAAAGCCTGCTGGCCATTGAAGTGGTGCCAGCTTCTTTGGGCCCAGGACCTGAATGGTGATGGAAGTTGTCTACTGTTGTCCGTGAGGTAATGCTTGTCACATCTTTTCACCACTCTTAGGTGAAGGCTCGTGTCAAGAAACATGATGTTACTAACTGCTTCTGATCTTATTTAGCTTGAGGCAGCGTTTAAAAGCTGCCTAATCACTCGGAGCTGTATTTTAGCTGCATTACTCTAAGTGGCAAAGGGGTTATTTATTCCTGTATCTCTTCTCAGTTATTAATACTTCCATCTTTTACCTTTATTTCTAAAAATGGCTAATAGCTCTGAAATGAGGCATCTCTTGAGGAGTTAAAGTTGAGAAATGGCTGGTTCTATTGCAGCTACTTCCCAGGTGACTTTTTCTGGCTGTTTCTCACAGCTGAGCTTTGATAGAGCCCGAGGAAAGTATGGGAGGCTTTTGTTTGTCAGCAGCTCTGTGGGTGATGCCAGCCTCAGTGAAATCCTCAGTTCATGATGTCTTGACGATGTAACTACCAGAAATGGTTCATTAGTGTAGGAGAGGTCCTGGGCTCAGAGACTGGGCAGAGGTTTCTCCATGCAGGAATGGGATCCGGGCTAATTGAAATAAATCAGAGGTGGTTTGAGGGCTGGAAAACTGCTGCTAAACTTGAAATCAGAGTTGAAGTGGTAACAAATGCGCTGTCCAGGAGTTACAACTCTTCTGGACTGTGGGATGAACCATCCCTTGAGATCCCAGCCCCAAAAGGAGAGAGGGGTGAGATGAGGAACACTTTGTGTTGTTATTTATGGCCGCAGCGCGGAGCTCCGGCCGCTTGTTTGTGATGACTTGGCACTTTGGCACTAGATCAAAGAGGAGCATGGAAGGAGCACAGCAGGAAAGATGAAACAGCTCTTGTGGAGGAGCAGTTCAAGCATGCAGGCACTGAGTTTTTGCTTCAACATCAGTGCTAGAGGTCGCAAGGTGCAGGTTTCTGCCAGGAGGGGAGACAAGGGCCCTGGCTCTCCATGCACCCCTAAAAGCATCTTCCACGTTTACCATGGAACTCTGTGTTATATTATACTTTATAACAGCCTTCCATTATTTGAAAGGAGCCTACATGAAAGGACTTTTTACAGGGGTGTGTAGAGATAGGACAAGGGGTGATAGCTTTAGACTGAAAGAGGATAGATTTAGATTAGGTATAAGGAGAAGATTTGCCTCTATGAGAGTGGGGAGACACTGGAACAGGTTTCCCTGGGGGGCTGTGGATGTGCCATCCCGGGAAATATTCAAGCCCAGGTTGGACAGAGCTTTGTGCAACCTGGTCTAGTGGAAGGTGCCCCTGCCCATGGTGGGGGTTTATTACTTTATATTAGATTTTATTTTCCTCATACAGGTGAGAGTAGTAAATCTGTATATAAGAACAGAGTGTATTTGGTGGTGCCTGCTAACCTACTGACTGCTCTTGACATGCCCAAACTGCACAAGCATGCTCTCACTCTCCCAGGCTTTATAAGTTAGTCATTATTTGTGTCATTCCAATGACAAATCTCCACTACAATGAGATTTTATCCCTTTAACAGAGAGTAACTGTTATTAATTCCTTGAGTTAGTAATAGAAGGCTTGACTCTTAAGGGGGAGGGGGCAGGTGTTTGTTGTGATTAACAGCAGCCACTCCCTGCTTATCACACAACTTTACTAAATTGTGGTGATGGTGTGGGGGTCAACTTCACTGCTATTAATAGTAATGATAATTATATCTTTGGGGGAAGCTGTCAGGAAAGTATCTTTTGTGCAAGTCAGAGCAGTGTAAACAGCCTGTACAGGCAGGCACTACCCTTTCCATCAATAGGTAAACAATCTTTGTTAAGCTCATCTTGATAGTCTTATTTTGTTGCCACATTTTAATTACTCATCCTGTCTGTTTATATTCCATTGCATTTTGCTGAGGATACAAGCTTTAAAAATCATTGGTATTTAGGAAAATCCAAAGCTGGGGTGATGCATGCTCAGGTGCTAATTTATTTACATCAATTAATTTCAGGCCCCTGATGTAAACCAATTAGTATTCAACACTTAATGGAGTCATTATCTGTCAGATTAGCTTTTAGAAATGCTTGTCACTGCTACAGGACCAGGCAGCAGAACTTTGCTAATAAAACTAGCAGAATTAATGGAGTGAACAGCATAGATAATGACTTAATGTGGAACATACAGTATAGAAAAGAGACTGAACAACTGTCTTCAAGAAATGAAGATATCATTGAGCTAACTACTTTATTGCTAAAATGAGCTCAGATGCTGCTCTTCAGAAACATCAAAGGTCTCTAGCTAAGCCTTTGCAAAGTTAGGCTTCATAATAACTCATTTTCAACCTTTCTGCCCTCCAATACTCAGAATCTACCTTTCTAGCCTGATGTGGCATGCAAATAAATGCTTCACATCATTCCACCCTGCTGTGACTTGAAGCTGTTGTTTCCAAAGGATTAAGAGCGACAATACTCGAGTTACTGAGCTGCTTCTGTGGGTGCCATCTGCAAGCAGTGTGGTCTGCAACTTCTCTAGGTGAGACCTGCCTTGTGAAATTCACTCACTGCCTACTTTCAGGGCTGTGGGATGCTACAAAATAAATTACATTTGAGAAAGTCAGGCAGGAGAGCAAAACTCTTGAGGCAAAAGTAGCATCACACCCACAAACCTCTGGTGAGCAGTTGAGGGAGCTGGGGTTGCTTAGCCTGGAGAAGAGGAGGCTCAGGGGAGACCTTCTTGCCATCTACAATTACCTGAAGGGAGGCTGTAGCCTGGTGGGGGTTGGTCTCTCCTCTCAAGCAACCACCAACAGAACAAGAGGACACAGTCTCAAGCTGTGCCAAGGGAGGTTTAGGATGGATGTTAGGAAGAAGTTCTTCCCAGAGAGATTGGCCATTGGAATGTGCTGCCCAGGGAGGTGGTGGAGTCACCATCACTGGAGGTGTTTAAAAAGAGACTGGATGCGGCACTTAGTGCCATGGCTTAGTTGATTAATGGTGTTGAGAGATAGGTTGGACTCAGTGATCTCAAAGGTCTTTTCCAACGTGGTTAATTCTGTATCTGCAAGCAGCAGAGAGCCTCCAGAAACCATCATTCCAGTTAGATGTGTTTTCAGAAGCTGTCCTCACCAGTGCAAGGTGACAACATTTGTCTGTTGTTTTGCTCTCCCAGCTTGTTAGCTTTTTTTGCACTTCACCAAGGCACTCTTTGCAACATTCTCTGTGTGACAAGAGAACACAGTCTCAAGCTGTGCTAGAGGAAGTTTAGGCTCGAGGGGAGGAGAAAGTTCTTCCCAGAGAGAGTTGTTAGCCATTGGAATGTGCTGCCCAGGGAGGTGGTGGAGTCACCGTCCCTGGAGGTGTTCAAGAGGGGATTGGATGTGGCACTTGGTGCCATGGTTTAGTAGTCAGGAGGTCTTGGGTGACAGGTTGGACTTGATGACTTTGAGGTCTTTTCCAACCTTTTTGATTCTATGATTCTATGACTTGTGGTTAACCTGGTGATGATCAGAGCCCTGTCTGTGCTGAAGCCATCTTTGTGCAGAGGGTGATCACAAACCTGTATTCCAATTTAAGCTTTTCAAGCAGAGTAAAGCTGCTGCTGCAAACAATCACACACAGTATATTTGCATGGCAATTCCTGTGATTTATGCTTTACTGAGAACCACAGCCTGTACCCACACATGTCTGTGACAGCACTGACCTCACTTGCTGGAGGACAGCCTAGGACCCTCATTCTCTCCCCTGTCCTGCTTTTGAGGATCACAGGCTGCTCTGGGGACTCAGAGGTCATGAACATGTTCACAATTGCATGAGGAACATATATATGGATGATAGGACAAGTCACTACATCTGAGCCATGGTGACAATCTCTGTATTCCCAGGTGTCTTTCCTTTCAGATGGTTCCCTGTCACAGCACCCAGATTTGAACACCATAAGGTAAGACAGAATAAAGGTATTGCTATGTTATTTACTACTCATACTTAATACAGCTTGTACTGTCTTGCCAGCTCTTTCCCTGTGCTGCTCACCTGAGCCTGGAAGACAACTTGCTCTTGCCAGGTAACCAGAAGGTTTCTTACTGCTTTAGTTTGTGGAGCATTTAGGTAGCACTGGGATAGTTGTCTTCAGCCTCAGAGATGATTCCATATCATGCACGTCTTTTTTTGTCTGCCTCCTGTAAGTGCATTAGAACCTTCTACATCTCCCCTGTCCTTCTGTAGATGTTGGATGTAAGCACTGGTGGTCTTTTGTGTGTAGTTAATGTTTTGGGGGATTTTTTGCAGCAGCAGCAGCTCTGACTGTTCTGAATTTCTGTTTTCCACCCCCCAGAGGGATTCAGCTTATGGCTGCAAAATCAACATTTACATTTGATTTTCAGCATGGCATGTGGCTAGTAAGAAAGAAGTGATGGTGTGCCCCTCCTCCAGAAAAATTGTTCTGCTTCAGCTCTGCTGCTCAAGAAACTTGCTCACCTTCTACAGACCCTTGCAGGCTTCCTTGCATCAGTGTCCTGGGGAGAAGGAGACCAAATTGCTTTGTCTTTGACTTTTGGGGTGTACAGGAGGTGATGTAGCACTTCCCTGACTTCCATTAGTTGAAAAAGCACTTGGTGATAAATAGACATAAGCTCTTTTCCCCCTACCGTATCCATTCCCCATGGCCCCACGATCCATTGCTATCCTAACACTCCCGTGGCAGAGGTTTTGGAGCTATCAGTGACACAGAATATTTGCAGATTTTTTTCAGTAATCACAGGAGAAAATCCTCAGCTGTGTGACTTTCTTCTCTGGCTGTTTGTCTATGTGATCCCTGGAGTGGGAGAACTTGGACCACATGGAAGAAGATGCTTGGCCAGCCAGCCTCAGGCAGGTACTGCTGGAGACAGAGGGATGTGCTATGTGTTTGGGTAAACAGAGCATCAGTTTAGGGGGGAGAAGGGCCAACAGCCAGAGCACCTGTACTTTTCCTGCAAGCAAGACATGGGCATGAGAAGCAAGTTGAACTTATGGCTCAGCTGCACTTCATTTTATTATCTGTATAGAAATTTGAACCCAGATTAACCTCCACTAGGCTCAGATTTCATTGTGAACATTTTTTTTACAGCTGTTCAGAGTTTTCTGCTGTTCCACAGAACAATTAATTTTGGTATCAATAATTTGCTGCTTCAAAGAGTCTGCCTATATGGCTATCAAAACAGCTTGGATTGCCATGAGTGAGATCATATATGACTGCTGCAGCATCCTTAAAGGGCTAGGGGGGTCTGGTGGGCTTTAAAAAACGTGTTTATTTCTATTATTGTTTTCCTACCACTTCACTTAGCCCTTTTAGTCACTCTAGGCAGTGGCTGCTCTTGTCTCATAACTGGTGGTAGGACCCTGCTGCTGTGCTTTAGAAATGCACAATGTGAGGTGTCAGGATTCAGATGCTGCTTTATGGTCCTACCTACTGGAGATGCCCCTTTGAAAGGAAAGGAAATTGCTCTTGGATATCATCACCCTTCCGTCACAGCTGGTATTGGCTGCTGCAGATACGTGTTTACATTTTGCCTGGAAAATGTAAACACTAATTAAGCATTAACGTTAATAGGTCCTGGGACTGGCAGGCTGGAGACAGAGCTCTGCTGCTGGCTCTGCCCTGGCTGCAGGCCATCTCACCCCACTTGCTATCTGTGTTTCCTGGCAGAAAATAAGGATAATTATTTATTCCTTTCCAAAGAGGGAGGGAAAGGACATGTAGGGTCATGTAAGGACAAAATATTGTGTTACTGTGAATAAAACTGGATCCTTTTATCAGCCTGATGAGCAAGCAGCGAGGGGTTTGTTATCCCCAGGTTCAGCTGAGCAGAAAGGGGTTGTGATGGAGTCTCTGAGCTCCTGGAGTCAGACAGCCTTCGGAGAAAAAAAATCCTTCATGTTTCCTCCTCTTGGTTCCAAACTCAGCTTTTCTAGGTAGTTGGCTGGGAAAAGCTCTACCACGTGCCATAGCACAAGTCTGAGAGGTACCTAGCAGTGGATACAAAGCAGCATCGAGCCCTGCTGCAGCGTAGGCAGTCCAGATCTCACTTTTAATTCACTGTATAAAAGACTTTGGTTATGCTCGTTCCTCACGCCTTCCCTTTTCATGTACCACTGTAGGATGAAATGGTCACTGAGGTGCCTCTGCCGCTGTCTGGTCCTGGCATGGTTTTAGCCATGGCCATTTCAGGTCTTTGATGGCAGGTTTCACGTTTCTCTTTCGGTCGGCGCGCCTGTGAGAGCAAACAGCAGCTCTCCTAATTAGGCGAGCGTAATTTCTCCCAAACTGGTCCTCTCCCTTTGTGAGCCTGGAGATCTGCTGAAAGGAGAAAAGCGCCCTGATTGTCCCCTCCTTTCAGCCCTTCCCCTGATGAGGAGTGTTGCTACACCTAATAAATTAAAGGGACACAAAGTTAATGAATTTCTCATTTGAACTCACAGCTAGGTGTGGATTAGCGAGGCTGACGTTAGCGGAGAGCTCAGAATTAGGAAAGGGTCCTACAGGGACATTTTCCTCTTTGCTGAAATCTTTTCATTCACCTTTTCAAGCATTATCTTGCTCGGCAGAAAGAGTTCTTTTCACAACATATAGCCTGTGGGGTCTGCTTTCTGTCTGTGGCATAAATGTGATCATTCATTTTTTTTGTCTAATGGATGAAAATAAAGGGCAGTGTGAGTGACGTTCAGACAGCCCTTCTCCTGAAAGAGAAGGAGGGATTCATAGAATCCTGAGTGTGACTCCAGAGCAGACCTTTACCAAGCATAAATGCTCCCAGTTCCTTTACATGCCAGCTCCATCGGTTCACACCAGCTGAAGGTTGTCTTGCCTCCCTGCCTTGAGCAGGGATGTGGGATGCAGAAGGCTTGGGATTAGAAACAGAGTTGCACTCAGCTCATTTAAGAAAGAAATAACTTGAAATTAATGTCAAAGGACTTGTATTAGTCAGATTTGTTTTTTCTCAGTCTCCCATAAATTTCAAAGGTCTGAAGCTGCTTTTAATGTGCAAACTGGCTGGTTCCTGAAGCCTGTTCAGTGTGAAGTGGCACATACATCCATTTGGAGGAAGCTGTATCCTCAACAGTTTATCTCTTATATTTCCTGTCCAAATTAAAACTCTCCTTCTTCTTAGCAGCTTCAATTTTAATACTCACTTGCCTTTTTGATGTTTATGGCGAGAGTGAGTCAGATTATTTTGTTGTTGTTGCTAAACACAACCTTTGTGACTGCAGAAGAAGCTGGAAGGATGCTGGGAGCAGGCTTAGGGTCCCTGCTCCACCTCACTGGGCTCAGGCTGCCTGACCAAAGCCCCGTGGCTGGCAGGTCATGGCCTTTCCCACACCCCACATGCATGTGCTGGTGCACATTTTGACAAGCTTAACCTGGAAATCATTTCTAATTAGAGCAGAAGCAGGTGGGAACCTCGTGATGCTGCAAGATGGGGTGGGGAGACAGGACAGACATGGCAACCGTGTGCCAACTATGAAGTGTAAATTCATGGCTCTACTAAGTCTGTGATATGCATTGAGGATGCCAAAAGCTTTAACCCCTCAAGGTCTTGCTCTTTTTTTGCTACTTATTGCACATTTCAAGAAGAAATGTCCCATGCAGGAGAGAATTCTCTGCTTCCTAAATAATTTGAGACAAAAGATCCTGGCACTGGGTTAGGTGAGGGCGAGCATAAATCTGGCTCTAACTGAGATTCATGTTTCTATTAAAAAATAATTGCAGGGAAGTAACCCTGATTGTCTTTATAACTGATATCTATGCCCCTCCAGCAGCATAACTGATCCATCATTTTATACATGGCCCTACAGAGGGATTAATACAGCTTATGATAGCAAAGGGTTCTGAAGTTCATCAGCTCTCTGGTTAGTGCGCAGGTCCTTCGAGACAGTGCCCACCTGTTTGTACAAACTCGATTTTGATGGTAGGCAATGGCTTTTTGCTCACCTCCTCCATGTGTTCCTGAGCTCTGCATCAGCTGTGGTGCCAAAAGCTCTTGTGGCATCAGTCAGAGCTGGCCAAAGGATATGGCTTCCTTGGACATGCTGCACAGTCCAGTCCCATCTCCGCATGGCTTCTGTGGGGAAAGCAAACGTAGATGTTTGGTATGAAGTGAGCTCTGCCAACATTTGCACCTTAGTTTTCCTTGCTCTGAGTATAGATTCTGCAATTAGGAATTGAGCATTAACTATCTGATGTTCCTAAATAGGTGCTTTGAACCCAGGGCTGGGTTTGGTTTAGAGTCATGAGCTGCTTTGTTCCCTGACTTCCAAAGGCTGCCTATGCTCAGGGACTCAGCTGTTCCAGCAGAGACTCCCCTCCCTCTCCACAGAGAATTAAGCCTTTCAGTTTCTCCTACCTGGTGGCAAACACCACGGGGGAAATCTTGCTTATTGCACATAGATTTGAAAACTCAGCCAGCTGGGGAGGCCAGCCCCTTGCATCCCTTGTTCCAGTGCTGTCCTCACTGCTGTTCCCTCCTATGTGCCTCCTATGTCCTGGGCTGCCCTAGAGCCCAGCCTAGGGAAACCCTTACATCTTAGCTAGAATTCCTCTACCAAATACTAACACATGAACTACTGCCACCTTCTATTTAGGTAAATAAACACTGGAAAATGATCCCAAGTAGGGAAAGTTTAATTTCTGCTCATATAAATAAGTTTAACCCCCCCAATATGATTGGTGATGAACAGTTACCGTGCCTTTGGACTTGACTAGACTGGCACCATCTGTCAGGTGGGAGTGTTTTGAAAGCTTTTGGAGGTGGAGGAAGGCAGTCCTAGAGGAAAATATTTCTCTAAAGATTTATTTTGATCAAGTCTCAGTGTGACACAACAAATAATCAGACTCCCAAAATGGTGGGGATTGGAAGGGACCTCTGGAGATCATCTAGTCCAACCCCCCTGCTAAAGTAGGGTTGCTCACATCAGGTTGTCTAGGATCTCATCCAGGCAGAACTGGAATCTGTCCAGAGAAGGAAACTTTACAGCCTCTCTGGGCAGCCTGTTCCAGGGTTCCAGCACTTTCACAGAAAAGAAGAATTTTCCCTATGTTTAGGTGGAACATCCTGGGTGCTGGTTTGTGCCCATTGCCCCTTGTCTTGCTGCTGGGCACCACTGTGAAGAGTTTGGTCCTACTCTCTTGATCCTTGTTCTTTAGATGTGGATGAGCATTGAGAAGATCCCCTCAGTTTGCTCCTCTCCAGGCTGAACAGCCCAAGGTGTTTCAGTGTTTCCTCATCAGAGAGATGCTCCATTCCCTCATCATCTACCAGATTCTTTCCAGTAATATCTTGTCTCTCATGAATTGGGGAGCCCAGAACTAGAATCAGAACTCCAGATATGGCCATGCTAGGACAGAGCAGAGAGAGAGGAGAGCTTTCACCAACCTGCTGGCCACACTCTTCTTAATGCACTCCAGACTACTGGCCTTCGTGGCCACAAGAGCATGTTGCTGGCTCATGGTGAACTTATCCACCAGCACTCCCAGGTCCTTCTCTGCAGAGCTGCTTTCCAGGAGCTCACCTTTACTGGCATATTTTAGACACAGAGCTAGCAAATGGGAGTAACTACTGGAATGGAAGAAAAAGTAGATCAGAGGAGAAGCAGATGAAGCCAGAGTTTGCCACCAGCTCATCCTTTCTTGGGCTCAGGAAGCTCAGCGCCTCCCACCCCCCAGTTTGTGCCTTTCTTTTTCCAGCAGCTTTTTCTGCTGGCATATCTTCCTTGTAGGTGCAGAATGAAGTGCACTTCTAATCCAGAAATGGGCAAATATCATTAGTTAAAACTAACTACAAATCCTACAGCAGAGATTAAGATTTCTTTGCTTACAGAATAGGTTTACCATTTCCTTCAGGCTTTTATCTATTTTTTTCTCTCCCCTACATGAGGAGAAAGTGATTGCAACCTGTCGATAGGCATCAGCACAGGAGGGATACTCTGTGTGCTTCTCATGTGAAAATATTTCCCAGAGCTGCTGGTTTCCTCTTTCCCAATGATAGCTGCCCTTGCTGAGCATCAGTGTGAGGGGTTTTCTGGTGTGCTTTAAAAAAAGAACCCAACAAATTCTTGGCCCAGGCAGAGTTTCAGTGTGTACATATGCTGCGTGGCACCTCCTCAGCTGTCTGGGCTGATTTGCAACTCAAATACTAAGAAAATATATTTATGAATGTCCTTCTTAATGGACCCAAAGCAGATTTCAGAGGAAATATTCAGGGACAGCCAACATTTTTTCTTGCATCACAAGTGCACTGTGTTTCTTCTTGTTTTCTTCCTTCATTGTTACCCTTACAAACAATCCATTGCTGATAATTAATATTAATTCTGTACACTTAATTGACAGTATTACCAGGGGGTGACTACATCAGCTTCCCAGTATTAAATAAGTTTTACCAATTTGTACTGCTCAGCTTGCTGCTTCGCTGATTTCCCAGTTGCTTCATCTCTTCTGCATCTGGATGCAGGGGGAATTGGGGTGGTTCAAAATCAATAGATCAGCAGCCAGAGCGAGGGGGAGGCTGCGCCTTCACCAGCAGAGCGCTGAACCTCCTGTATTTGATCAGCCATCCACATGGGCCCTCTCACTGCTGGAACATCAGCTGTTTGCACAATGCATGGCTCACATACATCACACAGAACTTAGGCAGTTAGGGAAGTACAATTTTTGTCCGGTCATAAGCTCAGCTCAACAACCCTACACCTTCAGTGCCTCGCTGGATGCTCTTCACGCCTTGAGTCCTGCCATTATGTCTACTGATTTGCCATGGGAATACATCACATGAATGTTTCCATGTTCAAGCAGGATGGCAAAAATCAGTGGTCAGGCTGCATTTCTCCATGCCTCTGGAGAAGAGCTCAGAGAGATCCTCCCCATCCAAAAAAAAAATACTGAGAAAAATATTTGTGGTCCAGAATTAAGACCAAGCTTTCTGCCTCGGATGTGGGAAGGTGTGATGGGGATTTGGGGGCAAAACCATTCTACTTTGGGATTTGATTTTATTTTTTAGAATGAATTGGATTTGCAAAGGCTGGGTTTATGGTAGGACGAGGGGCAATGGGTGTAAACTCAATCACAAGAAGTTCCACCTCAGCATGAGAAAAAACTTTTCTACTGTGAGGGTGATAGAGCCCTGGAGCAGGCTGCCCAGAGAGATTGTGGAGTCTCCTTCTCCAGAGATCTTCAAAACCCACCTGGATGTGCTCCTGTGTGACCTGCCCTAGGGGATCCTGCTTTGGCAGGGGGCTTGGACATAATGATCTCTGGAGGTCCCTTCTAGCCTCTACCAGTATATGTAATACAAATTACTCCTCAAAGTACTCACACAGTACACATGGGTGGTGCTGGAGCCCAAAGACCGGCATTAGCCTCACAGAAGCTCAGGACCAGCCTGCAGATCAGTTACAGCCCCTCAAAGTTGTTGTCTAAATCCAGCACTGCCACCTGCAGCAGAGCATCTCACCACACTTCAGCACAAGCCCCAGTTAAGGTTTTCCCATTTATTTTGTTTTCCTCCCACAGAGTGATCTGCACAGAAGCCCACCCAGCTGGACTCAGGGCAGGCTGAAATCCTCCCATCTCCTGGTGGTCATTTTGGGATCTTCTATTTCCATGTCTCTCATTCCCCTCTTCCTCCTTCCTTGATTTTGCAGAGCAGAAGGAACTTGTCTGCCTGGGAGGACAAAGGGGACTTGCCATTGCAGGGCTGGGGTGCCACATACAGAACTGCCCTGGGGACACCCAGCCCTGGGGTAAATGACAGCCATGGGCAGAGAAAGGACGTTGGGTTCCTGTGGCCAGGTTTAAGTGGCTGTGAGCCCTTGTGGGGCTGCCAGTGTCTGGTTTCTCATAAAGCATTCAGGATGTGAGCTTTGCAACGGGCAGCTTTGCTGAGTGCCTTTCCTCACCCAACAGCCCAGTGCCTCCTGTCGAGGTATCTCAGTCCCTCCTGGGTACCGTGCAGGAGCTGGATCGTGTATCCCTATTTAAGTGCTGCTAATCCTGGTTTGGTGCCTATGCTAGGTTTTTAATCCTTTGCAAACATGTAATATGTTATGTAGATAGATTTTTAATACTCCATTACAAAACAAATAAAAAAAGCACGTTAGTGATATAGCAGAAAGTAAAATAAATACCAATGACATCATTAGGTCTGAAGCCTGGCTTTTACTTTTCATGCACTTGTAATAACTGCCATTTTAATGACCTATTATTTTCATTACCAGCTATCAGGTCAGAAATGATTTTAAAATGAAAAACCAGCATCATTTTCTCAGGTAATTTGTTTGAGGAAGTAGTAAGAGGGGGTGGGGGGATAGAAACCATTCACTGATTTTGCATGTTTTATTTTCACAGCTCTGTTTAAACAGAAGTTGCTTCAAGTTCAGCCTTGGAGGAGCTTGTGAGAGCACAAAGCTGCTGTTTGCTGGGGAGGATTTACTTTCTGGACTGGGTATCTTCAGCACTTACAGCCAACAGATAGAGCCAGGAGAACTTGTGTGTAAATGTAGCAATAATACAGTGGTGGAATTCTGCTGATTCTCCTTTTGGGGCCCATTCTAAAGTTGTTTTCTTGGAACTTATTAGCCAATTGTTTTTTTCCTTTGAGAAAGCCTGCAGCTGATCTGTTTTTACTCAGTTTCCACCAACTTTCCTGGTCCCAGCAAAGGCCTGCAGTGGTAGGATGAGGAGCAATGGCTTCAAACTAGAGAACAGAAGATTTAGATTGGATGTTAGGAACAGGTTCTTTACCATGAGGGTGGTGGAATACTGGAACAGGTTGCCCAGGGAGGTGGTTGGGGCTCCATCCCTGGAGGTATTCAAGGTGAGGCTTGACAAGGCTCTGGGCAACCTGATCTAGATGAGGATGTCCCTGCTGACTGCAGAGGGGGTTGGAATAGATGAACTTTGGGGAGGTCCCCTTCCAACCCAAACTATTCTATGATTCTATGATGAGATGATCCCCAGTCGTCTTATCTCTTGATGCAACATCAACCCTGCAAACACTAGGGGCTTCCAGGCAAAGCCAGTGTGTCTTGCAGTTGTTTGAAAATACAAGTTGGTAGTAGCAGGGTCATCAGAATGGAGTCATTTTGTAGTCAGCTTTGTGTGCCCAATGAGGATAGTTCCCCAAATGAGTAGTGGTGTTAAAGGCATCATGGGTACATGTGGGGTACTGGGGAAGGTGGTCTCTGTGTTCATAGCTGATCATACCACCCTGCAGACTTTTGGGGGAAGAATGGGCTGTCCACAGCATCCCCAGCAGCCACAAGGTTTGTGGCTTTCACTGGTTTGAGGGACTCTGCATTAATGGCAAATGTGGTGCTGAAGGACATGGTTTAGAGGTGACCTGGCAGTGGTAAGGTAGCAGCTGGTCTTAATGATCCAACCCAAACAATCCTGATTCTCTAATACCCACTGGTGTTTCTCAGTAGCCCTTCTTGCCTTTCTTCTGCTGAGAGAAATGTTGACAGGTAGACCCCACTAACAGAGCAGAAAGAATTTCTTTCTGTCTGTGCTAAGGTTTCTGGCTATTCCCTGGCCACCAAGACCTGGTAATTTGTGAGGTGCATTCAGCTGAAGCCTGCGGCTTTCCCACTTCTAGGGAGACCTTTGAGCCACTGTGAGCCCTGGCTGGGCATCCTCCAAGGCCTTCCCAGTTGTGAACTCACTGCTTGCACTTAGGCTGGGTCCTTTGATCCTCCCTGTGTTTATGTATGCCTGTCTGCCCGTTCATGGTTTGATATCTCCATTTGTTGGAATTCAGAGTCACTTTGTTCTCCATTACTTTCTCCTGTGTTGCCCCTCACGGTGATTCCCCATCACTGTAAGTAGCATAAACTCCAAATTTCTCTTTAAATTTCTCCCTTCTGGTACTTGAGGAACATTGGTGAGGTCTAAGCTGCTGGGACAGTACAACTGGTGCCTATTGCATTGCCTGGACCGAGACTCTGGGATGTGGGACTGGAAAGCTAATAAATAAGTCACGCTGCATCAATTCCCATGTAGCATCACTTAGGAATAACAAAGACTGGTACCTGCTGGGTGCTGGAACTTTCTGTTTGGGTTATCTCTCACTGTGCTAGGTGTGGTCTAAGTTCATGGCATCATCTCTTCCTTTTTGACTGTTTCAAAGGAGTGAATTGATACTGTGCTGGTTTTGTACTCTCCTTACAAAGGCTGCCTTCAGAACAGAGCTGTGCTTTGCCATTTTCTGTTCTCGTTACAGTGTTTGTTATGAGAATGAGATATCATAATTTTAATGCCTGGTATAGCCTGTGAAAGACTATAAACATTTAATAGACTCATAAACACAGACTTTAACCTTTTCAATATGCTGTAGCTGGATTGGCCCCTGCTGCACTGCCTCCCCACGGGTTACCGCTGCGAACACGAGGGATGGCTGCGGCGAGTGAATCAAACAGCAGAAGTCCCTGAAAGGTCAGCCCAGCAGAGTTTACTATCATCTCCCTTGGAATATATGAGGCGTTACAAGCCTGAGACGGCATTTTTGTGGCGTAGGTTGGGGCAAGAGGAAGAAATGGCATGACATAAATCTCTTCTGAAGACAGCTGTTGTAATGGGGATGGAAACAAGCACCCATTGAACTCACCCCTTTTAACCCTCCGACGGCCACGCTGGGTGTCTGCCTTCCTCTTGCCACATCTCCCAGCTTGTCCCAGCCTCCATAGAATCACAGGATGCTAGAATGGCTATGGCTTACCTTGGAAGGGGCAGAGGGTTGAGAGCCAGTATCACTTCCGGAGTGAAGTGCTGTGACCCCAGGGACCAGCTCCATGGAGTTAAATGCAGGAGAATGCAGGCTGCAGGGAGGGGAACTCAGGAACTGAGCCAGTGTGTTGTCCTGGGGCAGCTGCAGCAGAATAGGGGTCACAGTTTTCCCAGGTCCAGCTGCACCAAGCCCAAATGATGCTTAGTCCTGAAGGTTCTCCACCATGGAGAAATGAAAGCTCAAAAATACTAGTTTGGCATTTTCTTGTACACCATCCTGAAAAGCCTTAGAATTTCAGCTTCAGAGTTGCGATCTAATCCTGTTACAAGTGTCTTACCCTGCAACTGCATGTTTTTTCTGAGAAAACCCTTGCCAGCCACGTTACCATGTGTTCATTTCTATACAGATCTTGTTACAAAGGCAGCTTTTCTTAGGCTGTACTACAGCTTTACTACACTATGAAGAACATAAGATAGCAAAACCTATGTTATTACTCTTCCCATTAAAATGTTATCATGGCTGTATAATGTTGGGTGTGCTGCATCCTCTCTCTGCTGCAGTTATGACAAATTTTGGCTAAGCAGGGCAGAGTTTTGTGTTTATGAGCTGCCATGTCATTCCTGCAATCCTGTTTGGTTTCTGTGGCATCACCTACAGAGAGATTTGCTCAAAAGCAGGTTTGAGCAGAAGGATTCGGCCCTGCAAAAGCTTTAGGTGGGCAGAATTCCCACTGCTGTTTTCTTCATGGAGAATCTCTATCAAAGGTAACAAACTTTTAACTGATTAGTCTAAACATCTGCAAAGCTATGATCTTTCTGTAGGTTTAGTAATTCCCTGTGGCATTTACAGGACAGTTCCTGCAAACTCAGAATTCCAGCACTGAATTAGGTCTAAGAGATCCACTGTGTGCATGCAGTGTGCATGAAGCAAGAGCAGCAAAGTGTCACCACCTCATGTGTGACAGTGTTGTGTTTATGCATTAGCAGCTCCATTTTCAGGATCTAGAAAAGAAAAATGGCTGGGGCTAACTTTCCTTGTCTGCAAGTCTTTTCTGGCAGGACTTTGATTTTTTTTTTCCCCTTTCCCACCTCTCCAGTCTGGAGCCTTGGAAAGCTCCATGCAAGGTCAGCCCCTGCTTTTCCCCAGTAACTGCACAGAATTTGTGCTGCAGAGTCAGACCCCCAGCACCTGCTGGGCGCCTTTCAAGCTGCTTTAACTGGATCACAAATTCCTGGCTGTAGATAGATGTAAGAGAGATTAATCCCATAATCTAGACAGAAGTACAAGCCCTGGATGGGGAGCAGCTCGTGTTACCTCCATTTGCACTCCAGCTGACATGGCAGGAGGAGTTCAGACCTCACCATTCCCCCCCCTCCCAAGCCACTTTCTGGTGAGTAAAATCTGTGGGTTATTTTATTTTACTTCATTTTCCCTTCCTGAAGTCTGAAGATAAATATGCAAAACAAAGCTTCATGCTTTGGCCAACAAGGAAAACAACTTTGGTTCAGAAATGGCGTTTCTAGGCTGGGTAAATATTATTTGTACTTGAAGTGCAGAAATCAAGGACTGGCATCTTTTGAAAACTGAAATAAAATCCATTGGCAGAATAATGGAGCAGCATTTTTGGTTCCTTAATGGTACCAGGGGTGAGAAAGGCTGCTGCCCAGCTTCTCACAGCCACTGCTTGAAATATTCACATTTTTGAAACACATTTTTTGCAGCAGAACAGCCCTTGGTGTTGTTCCAGAGCTGCTCTGCGCTGGCAGAACACGGACCAGGAGCTGCCCAGAGCTGTCGAGCCAGGACCCAGCCATCGACGGCACTGCAAGACCAGAGCCAGCAGAAATTATATTTACCATGAGCTTTGCAACTGCTTATTGACAGGCTCTGACTAATGACAGCTCTTCCTCACTCTCCTCTTTCTACCCCCTCCCAAGATTCAATACTGGTTTACCACTCTAATTAAGGACATGATCCTACAAATATCCAGGAGCTCGCTGGGAATCAGCCGGTCACAGCTCCCAGCGCGAATCCTGTCACAAGCCTGTGCAAACCACGGCACCGTTCACCATCACCACCGCACCAAACGGTGACCAGCATCCTCTTGCCTACCAAATCGGAAAAACTTAACCAAAAATCCACTTGGGGTGAGATTTCCTCAGCTTAGAAGTCTGCCTTTCTTTGCAGTGCCTTCAAACAAAAGTTGTTTGGTTTGGCCCTTTCTGTATCTTCCAGTGTTAACAAAAATAGATGCTTATTGCTTTAATAAAGGTTTTGATTTGGAAATTATTTACCATTTAGTCCTCGTATGCTCTAATTGCTTTTGATTCCTCAGAATATGTATAATGGAAAGCAGCTGAAAGACTGGGGTTTAAAAATGGGCTCTTGCACATTTGAAGTAAATTTTATCCTGCAATCAGTCGTAAAGATCTTAACTGCAGCTATCACATATCCGAGATATGTAATTGCTGTGGAGCCTTTCCAGTCTGTTGGTTACAGGATGCTAGGAAAAGGGGAAAGCGAGTACAAACATTGGCCCTGATCTCTGTGAGTACTTCTGGGGATGCTCAGCGGGGCTGGGCACCTGCCTAAAACCTTCTTTGTGGATTTCTTCTAGGATGGAGCCTTGAATGAGCTGATACGGGGAAACGAATAATATCACTTGCATGGAGGAGCTCGCTGGAGGAAGCAGAAACTGCTCTGGTAAGGAAAATGATGAATTGTAGTTGGGTTTTTGGATCACACCCTTGGCTGAAGGGCTTCACCCCAAGCCCTGCATGTCCCCTGGCTCCTGTGGAAAGGACTTAACACTTCAGTCACATGGATCTACCTTAAGAATCAGTGATGCTGTTGCTACATCACAGAATCATAGTATCACTTGGTCTGGAAAAGACCTTTAGATCCTGGAGTCCAGTCACTAGCTACTTCTAACAAGTCTGTTGCTAAACCATCGATGCAGGCCCAGTAGGGGATCTACTCGGCTCTGCCCAAACCTGTGGAACTGCTGCCTAAAAACAAAGAAAGAAAATCCAAAAATACTTGATTTTGAGGCATTTTAAAAGGTCTTGGTCACTTGTAGTCTGGGTTTGGACTGACTGGTCCATATTCTGAGTGATCTATAAAGACCACTCTGAAATGAGGCAGCATCTTTGCTTACTTGTGGTTATTTCTGCTTTCAAGTGAAGCCCCTCCTTCGGTCCTGGCCCTCTGTAAAGAGGAGAACAACATAGAACATAAAAATCAAAGGAGATTCAGAAGTAGCCTCAAAAATTGTTCAAAGTATTTAACGTTCTCCATTAAACTCGCCAGTGGTGTAACTCAGTGTCACCAGAGAAATGCTTTCTCCCAATCCTTTCTTTCAAGGAGTCATGAGATATTTCACTACTAAATTAAGATTTTCCAGTAGCTGATATGGCTGCTAAGTGCACACCATAAATTCTGCATACTAGGAGACGCGTGTGCAAAGCCAGCAGAGGCAAGGCCCCTTCAGACCTCAATGGAGAGTGTAGGGAGAAGCTGCTGGTAAGCCCAGAGGTTTGCAGAGGCTGATGAGATGGATGCTTGGTGGTGGGCAGCTTATATAAAGCTTGGATATGCTTCTTCTGGAGTTACTTTATTATAACAAAGGCCAAATTTGGAGTCTCTTGTTCTTATGATTATACCCCGTGCTGCTTTCCACCCCCTCGTGAGTTCTTTTAAAAATAATTCCCTAAACGCAGAAGGTAACCTGATCCATGGCTGTCAAGCTGAAGTTTCTCTTCCTGCCCTTGGTTTGGTGGCACTTTTGGAGGCTTAGCATCCCCAGCCAACCCACTCCACCCAACTGTGCTCAGCACCTGAAGGCCTCCCCACACACATGATGCGTGATGGGCAGCAAAGAAGACAACAGTGATCTGTGCTTAACATTAGGTGGCACAAAAGAGTTTCCTTTTGCTCTCAGGAATGCTGAAATACATGGGCAGGAACAAACAGAGATTTTCTTTTCTTTAAATTCTCCTTCTCTGGGTTTTTTTTTCAGCTTTCAAGAAATCTTTGAAGTACATCTGTTTATAAACTTACACGATCTCATCTTTCATTGCATCTCTTTTGTCTCTTACCATAATTTGCTTTAAAATAACCCAGCCCTTGCTGTAGCTGTATTTACAGAACAGCCAAAGGGCTCTCAACCAGGCTCGTTTCAGTGAAATACCTTCTGTCCATCCTCCAAACCAGGGCTAGCTTAAGAGCTTTACCTCTCAGGACTCCGAATGTTAAGAACCACCACGACCACACAAGAGATATTTTAATGTGAAGCTTTTCCTCCATGTCCTTAGTTGGGGCTGTTTACAAACCACAGCTGTTTACTCCTGGTTTGGTACCCACACTGCTTGGTACACATTTGTTTACAAAGTTGGCTGAGAAATGCAATTTTGGGGGCTCTGTTTCCTTCTCCTGCTGTAATCCTTTCTGAAACACTTGCAGGCAGAGGTCCTGCTGCCAGCACAGGCCAGTTGTCCCCACGGCTGCACTGTGCTGCAGCTTGCAAAGACTTACAAAGAAATAAATCAGATTTATGATGAGGAAACAAAGCATCTCCTGCTCTTAACACCCCACATCCCTCTCACTAACAGGCTGGTGTGGTTGCTGGAACCACTGTGGGAAGATGCCTGTCCACTCGTGCTCCTGCTACTGCCAAGAGCTGGCTCCTCACTCTGGTGGCTTCTTAGGTCTCCAAAAGGTAATTTCCCCCTCCCTAAAGTATTTGCAGAAGGGTTGGTTATTGATTTCTCCAAGGTTCAGTTTCAGAAGAAAGGAAATTTAAAAAACAACAACAACAACAGAAAAACCAAACCCAAACGAAACACCAAAGGCCATTTCGCCGGTGATGCGGTGAAGTTTGCTGCTTTCCTGCTTTCCCCCCAGCATCCATCCTCCTCCCTTCGCCGGCTGCTGGGGCTAGAGCTTCCCCGTTTCACCCCATTAGGTGTGATTAACTGTTATTGTTCCTCCCGAACACGCCACTTCCCGCCCAGGGGGAGCAAGGGGCTGCCCAGGACGACGAGGGGGTGGGGGGGCGGGGGGTCGGGGCGCAAGAGCCGTGGCCCGGCCCCCACGGTCCCACCTCTGCTCTCAGTACCAGTGGCCCGGGGACGGGGAGGGCGGAGGAAAGGACAGAACAAAAGAAACTTCCTTCGTGTCCCGATTTTCGCTGCTGGGGGAGAGGAGGTGGGGGGAACAGTCAGCCGGGTCCCCATCGGCTGCGGGGACGCCGATAGCATCGGCGGGTGGGAGGGAGGCGACTGCAGCGCGGGTGCGCAGAGCCGCGGAGCGCCGGGGGCGAGGCGAGGAGGCAGCGCTGGTGCTGCCCGCAGCCTCCACCCGCTGACATTATATATCTCTATATACAGACAGATGTGCGCGCACCCAGCAATGTTTAGCTATACTCTATACACACGCCAAGAGCGTCCTGCCCGCTCCTACGGCCCCGTCACCCCCGAACACGCCGCAACCCCCCTTTGCCACCCCAAGAGTGCCTCTTTCGCGGCAGGTGCAACCCAGCCCCCCCAGAAGGGTACCAGCCTTTCCCGGGAAGGGGGAGCTCGGTGCGGCGAAGCGAGGAGGGGGGCGAGGCCCAGGCGGTCCCCGCCGCCCCCTCACCGTAGAGCCCCCGCTGCCCGCACCCCCTCCTCGGCCAGCGCAGAGACAACGCAACGGGATTGTTTTTAACCTTTTTTTTTCTTTTTTCCTCCTTCTAATTTTTTTCCCTTCTTATTTTTTCTTTTTTTTGTAAAAATGTTTATTTAAACGTTTTAAAATTTGTTTTCCTTTTACAACAATAAAATATTGCGTCGATATAAACCCCTTGACTAAAACTGCTCGACAACCAAACGTTACAGCCATTCGTATTTCGTTACTATTATTTTTCCAACACCCTTTTAAGGTGGTTTGTGGTTTGTTTTTTTTTCCTCTTTCTAAAACGTTTTTTTTTCTCTCTTTTTTTTCTTTCTTTCTTTTTTTTTTTTTTTTAAACATAATGCGGAATTTATTGAAAATAAATAATTGTTGGCAACTGCAATAGGCAATTTTGGATAAAATAGTTGAAAAAAGCAACCTTTAATGAAAATAGCGTTTATTATACATCAGTTACTAAATGAATAAACTAAATGATCTTTCTTTAAATTAATAACTTCCAAAAAACGTTTAATATACAAAACTGTACAGTTATAAAGTTGGCAGAAATAGGCAGGTCCTCAGTGTCGAGTTTATTATTTTTTATCTTTTTTTTTTGTCTTTTTTTGTCCTTTTTTTGTCTTTTTTTTTTGTTTGTTTGTTTTTTCCGTAGCGCTTACTGAAAAATACTTGAAAAATATAAATGTCGAAAGGAAAAAATCTGAACGCCGAGGCGGGGGAAAGGGGCTTCGCGGGGAGCCGCGGAGCAGGACCGGGGAGGGCCCCTGGGTGAGGAGAGCGCCCAGCCCGGCCCCGAGCCGAGGTCCCTGGGTGCGGGGGTGCCCGGCCCGGCCCGGCCCGGCCCTGCCCGGCGGCCCCGAGCCAGCCCGGCCGCGGGGGCAGCGAGTGAACTTGGCCGTGCACCCACACCAACTGCCCTCGGTGAAGGGGTGCGTGAGCACCGCACACCCCATCCTTGGGTACCACACATCCACAGACGGGTGGTCACAGCTCAGCACTTCCCTGTGCCGCAAAAATGGTTATGGTTCTAGCATTTTAGTGACTTTCCCTTTGTTTGTTTTTCTCCCTATTTGTTTTGGTTTTGTTGATTTTATATATATATATATAAGCGTGTATGTATATACGTGTATATATATATATATATATATAAGCTCTTCAACAAATCCAGCATCTCCCTGTGACGCGGAAATAAGCTCAGCATGAACCAAATGCAGGCATTTTCTGTTCCCTTCCCTCCTCCCCCCGCCCGCCCCCCCCCCCTCCCCGAAATTCATGAGACACCTCATTCCTCTTCACTATCGAAACAAAATACAGAGAAACTGATTTCCGAAGCCAAAGCGCAGAAGTATAAAGGTGTTTTACTACAGACCTCTCAGTCTGGCGCTGATCAAAAAGCCCAACTCATCTTCGGAAAGAAAAAAACACTGGCCGAAGCCACCGTTTTTGTTTGTGATGCTTAATTTCAGATAAATACCTTAGAAATAATTGGTTTTATTGATTTCTGGGTTGGGTTTTGTTTTGGTTGGTTTTGTTTTTTTTTTGCCTTGGGAGAAGAGTGGGGAGGTCAGGATTGTAACCCGACCATTCTACAACGTTGGGAAGTTCTGGAAGAGGAAAAGCTGCAACAAATAAACCTGTTCTTCACAACCCTGCATGAAGCAGCCGGGTGCGCAGGGCTCCGCGGGCACGGAAGGGACCCCCATCTCCTAGGAGGGGGCGGGGAGGAGGGGGCAGGAGGAAGGGCCGCGGCCGCCCTGCCCCGTCCCCGCTGGCTGACATTGCCGGTGCGTGGGGAAGGGAGAAACGGTTTTGCCTGATCAATTCGATACAAATTAGGTCACAAATATTGTGTACAGTTTGTAGTAAAACACCTCAGACATTTAAAAACGCTATATAAGTTTTTAAAAATGCAAAACTAGTCTATTGTAAAACAGATTCACCTGAAATACAGCTGATATAACCAAGGCGCTGGAAGGTTATTCATAGGCACACATCTGTCTTTCCTTTTCTGTCGTGGTTTTGTTTTTGTTTTGTTTTGTTTTTTTCCCGTGGGTTTTCTTTCTTTCTTTCTTTTTTTCCCCCCAATTTGTTTATTTTTTTTTTTCCTTCGTCCTAGCGGAGACCGAAAACAAACCTTGTCTGCGAGTAAACACCGTGTACTGATCAGCGGAAAAGGTCGGAGAGAGAAAAAAAATATTGCCCAGGCAGGGAGCGGGGAGCCCTCGCTCCACGTCTCCCGCCTCTCGGAACGCATAACTTAAAGCCCCGGCGGAGAATCCGCGCCGCCCGCAGTCCTGCCTGCCCCGCAGCCCCCGGTCAGAGGTCGTGGCAGGCCGTGTCCGTTTTCACGCCGTGGGAATACACCTCGTGTTGCGGCTGCTCGCCCGGCGGGGTCATTCGCTTCTCCTTCTGCCGCCGGTTGCAGAACCAGACCCGCACCACCTCCTTCTCCAGCTGCAGGCTGTCTGCCAGCGAGGAGATCTCCTGGGCGGCCGGCTTGGGACACTTGAGAAAGTGCGTTTCCAGCACGCCCTTGACACTCACCTCGATGGAGGTCCGCTTCTTCCTCTTCCTCCCCTGCGCCGCGATCTTATCGATGCTGGTGGGGCTGCCGGTGGAAGAGTCGGCCTCCTCCAGCCACTTGTTCAGCAGGGGCTTCAGCTTGCACATGTTCTTGAAGCTGAGCTGCAGGGCCTCGAAGCGGCAGATGGTGGTCTGCGAGAAGACGTTGCCATAGAGGGTCCCCAGGGCCAAGCCTACGTCGGCCTGGGTGAAGCCCAGCTTGATGCGCCGCTGCTTGAACTGCTTGGCGAACTGCTCCAGCTCGTCCGAGGTCGGCGTCTCCTCATCCGAGTGGTCCTGGCAGTGGTGCCCGCCCAGCTCGCCGTGCTCCCCACCGCCTTCGCCCCGCAGCCCTGGGTGCAAGCCTTGCGCGGCGGCGGCGGAGGGTGGTGGGGTCAGCCCGCCGTGCTCCAACATGCCGCCCACCGCGAAACCCGCCTGAGAGTAGACGTTGAGGGGCTGCCCAGTGGCGGCGGCGGCGGGGGGAGCCAGCGAGGCGCTGTGGGCCGGGCTGGCCCCCCAGGCGCTGGGGTGGTTGGCGTGGGGCGAGTGGTGGGAGACGTGGGGCGAGCGGTGGTGGATGATGGCGCCCAGCTGCAGGTCCTCACGGCCCGGCTTGACGTCGGGTTGCTCCAGCGGGCCACCGGCCAGTGCCGAGGGCCAGGGCCCGCCGTCGCTCAGGCTGGTCACCCAGTGGTGCCCCAGCGGGTGCCCATTGCCGGGGACGCCCTGCAGGTACTCGCTCTGCAGCAGCTTCTGCGGGTTGCGGAAGGGGCTCCCCTGCTGCATGCCCGCGCCGTCCGCATGGGCGAGCGAGCCGGAGCCGAGAAGGCTGTAGGGGTTGGAGGCGGCTGTGGCCATGGCCGCCGCGCAGCCCCCACGAGTTATACTGTGGCGACGCCGCCGCTTCAGCCTTTGACATCCACCGGCACGGCGGCCCGGGCAGCAGCCGAACGCCGACTGGCAGCCGCACAGCCCAATGGGAGCTCGTCGCCGGCAGGGCTGAGCCGCGCGGACCAATAGAAGGAAGAAGGAGGCCGGGCCGCGGCCGTGAGGGGCGGGGCGGCTAGTGCCGGGGCGCCGCGCGGGCCCGAGGCAGGAAGTGAATCACTCCGCCGGCACCGGGGGCCGGGCGCGACGCGGCCCCGCCGCTTAACTCCTTCCGCGCCGCTCTCCGCGCCGGGCGAGGAGGGAGGGGAGGACGCGGGGCACGGCTTAAATGGGGAGCGATTAGCGCCGGGGGAACTGTGCGGCAGAGGTTAAACGGCGGCGCCCCGGCGGCAGCCCGGAGGGACCACCCCGGCGCAGCCTGGCCCGGCCTCCGGCGCGCCCCCGCGGCCCTCGCCGTTCCTGGGCCGTTAGTCTGGCCGGTCTCCGCCGCTGCCCTGTGTGCAGGGTCCACTCTGCTTGGATACCACTGCTCTGCTGCTGCTGCCCCGACCCGCACAGTCCCCGCCAGCGGCGGGCCGTGCGCTCCCACGGCACTCGCTGAACAGCGAAACTATGAACAGCCCCACATAATAATAATAATAATAAAAAAAAACCCCAGAGCGTTTTATGGCCTCCCCGTCGGTAAATCCCGGTGGTGCCTCCTCAAAGTTTGCGATACGAAACGCATGGGCGCGGTGCGCAGCCGGTGCGTGTAGGGAGTGCGGTCTGCAGGGAGGAAATAAAACGGGAGAAAGGACAAGTCCAGGGGAAAAAGACAAAGTCAAGGGGGAAAAGGAATAATCCAGGGGGAAAAGGTGCGTGAGGTCCTCAGGCCTCATCGGGGGGGGGTCGTGGTGTCATGGGGAGCTCCGTGCCCCCCGGCTCGCTGGGGCCCGGCGGGCAGAGCCCCGCACCCGCGGATCCCCGGCGGGGCAGCAGCGGGGCCCCTCGGCGGTGGCGGCGGGGAGAGCCAAGCCCCTTGTACCTCCGAACTGCTCCCGAGTTAAAAAATGACCTTTCCCTGCATAATTTTGGAGGTAACCTAGCTGCGTAATTATATTTGCACTTACAGAAGACTGCATCAGAGTTCCCTTATTGGTTTGAAATTCCATTAAATATATTGCAAGAGCTCCTAGGTTAAGCTTGATTTAAATTTGCATACATTTTCATATATTTAGCAGAAATAAAAGAAGGCTTGCAGCTACCAGAAAGTCATTAAGGCATTAGTTTCTCTGAGAAGACAGATCTGAAGAAAATTCAAGAAAATGAGAAAATAGATATAAATAAGGTGAGCGCTCCTCTGATTCCTTTATAGCCGGGCACCGTCCTCATTATAATCAGAATCATCACAATAATTTCTCGCAGCCTGCGAGAGGGGGCAAAGGCACGGCTGGCCCTTGTAGAGCAGAGCGGGTGCGTGGCTGGGGGCTAAATCGCGATATATCGGGAATGCTGTAGGTCCTCGCTGCTCTGCGCATCCGCGCCCGCTCCGCGCCTGCTGCCGCCGCCGGAATGGGTGGGGTTGTGGGGCAACTTGGAAAATAACTAAAAAAATAAAGTTTGAGGGTAGTGGGGGAGGTGGGTATGCGCGACAGGCGAGGAAGGGGGGGTCAGGGCATGGAGAACCTCTCCGGGAGAGCCCCGGTGTTGGCAGCGGGGGTTGCTGACGGAGGGGCGGCAGTAGCCCCGTGGCCGGGCCCGGGGGAAGGCGTGGAGGGCAGGGACCGAGTTATATCAGCAGGATGTTTGCCCCCTCTTTTTCTTTTTCTTTTTTTTTCCCCTTTCTTTTCTCTTTTTTTTTCCTCCCCTCTCTCTGCCTTCACGAGCTTCTCGAAATAAATATCACCGGAGCCCGCGGAAGGGGAGAAAAAAAATAATAAAAAGCCGCGCTGTATAAAAACGTAACTAAATTATTTAAAATTAATTTGCACTTTAACTTCCGAAACGATTTTTCAAATCCCATTGCCCGTGAAAATAGATGTTCGGAGCCGCCGTTTAATTAAGGCAGAGTCTCAAGCAGGGAAATAAAACCCCCGAACGTCCCATTTTAATATTTGTTGTAAATGTATCTAAAGCAAAGCCCGGCTCCGCGGCACTCCGCGCCTGGCGGAGCAGACCCTCCGCTCGCCTAGAGGAGAGTATTGCTGTATTTTAAAGTGTTTTTATCTGCATATAGTTAAATCTTCTTGCTGTTCTAACTAATCTGCTGGAGAGGGTTTCTTTAGCTCTTTCCTGTCAGTCTAACTTCCCAAGTGTAACAGATGCCGCTCTCAAGCGGTCCTTTCTGCTGCTTTTCTTTATTCAGCCTCGCATATTTCTCCCCATGATCTGGGTTTCCATAGAGAGAGGAATAAAAGGGGGACCATGGCCACAAATCCCCTGCCCCATGCAGAATAAAAGAGCCTTATTCAATAGACGACCCCGTCTGGACATGGGAGAAAAATAAGTACATGCAAAGCTACTGTTGCAAGAATTTGTAACTTATTTTTCATAGACTGAAACCCCTTAAAGTTTAAAAAACCCAAAGTTTTGGGGTTTGGACGATGCGCTCCAGCCCTCTGGCTCTGGCTGCGTCCACACTGGGGGAGACACCCACGTTTTCACCAGCAAATAACTCGCTTTAATATATTTTTTTTTCTTACCCCCCCCCCCCCTTTTCTTTTCTTTTTTCTTTCTTTCTTTTTCTTTTTTCTTTTTTCTTTTTCTTTTTTTTTTTTTCTCTTTTCTTTTCTTTTTCTTTTTCTCCCCTGCTAAATCTTTGGCATGAAAAAGATCGCACAATAGCCGAAGGCAGCCTACCGTCTTGGGGCAGCTAGAAGTCGCTATAGAGAAAAAAACCCGCTTTGAAGTGGAGGAGCTGTAATTGTGTCGAGTCCCACTGGCCCGGCGGGACCCCCAGTTTCTGGGGGTAACCCGGGTGCGTGGATCGTTCGTCCCTTCCCCTCAGTGGGCAGCGGGAGCGGCGGCGGTACCCAGGCGGGGAGCGGCGGGCGCATCTCCGGCGGGGCAGGGCTGGTTCTCCCCGGCTCCAAACCCACAGATTCCCCTTTAAGAGCTACAACTAAAACGCGGGGTGCGTGTCTGCGTGTGTGTTTGTGTTTCTAAGAGGCTCTATAGGCGCCTCTATAGGTAGGGACCTCGGGGAGAGAGAGCCTAGCGCGGGAGGAACGGGTTTATTATGGTGGCAGAGATGATTTTATTGTATTTTGGAGATTTTTTTTCTTCATTGTTCATCTGCGGGAGGGGAAAAGGGGGGGGGGGGGGGAAGAAATAAAAAAAAGGAGAGAGAAGGTCTAAAAGGGGTTCGTTTTGATTGTGTTTAATACAGCATGAAGCTCGGAGCGGTAAGCTGTGGCTCGGTGTCATGACCTCTATATTGAAAACTTCACCTTCAACACAAGTTCACTTTGGAGACAGGACGAGTTAGATTGCGCTTGGTGGGAACAAGTGCAAATTTAAAACCAGAGTCAATCAGAACGGGGGTGGGGGTTGGGAAAGGGCAATTGAACCGTTTCTGAAGCCAGGAGTTAAGGTTTTCATTGTGTACATCCAGGGGCTGGGACTAAGGCTGAAGCTCAGGCACCCAGCAGCTCAGTGAGCAGGGCTGGGAAACCAGCTCCTGGATCGCCGGAGATGCTTTGTGAAAGCCTAACCTGCATGGGGGGAAGGTTAGGAGGAAAAGGAATTTACAGAGTATTAGCAGAAATTAGCCAATACCGACACAAGCTCAATTAGTTCCTTCTCTTCCCCCCCCTCTCCCCCCCTCCGCCTTGGTCTCTGTTGGCTGCTCTTGAACGTGAGTAAATGCTGTGCAGGGAGAGAGGAGGGAGAGCCACAGCCACGCTGCCATCTCACAGCCACAGCCAGGAGCTGGACTGACAGATTGCAAATTCAAATAGTCCTAATGTAAGAATGAATTGAATGCAACTCCCCTCCCTACCCCCCCATCCCCCAAATCTCTCCGAGCACCAGCCCGTTAGTAATAAGCCCGGCACGGAGGGAGCGTTGCTGCGGCTGGGCTGGTCCTGCGCCCGGAGAAAGGCTAGGCAGGGACAATAAAGCCAGTCCTGGGCAGAGAAAATCACAAGGTAAATGACATTTGTATTCTAACTGCTGCGGTTTCCAAAGCGTTTGGGGAGACTCCTCTACTCGAATCGCCTATTATTATTACTATTATTATTACTATTTTTTTCCCCCACGTTGTTAATGTTTGAAAAATGTACTCGCTGAGGGGGAAAAAAAAATGTCGTTCATTTGTGCACTAGCACGTCCTGTTCAGGTCACTGCTGTTTTTCAGCTGGGTTGGTTTCTAGCAGGTTTTGCCTCGAACATTTGGGTGATTTGCAGTTGAGAGTTAAAAAAAAAAAGTAATAAAATTAATAATTAAAAAAAAAATTCCGGGAAGTCTCTCCAAAGTGCGCAGTTTTACCGTGGGAGCGGTTTGTTAAATCCACGTAATGAAACGCCGGGTTTTGTTGTGCTTAATGGATAAATGGGGGTGGTGAGTGGGAACCGGGGCTGGGCGCCGGGTCCCCGCGGCAGCTGCTCCCTTGCCCGGGCGGTCTCTTGCTCCTAAGGTCACGTTAGGAGTTAACGGAGCTGCGGAACAACGCGGATCACTTCCCTTCTACGTAGGCACTTTACTCACCGTGCCATTCAAACGGTGATGACAAGAATGCGTTTGTTCCATCCCGCACCGAAATCCCGCTGTTTTTTTTTTTTTATTTATTTTTAATTTGTGTTGCGAAGGATGCTCACCCACTCCTCCCAGAATCTCCCAGCAAACAGGGCCGGTGGAGCGAGGGAGGGGACGGGCTCCGGCTGCCTTCCCAAATCAGAGGCCATCCTGCCTCGGAGTTTTAGAAACAATTCAAATCCCATTCCTGAACGGACAGATCTCTGCTCAGACGTATTTAAAGGAAAGTGGGTAGGATTGGGAAGCGCACTAAGTGGCTGTTTAACCTTTGTGGGCTAATGAGACATTGAAGACAAATAGCTCTATTCCTTGGATGACAAATACCTGCATTGTTGTTTGCTTGCCTACTGAACAATTTCAGTTTTGTTGTTGTTGTTTTTTGATGGTTGAGGGGTTTTGTCCTTTGGGTTTTTTTTACACTATACGTTTTTCCAGCTGTAACATCCAGAGTGCAAAGCACCCAGCGATGCTCCTGATCCTGCAGAAGGATCTAAACATCTGCATTTCTAGGAGCCTCGTCATTCCTAGATTTAATTTTATGAATGTTACTGCTAATTCTTGGTTTCCTCAGAGACGGAATATTTACAGCGTGGTGGAAAGTTTACTCCCCATTTCATTCAGGTCGCGCCAATCAAAGCTGTGGTAAAAACATCAACTTTCAGGCCAGGCTGCGTTGCTAAAAGCTGTTTCCTCCCTGAATCGCGTTTGGGCGGTGCAAGAAAGTGTGAAGGGACATAAGGCATTTGAGGTTTCTCTTGGTCACACGGGACCATGCCCACGCAGGTGATGCTTCGCGCCAGCCCCTTTGCTGGCCGTGGGTGGAGGAACTTGCGCCTGGCTGGGTGCAGGGTCAGTACAGCAGACAAAGGCTTTGCCATGGACCTTCTCCGGGAAGCCCGAGCCTCGCAGGCTGGTGATGCTTCCCGCACCTCGCCTCCACCGAGCCGGGACAGGCTCCGGGGGCCACAGAAGTGCGGCGCTGCCCGGTCCCGGGCCACCCCGGGAGGCCAGGGGATGCTGGAGCGGGGGACCCCCCAATAGTTGTCGCCGCTCTGCACTTCCATCTGTCTCGGCTTCACTGTTGTGATTCCTCGCAACAGTACTCCCAGAAGCTGCTGGGGCTGAGCCCTTTCCAGCCTCTTCTTGCCCAGCGTACGAGGTTCCTTCGCATCTCCTGGCACTTTTTCTCCCCAGGAGAAGCTTGGTTAAAACTGCTGGAGGTTGCACTAGCCCTTCCCCGCACCTTCCCCTCTGCCTTCCCGGGGGATTCCCGGGGGAGAAGTTCATCGGGAGGCGGGCAGGCAATAAATCAGAGCAGTCCCCAGGATAAATGGAAGCGCACAGGGAGATTCGCCATCAAAGGGGGAGAGGCAGCCTCTGGGCTGCAAGAAATAAATAGGAGTAAATCAAAGCCGGGGGGTGCTCGGAGGCTGAGGCCGGGCCTTGCCAGGGCAACGGGGCAGGGGCTGCCCGGTGCCGGCCCCGCTCCGCCCTGGAGCAGGGCCGGGGAAACGCGCACCACAAACTTTCAATGAAATCACCGGCGGTATCGATTTTGGTTTTTTTTTACCGTGCTTCAGACATTGTAAAGTGTCCCTTTTGGGGATGGGGGAGGAAGGGAGCCTTGTACCGCGAGATCTATTTGGCATGGAGATATTTCATATTTTAGAGTATAAACGGCTTTCAGGAGGGTGCCCCTGAGAGCAAAGGCACTCCGAGGGGCTTGAGCTAACTCAGTAAATTCGGGGGTTTAGTGATATATGGGTTGCAGGTACCAGTTTGTAGGCCCTTATTGAAGCTCGGGGAACGCCTAGGGGAGAGCGTGCCCAGGCTGTTACTCCATTCGCTAATGAAGAACTCCTGGGAAAGGCAGCTCTGGTCTTCGGACAACACCTTTTCCAAGTGCTACCTTCAAGTGTTTCCTATTTGCTTCTTCTCCAAACTGTTTAGAAATTACTAGTAGTGGATAAGTAAATTGCAAGTAAACCTAGTGAATTAGGATGATTCTCTATCAGTTTAATTTATGTTTTATAGTTAGTTTAGCCTTCTGATTTGATTGCCTTAGTAATGTGAATTGCCTACAGCTGCTGATGATACAGCTTTAATTCTGTTTTAAAGGTCATGTAAACATGTGCCTGTAGCATAAGGAATGCAAATTCAATTCCCTTTTAATGCTTCCTCACATTCACTTCACAGTCTTCACCTAGGAAATTAGCAGGATTTAATAGGAAACCGGTTGGATGTTGTGATTTCATTAAGAGCCCCTCTCCCTCCCAGGCGTGGCTCTTCCTGGGCCACCCCACGCCCATGACGCTATCACAGGCACTTCCCACGCCCGTTTCGGGGGAGATCAGGGTGGTCCCCGCTCCGGCACGGAGTCATCACCTTCACCTCGAAGCTTTTGTTTAGCTGTAGGTAACCAACACCCGAGAGGATAATCCAGTGACACTGCGAATTACCTCCACAAAGGAGGGACAGCCTCACGCAGGTGTATGCCTCTGCATCAGGCTGTCATACAGCTGCGTGTTTCCCTTACGTCACAGCGAAAGATGATGCTTGGAAAGGATAAATTGGGTAAAAATACTTTGTTTTGGTGGGATGTAGAGATTCTTTGCATCAGCAGGAGGAGAAGCTGTGCTGAGATGCCAAGGCGATAGGCTTGAACGCGAGACGCCTGCGCCTTGAAGACAGGCAATTTCAAATTAATTTTTAACCGCAGCCAGCCCTGAGTTGATGAGAGAGTGTTTCACCTTCCTGTACTCCAGGAGAAAAGCAAAACTAAACTAAACCCTACCAAAACAAAGCAGGAAGAGAAATAACCCAACAATCAAAACCAAAGTTAGACGATAAATCCCCTTCCCCCATGTTTCAAAGGGTTTTAGTGAAGTTGCCGGGAAGTTTAGCCGGGGAAGCCTTTGAACGGACGAGTGGGGAAGAGCGTCAAAAAAAGCGACTCTGGAGACTCTTGGAAACGGGAACGACTTGTCACCGCAAAGCGAAAACGGGTAATTCCAGTGGTCCCCTCCTGCCTCGGAGACCCTGGCGGTTCCGGGCGAGTGGGGTCGGCTGAGCCCGTTCCGCCCCGAAGAGTCCGCACCACCACCCACAAATAGCCACCGGCCCCGGGGATCGCGTATCGCGCCCAGGGAGGACGGGCCGGGAGGCCCCGCTGGCCCCGCTCACCCTGACGATGCCTTTCGCTCTGACGGCGGTTTCGTAAGAGGGGTACCTGGGTTTTGGTATTGGGGTGTTTCCCTGCTCTCAGGTCCTGCTCCCTAAACTTGTCCTGTCCTCCGGCGGGGTGCAGTCAGCATCTCCCTGCTGCCTCCATCCCCATCACCCCTGCCTGTGATGGAGCCTGCCGTGCTGCCTTGCTCTCCACTTGCTGCAAAAATTCGCCCCCAGCTACTGCCCGGAGGCTTGAGGAGGTGAGATGCTGGAAGGCACCTGCCCCCCTTCCCTTTCAGGGGCAGTGAGAAGCCCAAGCTGGGCCCGTTTTTGCCTCTCACGAAAACGAGTGGTTTTCTGCAAAATCCGAGTCCTTGTAGTAACAGCTCATTGGTGATTCTGTTAATGTTGTGCACCTCATTAAATAGCCCCAAACATAAGGAGGTTTAAATGACTTTATTGAATTAAAAATAGCATAGGAAATCACCTATGGTACTTTCATCAAATAATTAATGTAAAGTATATACATGCAGCCAGAGATTCCTTTTAACAAATCTATTCATGGAGCGTGCGGGGGTTTACTTAATGGCTGGAATAACTTGGAGCAGCACAACTCACTGGAAACACAGAGCCATACTCGTGTACTTCCTAATATGTTCCTGTGTGTTTCCCTGAGTGTTTTTCTTCCTTATCTTTTTTTATATCTGAAGTTCTATTCCCCTCCTCTACTCCATGTATTTGATCATTTTTTCAAGTCCCTTGGCTGAACCAATCTCTTTTCATGCAGAGGATAAAAAGAGAAAAACTTCAAAGTAGGTTCAGGTAATTAACAGCTGAGGGGAATATAATCTAAACCATAGGCCCTGCTTTGCACCCAGGTCTGCTTTCAGAGCCAGCCGGCAAGGGAGTGCCTATTCCCTATAGCATCCAAATCTGCTTCCTCTGAACAGCTTTGCCAGGCCTCCAGTTATCACATCTGCATTTCAAACACCATGTCTCTGGCATTAATTATTAATTAGCCTACAGTCACCCCAGAGGATTTAAGTTCCAGCCTGCACATACTTATTCATTGACCTCTATCTTAGTTTTTGTTGGAAAAAACCCACTAGAATGCTTAATAATTTCCTTTCTCTCAGACCCTCTGTTCTAGTTTCATGGTGGGGAAAACAGTGCATTTGCAGCCATGGAAAATCACAGGGTTGTCTCCGAATTTGTTTAGAGCAAAACGCTGTGTCAAGGGTTTGAGCAAACTCTTTCAAAAGATTTAGGAGGGAATATGATGATGATTATTTTTTTTTTTCTTCCCCCAAGTATTTTATTTTATTTTCTTTACCTTTGTACCTGTGACAAATGGAGGGGCAGGATTTCCCCGCGCCGCGCGGCGGTGTGGGTACCGACACCAGGCGGTTTGGCTCCGTGCGGAACGCCGCTCCGCCAGCGCTTTAAAAATACAAACTGGATTTAATTACCGGGTAGCACATTTAAGATGATCAAACTAATGCAAACGTTTATTTGAAAGCTCTGGGGTTACGCTGCTATTGACACTAGGCAGAGTGAAGGGGAGGAAAAAAAAAATGCTGTTGCAAGGCACATTAGTACTTGGGCATTAAATATGCACTGCTTCCTCAGGAATATGCAACTGGAGAAATGCTTGCTGTTCCTTTTTTTTTGGTAACTGCTTTGCATCCTTCCCAAGGTAGCCTGGAAGATGCTCGTTAGCTGTTAGAATAAATACTTATCTTACTACTGCTCCATTGGTCATGTGGCTTGATATGAAGCTTCCAGAGGTAAAAAAATAAGTAAGTCTGAGAGTAATCTGGTAGGCAGTAGGTTATGTGAGTCTCTTTTTTTAGCAACACTACAAGAAATTGAAAGTCGTTGTTCCTGTTGGGATGAGTTGTGTGCTGGATCATAGTATCATAGTATCATTCAGGGTTGGAAGGGACCACAAGGATCATATAGTTCCAACCCCCCTGCCATGGGCAGGGACACCCCACACTAGACCAGGCTGGCCAGAGCCTCATCCAGCCTGGGCTTAAACTACCTTTTGTTAGTGTATTTTAATACTACATGTCCCACCCCCCTGAATGAGGGCTATTTTGATGTCTCATGTGACTAACTGTAGATAAAGTTCCTTCTGCCATGCTTTCTCTTTTTTATATGTGGTGGTTCTGTCTCCAATAACCCTTGAAACATGAAATATTCCCCCACTTTGTGTCTTAAGGAGGTGCTTAGTCCGTAGTCACAGGGCCAGCCTGGTTAACTTCTATGCCAGCTTAAAACTGATTTTTGAAAGTGTTTAATCTACGCCTGACTCTTCTGTATTTCTGTTTAGTGAAGACTATGGAAAAGAGGTCTGATGCACAAGCACATGTGCTCAAACTGCAGGGCTATCTCAGTAAACAAAACTGCATTTGCTGCAAACTGAATCTAAACCAGCTCTTGCTGTAAAGCTGAAGCCTTCTGAGCCTGTGCTCCTGCAAATACTACCTGAGAGCAGATACAGGAACTAACAGTGGGAACTTCCAGGAGGAGTCTCTGTCCTCAACTTCTCTGAGAGGTTTGAAGAATTGGCTTGTTGCTGCTCTTTTGTTATTTTCACACTTTATGAGCAGATCTGGGAAGCATTCAGCATGAGCTAGAAAATATTTTTGCCTCTGCTTCAGATATTCAGAATAATTCTCCTGCACAAATTCTACAGCAAAAGTACCCCGATTTCAGAAAGAAGAGAGCAATAGCCATCACTTGGATTTAATTTCCAGACACTTTATTCCTGTTTATAAAACAACAGACTATATCTTGGTGTTGAATAGATCTAGGCTATTTTAATACCATGCCCAGGACCTTTTGATCACTTCTACATTAACCAGTAATCACAGTGATGATGGAGGATAAACCCTAGTGTGAAACTGGGAGCTGAAATCAGTTCTTTGTAAATGCCAGAATGGTTCTGAAATGAAAACCTAGCTGTTAATGGAGCTCTGTGCCTTACGAATACTTAAGAGGAATAAGGGCTACATCTCTTCCATATCAGAGTGAGATGTTGTTTTAGAAAACAAATCGTGTGGTGGCTTGATTTGCAGTGATCTACCTGGGGTGTTTTAAAGACTAAAGGCTGCTGGCACCTCATTGGTTCGAGCCTCCTGACATTGCCTACCCATCTTTCCTGTTGTTTTCCTTTTCTGACTGAGATTGCAGGTTTAACCAGGGTCTGGAGCTACAGATTCCATACCCCAGGGTGGGAAAGCTCCTGTTACCATCGTCGTTGAGTTACCTTTTTGTGTGTGTGATTATAATGGCAGGAGTGCGGGGAGCCTGAACGTATATATACAGTGGGTTTGACATGTTATGAAATATTTGTACTGTTCTTGTTATGCGACATGAATTTCCACAAGAAGCCTGCTTTATGCTTCATTTTATAGAGATTTGCATTTGGAGTTTTCCCTTACAGCTGAAATGTTCTACTCTGTCGTTAAGATCTAACCCTTGGCAAGTCTGGAAGTGCTTTGACCCTGTTCGTATTCTACCTTTCACTTGTTTGTTTGTTTCCACCCCACCTCCCCACCCCCCCTGTAAAATAATGCATGTGATGGTGTTACAGTAGTGACTGGCACCCGCCAAGGATGGAGCTGTAGCTGCATTTTGTATGTTGAACACTTCACGTGAACATGTTTTGAATTCAGATCTGTAGGGTGCAGATCACTTCTCTTTTGGAGAAGCCACATGGGTAATTTTGATTTTCAATTACTTGAAGAGTGATTATAGTAAAAGGCTTGATTTCTTGTGCATTTAAAGTCCGCGGGCCTCTCTTGATAAAGCCCTGGTTGCTGTGTTGAAGGAGTCTTGCTCACCTGTGCACTTGTAGGTGGAAAAACAATAATCTTACCTAAGAGTAGCTGGAGATTGCTATAGATGCTGCTGTGTCAGCAGAAATAGGTTCTTACTAGATTAAGAATATATGGGGCCAGACCTTCAGCAGACATAAATGGGCACAGGAGTATTGACATTTGTGGAGCTGGGCTGTGCTGCATTATCTAGAGATCTGTGCAGTTGAACCAGAAAAGCAATACCAGGATTATTTTGTGTGATGCCTGAAATGATCCAAGCCCGTATAGGCAGTTTGCCTTCTTTATGGTGCAATGTAGTAATGATAAAACCTGGCCTGATGTGCAGAGTGTGTGGTGTACCTGATGGGATGAGACACTATCAGTGAGGAGTCAACAGATGCCTGTGACACAGGAAATGTCACAGCTATTCAGATTGTGTGACAACAGTGAATGAATGGTGACTTTTGCATGGTGACCCTTACCTGAGGTGTTTCTGCAAGTGTTGTAGGAAGGCTTATGTATACTGAGAGCACTGAATTCCATCCTGGACTCTCTTATAGGACCATGTCGTGACTATACTTTCTAAGCTTTGCTTTTAGCCACCTCAGCCCTAAAATCCCCAAAGCAACGTGAGCCCAGCCTGGTGTTTCCACCGCACGGCATGAAACCCAGCGCGCTTGATTTCGAAAGAAGCAGTGAAGTGCTCTTGGCTGGGCCTGGCAGTGTTCCAGCCCCCAGGCCCCCTGCTCACTGTGAGAGTAACCTGGAGCTGGGGTTGTGTGCATCCTGCCAGGCAGCCCCCATCCAGATTTATGGATCCTGCCTTATGACCTGCCAGTTCCACCCTGAATGCTGTGGTCATTGTACCTGGTGCTGAGGGCTCCCAGGGCAGTGCTGTGGCCACTCTTGGCAGCCTTCCTCTGCCTAGAGCCTCTTCTCCTGGCAGTGTCTGGAGTTTTAAGACTTTATACACTTTCCTGCATTTTATATATGTATATATTTCTCCCCCAGCCCTTTTTGTTTTCTTTTTTTCCATTTTCCCCCTCCTCACCACCTTCCTTTTTTTGTCATTGTTTTTCCCCTTTAGCTTTTTCTTCTTTTTCTTTTCCCCTCTCCTTCCATAAATCACCGTAGCTCCATTTACTGCCTATGCTGTGGGCTTGAGTTTGCCATGGAATGAGTTAGTGGGGCCAGGCTGGCATTTAAAGTAAATTGTCAGAGTTTGGGTGACTTTCTATCAGCTGGGAGTCCAGCTCAGTGGTTGCAAATATCATGCTTACAGCAATTAAAACATTTCCTGGCCAGAATGTGAACAGCATGTTTGAAAATCACTTGTACACCTAAAGCAGTGCATGCAACCCAAAGGACAAGAATGATCTTTAGAAGGTTTTTTTTTTTTTGCCTGTTATTATGATGATACATTTAAAATCACCAACCAGAGTGTATGTGCCATGTAGCTGCTACCACCAAATCACATGTAACACTCAATGGTAATTGTGTTCATAATTATGGAGTTAATTGAATTTCTGTACTAGTAAAAACTGGCATATAAAAAGTCTCTCAAGATTAAATGTTTTAGTTAGGGAAGAATACTCTCATTTGGAATATTCAATAAAGAGAAAGGAATTCTGGTATGCAGGTGAACTTAAGATTAATAAAATTACCTCTCAAAATTAATCTTTTCCATAAACCCTGCTCCAAACAAGATGTGCTGTCACCAAAAGCCCAGGAATTCTTGCAGTGCTCCTGTTTTTGCCCTCTGAGTGAAAAATAGCATGTTGTGAGGTATCTGCAAACTGGAGAGCTGTGTTAAAGAAGCCTTCTGCTGCAGCTTCAGCATCTGCAGTGCCAGGCTTAGAAATGCACTGTGGTAAAATTAGCACTGTTATTAACAGCTTAATAGCGTAACAATATCATATTAGACATTTTTACTTGCAGTGTTGACCTTAAAGGAGTAGTATCTTTTTAGTTTCTTCTTTACATGTTTTGTGTTCCATTAGGTATTTTAGTACTACTTCAGGCTAAGTTTAGGGCTGAGTTACAACTCCACAATTCCACAGGGGGGTCACAAGGTGTAACACAATACTGAATGCGGACTTGTGTGTCCGCTGTCTTTGTCCTCTGTATTACCAACTAGTTTATCTTTGGAGAGAAAAGAATAAGGCTAAGAATTCCAGATCTGCAAGATACTAAACTTGTATCTAGCCATGGGCAGAGCTGTCCTCCTCAAAATGAGAAAGGATTGATAAACATGTAGTGTGTTGTCTCCTCAAACATCAGGGGAAAACATTGCTTTACTTGTTACAGATCTCCTTTAGCATCACTAAGAAAAAGAAATCCTTCTTGTTTTTTTAATCCTCCTGGGCAGGAAAGCAATTTTTAAGTATCCTTATTGCAAGAACAATGTTGGTTGAACATTCCTAACAATGAAGTGATATGCATTTGGAAAGAAGAGCCTCAAATGTCAGCTAACATAGTAATGACCCTGCCCCATAGGAAATCCAGCTTTAATACCCCTTTTCCAAAGGATCATATATTGAGTGTCATTATTTTCCACCAAGATTCATGGGAGACTGTTTCATTTAATATCCTATTTTTGCCTGCCGAAGAGATAGGCCTGAGCATGTAAAGTATAAAATATTGATAATTAGACCTCATGTCCCTCATCCTTGGTGGAAGAGGAGTTTTGATTCCCTGTTCTTTTTGGTCAAAAGTTGCCTGTTGGTGTTCCATTACTGCACTATATTTTAGATATTATTGATGTCAGTAAAAAAAAAAAAAGAGAGAGGGGGGAAAGAAAGGAGGAAAGAATAATTTTGCCCCAGTAACCCGAAGTGCAGAGGCTTTATTTTGGTTCTTTCTGACTTCCCAGTGCCGCTCCCCTCCCCCAGCAGCCACACTACAAAGCTTGTTGTACAGGGACTCCATTAATCCTACATTTCCTAGATGGTATCTGAGGCACAGTGGGTTTCCACAGAAATCAATTTGTCCTGACAACAGGCCTAAAGATTGGAGTCCAGGGATCACTTGGCAAATTCCCTTTAAACTGAGCACAATAATAAACAGAAAGCTGATAACGACAGTTCTGAAAGACCACACAGAGGAAGGACCCCGAGCCGAGGCGCTCGGCGTGGATCTGCGAGTGCCTCCGATAACCGGCAGCCAGGAGCTTTGTGCTGGAGAGGAGAGGGAGCTCGCTGATTTATGCCCCTTGTAATATCACAGCACTGGGCAGAGCTAACTGCACCAAGCAACACACATTTTTCTTAAACTCATTTCTGGGATAAAAGTTAGAGAGTCACCTGCTTCAGACCAGTTTTTTGTTGATACCTGCATCAATAGCTCCGTGGCCATTTTCCCTGTGTTTCATGTTTTAATGTGGCTCTGATTTTTTTCTCACTTCATCTCACACATGTAAACACTAACAAAAGTTGAAGGCTGGGTAAAGTAATATTTCAAGGAACGAACCCAAAAAGTTTGCCAAGGAGCCTAAAATATATTTTCTTCGAGGTTGTGCTGGTTTTTGATTTCAGACATCTTTTGTGGAGTTATTCCTTATTAAGTAGAGTAAAAAGCATTTGAGACAGCTTTACTGCCTCTTTGCCTGCTTTTATTTATCTTTGCCTTTGGTGAATATTTAAATGCTGCTGTTTTCTCAGAGTTAAGGTATGGGGAATGGCTGTGTTGGAAATATATACTAATAGAGTAAGTGACTAAAGAAACATTTGCTGGATATTTTAAAGCTTGTCAGGAAAAGAGTGTTTCAACCTCTGCTTTTTGTCAATATAGAATTTAGAGTTTTAATGCTAATTAGGAATTGTGGCGTGTCAGTAAACCTCTGCCAGTTACGTTTCTGGAAAAAGCCATCATAATATTAAGAGTTAGGACTGACAGAGTGATGTTAAGTAAGATGTATGCTGCATAACTTTTCAGTGCTTAAGTATAGGGTAGGTAACTATTTAAGTAATGAATTCAAAGACGAGGACAGTTTAAAAAGATCTATGGAAAATGGGCTTTGGTTATTGAAAGATGCTTGAAAGTGAAGTCTAACTGCCTTCTCAATGTCCAAAATACATTATGAAGTAACAGCCTTTTGATACAGAGAAGAATAGGGTAAAAGAGGGCAACTAGGTGTGGATGTGCACCTAACCAGCATGAGCCACACTTGATCACTTTTAATAGCTGAGCTGCTTCTCTCAAGATGGAGATTTGGCAGCAAAGCTCTCCATGATATATCCAAACTCAACAACAACCTGAAATGCAATTGTCTGCTCTGCAAACTCTTTCATTCCCCAAAATATGCACAGGCTGGAGGTAAGCAGCAATGCTGCAGAAGGACTATGCTCAGGGAAGGCAGGAGCAGGTGAGGGACCCAGCTCCCATCCCCTCCATCTCCTCTCCATGGTGGGGTGGCAGGATGCCAGAGGCTGGGTAGTTATGGGCTTGGAATGCAGCTGCCTTGGCATTTGGGATACAGAGAGTTTATACAGAAAAAAGTTCTGTCTTACATGCTTTTCATGACAAAACTACCATTGACTTGGGTAAGGGCATCACCAGCCTTGCTCAGTGAGAGCTTAACCAGCTGAGAGGTGGGGCTCTGTACTCCTGCTGATGTGGCGTGTGTGTACCACACCTCCTTGCTGAAAAACAACATCTTTCTGCTTTTGTTATTGCCTTTGAATTAGTTTGTACACCACAAATGAATCAATTACCACCAAGGTACTTTGGAAATGAAATTCAGGACAGGTTGTACAATTTGTATTTGTCACACTTAAAGGACTCCATTGTGCTGAATGCAGAGGATTGCAAACCAACTAGTTTTTAATGCTCTCTGGCTCGTTCTAGAGTCTGATGCAAGAGCAAATTGGCTTGCTGTGCCTTTTAGTTCTGTAAAAGAACAACCCAAAATATTCCCCTCCACTTTTGATATCAAAATCACTCTATGCATTCCAGTGTACAGGCTATTAGGGTTTTGAATTTGGATCAAATCAGGCACTTCCCCTCCCCCCCCCCAGCAAATAGTCCTCTAACGTGCTTTATGTATTCGGTTCGAAGGACTGTGCATTATTTGATGTTCTTGGGAGATAAACAATAAACTTTTGAATATGTTTCCATTTGAATACAAGCCTAGGGATGCTTCACCCTGCATCCTGAAGCCTGATTTCCCCTGGGACTCATTATCATGCAGCTCACATGTTCAGTCACCTACACTGTTGAACTTACTATCAAATAACCTTCGAAACGTTACTAGTTATTACGTGTCAGAGGGCAGATTTATGATAAACTAACTTTGAAACAAAATAATGAATTCTCAGCGTTCTGGTTCCAGCAGCATTTCTGGCAATTTTGTTGGATTTACATTTTAAAACACTGAGTTGCCTTTTTTTTTCCTTCTTTTTTTTCCCTTCCCCCCCTTCCCTCTTATTCTATCATATCAGCTGGCTCCCTCCCCTCATGAAATTTCTCCCTCCTTAAATATGGTTTATGATGATTTCAACACTGGCCTATAAAGAATAAAAATGAGAACATTTGTCTATGAGCTACCAAACTGTCCACTGGAGTTTGTTTGTGATTAAACTTTCATAGCTTTCTAACTTGGGGAAAGTTCAATTAACTTAACCCTTAGCACAGACCACCGGTGTCCAGAATACAGCCGGGGAAGAGGTGTTGGCAAACAGAAACCTTTTCTCCTTGCACTTTTTCCTGCCAGTATTTTGAGGCTTCAATGAGCTTCTTGTGTTAGAGTGACAAAGTTCAATAGTGTCATCCTCTCAGAAAGCAGAGCTGTGGTTTATGGCAGAGCAGAAAAGCTGCCCAGAAGGTTTTCCAAAAAATTATCCTGAATTTCAGCCCCCCCCCGTCCTCCTTCCCCCCCCAATCCACATTTAGGGATTTAAATGACTGGCCAGTTTTCAATAAGGCTGAGGGGGATCGTCTGTGGCGATCTGTGGGCACTTGGCCTTTTTCAAATGGTAGCCAGGGCTGTCGTGAGTTAATGAGTTTGTATCAGAGAGATGAAATTCAGGCAGATAAATGCTTTATTGTCACCTTGGAGGTGGTGGGAGATGCAAACATCTGCGGATGAAGTTCAAAGGTACACCATGCCAAAAATTGAAGCCTGCCTACTTTGTAGGAAAACCAGGGTGTCTCTTCTTGGTATGACTGGGAATGTTTTTGCTTGTATTTCAGAGGAGCTTTGGGCAGATTAATCTCTGTAGGATTTTCATCTCCTATTGCAGTCTAGGCTTTGAGATATTGCTCATCTGTGGTGCTGCACAGAAAGTGCCTGACCCAGGGTAGCTCTGTGAAGCTGGGGGATAGAGCCACTATCTTCAGTGCTTCTCTCCTCTCTTTTGCTCCACTCACCATGATTATGGTTCTCCAAGGGCATTAGGGGCAAAAGTTCCATATCAGGCTGTCTATTAATATTTATGCAGCAATTCAGGAGGTAATGCATTGCTAAAATACAGGTTGGAAATGCACCAAATTTAATCACTTTTAGTACTAGAAATTATCTATTTCAACATCAGATAGAAGCGTGTCTGGGGATTATCATTACAATGTGGGTTTTTTATCCAAGTGGTTTGCCAGTTCTGAAACAGCTTGAAGGAAAAGGGCAATAAAGACTGTTGTGTAGGTAAAGTTTTGAAAAGTAATGCAAGCTACATACATGAAATTTAGTGTAAAGTAGTAAAAACCATCTAAAGTAAACACATGCTAGGTCAGTGCATCTACTGGTCAGTAATGCCATGTCAACCAGTCTCTCTCTTCATGTCTAAGGAATGCTTGCATTTGGGCCAGTGGGATTTGCCCTCTGCTACTAGGCAATTCCTCCTGCTTAAAGGTAGAAAGAATATTTTTATCACTGATATCACTTCATTTTTGCAGCTGTCTGCTCACATCAGGTCAGTAATATAAACTCTGTCAAGGAGCAATCTCTCCCTTCCACAGCCTGCAAAACCCACAATTATTATTTAGAGTTAACCTCTGAAAAAAGTGATTGTTACTCAAAGTGTTCAGTCCCCAAAAGAATTGTTGGCTGTTGTTATCTGAGGACCTCCTACAATCTTTCCTTGGCCAAATAAGGCTCCTTTTGTTTCCAATAGAGTTGGGCTTTTTTTGTAAGAGCAAGCTCCGAGCTTCCATGCAAGCAAAATAAATGCAGTGAAAGTTAAACATTAATTTAAATGTATTAACAAAAAGAAGTTCAAGAAGATCCTGGTGCTCAAACAGAGCTGCCCCTTTTTTTTTCATTTTACTTTTTATTTTTTTTTTTATTCAGGTCCCTTGGCTTTCTGATGTCATTTCTGGCAGATTCATTAGCCCGGCTCCATCACGTTCTGTTCTGAACCATAACGTGATGGGAGATGATCAAAGTGAGAACTCTAAAGGCTTAGGACACTTAAAAAAATGTTCTATTCTGGAAATTGTTCTAAAACTATAAACAGATTACATTAAAAAATCTGTGCTACTGAGCATGGTTGCTCATCATCCTTTTTTAGAAGGAGCTATTGAGAAGTTTGGGTAAACAGCCTTGAAGTCTTTATGATGGCAAGGCTGGAAAAATCTCTCCAGAGTTTTTGGCAACCCAAGGCTCTCTGAAATGTCATATAACCCATTTCTGCTGTTAGGCATGTTGTTTTAATCTTTACACTTGAAAGGTGTAAGCATATGGGTCAGATCAGCCATTCCTGCTAATGGACACAATTCTGTGGACTTCGGTGTCCAATTATGCCGGCGAAAGATCTGACCGGTGCGGGGCTTTATTGCCTTATTTCTCTTCTCTTCCTGATCTTTGACCCTTTACCAAAGGGATTGCCATCTATAATACGATAATAATATGAAATTCTGAGCTCACTTCTAACAATGCATATCCAAAAAGAATGGTTAAGATGTTCACCTTTACAGGAGCAGCAGCCGAGGAGCGGTTTCAGCCTTGTGATTGTCTTTGCTTGGCACAAGGGTGAGGCTCAGGTTCCTCTGCCTGGTGTCGCGGTGGAATACGAACTGGTTTTGTGTTTCCATGAAGCAAGTGCTCTGAGGGATGAGTGAGTAAATAAACTCATTGGCAAGTCAACACGATGACAGGCAGCCATTCTTCCTAATTTTAGATGCATTTTAGTGCTCAGGAAAGTGAGAAATTTTTGAGTTTTTAAGGGCTGCACACTCTGGTGCTCTCAATCAGTGCTGGACGTGGCTGAAGCTGGAGGCAGAAATATAGAGGCAGTGTGACACCCTAGGTATATAATGGAGCTATACAAGAGGGTGAGAAGGATGGAGATCCATCAGCAGGATTTGACTATCTGTTTTGATTTATGGACTGAATATCAGCATGTATTTTAAGGAGCCATTAGAGTTTGTGCTTTGAAATATGCAGAGAGAAGGCTTCTCCTCAGCCTTGTGTAGGAAAGGGCGATACAGGCTCCTTGCACAGGCACATGCACATCCTTATAGTGGAGAAAGTGGCAGAGAAAACCCTTTCCTTCAGTTTCTCCACACCACAGAAGTGATGGAGTGCTTGGGGATGCATGATCCATCCCTCACAGCAGCACTGTCTGGGAAAGTAGGAAAGGAAAGAGAGAGGGAACACCTGTGCTGTGCTTCACTGCATTCTGGGTATATTTTTAATGTAAATCAGTGTTATCACTGTTGATAGGGCTGCAGAAATGCTTGAGGGGGCTGGGACTTGTAAGTGCAGTTGAAGAAAAGCATAGCAGGAATGAGCAGCTGCTGGGGCAGTGGGGCAGAGCGTGGCTCAGAACTTGGATGTACTACATGTTGTTGAAGGTACACCAGGGCAACCACTTGAGAACTGGATTGAGAGATTTTGGCACTTCCCAACCTTGCTTGTCCTCCATCCCGCTGCAGATATGGAACTCCTCTTCTTGGGTGGCAGCAGCAGTTGCAGCTGGTGACCCTCATTTTGTGCCCTCTGTCTCTGCCTTTGATGCAGCTCTTATCATTTGGACAAACGCTGCTCTTGTTTACTGTAACGTAAATGTGGAGCAACCCTTCTGCCATTTCTCCAACGCAAATATTGCCCTCTGTGCAGTTCCCACCTCCTCCTTCACACAGATGGAGCCTGGGAGGCAAAGGAGGAAGGCTGCTCTTTCCTGATATCCCTGCATCGATCTTGGAGGCTGCAAGCCCCAGGAGACTGTGCCGGCCATACATTCGATCTGTTTAGATATGGGAGCTGCTGTTGGGATTTTCCTTTCCCTGTCATCTAACAGCACTTCTCTTCCCAGCTCTAAACCCAGCTGCAACACAGGGACCATGGATGCAGCCCACAATTTCTTTACTGCACCTCATTACTGCTGCTCCAGCCCTGAGAAAAGGCTGCCTGGCCATGACAAACTGTGCTCTGACTCTGTGATTTGTGTAAGCTCAAATTTTCCACTAATTCACTTATATATACTAGATGGAAAACACAGCCTCGGGGCTGCTATAAACCATGCTGCCGTAGCCACAAAGGGCTGTCCTGGCAGCCGGGGAAGCACTGGAGCATGCCGAGCGCCGGGGCCGGAGGAAGGAGCGGAACTGAGCTGCTGCACTTGTCAGAGGAACTGCAGCATGGGAGCAGAGCCTGCCCCTCCGTGAGGCACTTGCGGCTCCAATGGCACCTGCCTGGCATAGCCCTATCAGCTTGGGTCCTGACATGGGGACCTGCTGGCTGGATCATGGGTGGGAAGAACCATCGCGTCCTGGCCACCACACTGGCCATGAACAGGAGCTGTTTTGGGCTAGGATTAAGTAGTGGTTTGTTGTCCTGCAGCCTCAGTCCGCCCTAGTGCTTTGTTTTGTGCTGTGGTGCAGTTGTGAAGCTTTAATTTTCTGTATAACCCGCCAAGAGACAATTGAAGAGTGTTTTCTCTAAAGAACAGCAAGAGTGCCACACTGGCTGACTCCCCAACTGATTGCTTGTCTTGTTACAGACAGCTGTTGACCTGTTCCTTTAAAGCTAGAAGCCTGCATCTAACCGCTCTCTTAAGCCAGCCTACTTCCTTCTTTTTAATGAAATTGTCCCTTTAGCCTTTTTCCTGGGCTGGCTTTTCAACAAGAACATTAGAAACAGTCTGCTCAGTTCTTTCCTCTGCTAACATCTTGCCCAGAGCTAACTTGCAGCTTCACTCTGTCAGCTGTGAGATATAGATATACTGTTGTCTTAATTACTCATATTTCTCCTGCTGCTCATAATTCTGCTTGTTCCACCAAAGAGCTCTTCAGAGAGCTTTACTGCTTCCCTTCCCCTTTCTTTGGGGCTTTAAAGGTTGTCAGATATAGAAACGATCCTTGTTGCAGAGCTTTGGTGGTGACAGTGTCCTTTGTGGGGAAGATTTAGGGGGATGGGAGAACTAAATGGGAACGCTTTTAGCCTACATCTCTGCGGAAGGAGAGAATACACAGAGCACTACCTTGCATAACAGCATCAGGGACTGTGTTTGGCAAATCCCTTCTCTAATGAATAGCGAGGCAGCTGTTTCTTCTTGCAGCTTAAAGTGTAGATGCTGATTGTCAGGAGCAGGGTTTTCTTTACTCTCTCTCTCTTTACACCACTTAATGTATCTGTCTGACTGCTGCTTCTCAAAAAATCCTGTTGAAAATTGGTTGGACACTTAAAAAAATCCAAACCACTGTGCTATAGGGAAACCATAGTCCCTTTGTGGTTTCATCTCTCTCTTTATGATTGTGTGCCACTGTGCCTGTTATCTGTAGTAATTAATCTGTCGGCTGCTGCAAGTATTGCATGTTGAGTAACCTAGAGCAGACCAACAACATGCCATCCATGCTTTCTTGGCAGGGATTTGAATAACTTTTGTCCAAGAAATGAGCTCTTGAGTGAGTTATGCCTTTGGCCAAAGTCTTTCACTCCTGGTTATTTGCAGTCCACTCTCAGTTTTGACAGACCTCAGGTTTATACAGTAAGGTAGTTCAGTAGCAGAATTCTATCTTAGTATTCAGCTGGTTGTCTTGGTTCAGCTGGCTGACGGGTTCAGGAAACAGTACTCTGAGTTCATGTTCATTGCATGAATTCTGAGCCTGTCAAACTGCTGTGCTTGAGCCTGTTGCCACCATAAGGTTTGTTGAGCTGCTGGTGTGGTTGAAGGTGGGTCTGGGCAGGGTGTGTTTGGCACAAGCCCTCCACTCCAAATTTTGTTGTGGTTGCCTTTTAATAATTACTTGTTGAAAATGCTGGGCAAGTGTATGAGAAGAAAAGTTTTCTCATCAGAGCAGTGAGATGGCAACACCAAAGATAACATGGTTTAAACTCACCTAATAGCAGTGAGGCAAATAAATAACAGGCTGCAAGAAGTCAAGACCAAACTCTTCCAGTAGTGGTACAGACATGACTAAAGACCTTGTCAGAGAAAGCAAATGGGAAATGAGAGAGCTCAGTGAGAGGAATTAAAGAGTAATTCTGTGTTGCTTGGAGGAATGGCATGGAGAAAACAGCTCACCAGGCTAGTGGTCTGCTCTTGAAGAGCTGAAAGGGCTCAGAGTGGCTATCTTGGGCAAGTCAAGTTTCAGGCAAGATCACATGAGAGAAATCCATGCAAGTGGTAGCTCATTCCAGGTCACTGTCTATAGGAAGATCTGTCAGGGAATACCATATGAACAACACATAGTGGAACTCCAGACCCTAGGCTGAACAAGAGCACTGGTGAAGCTGGCCCTGGTCAAAACCCAGGGTCCCTGATGTTCATCACAGTAGATGAGAAGCTAACAGACACACAGTCTGTGACATGTGCATGGGCATCTGCACCTCTCCTGTTTGCAGGGTGAGCTCTGCCTGAGGCAGGCTGCCCAAACATCTCCTTTGCCTTTAGGAGAAGGCATAATACTCCATGAGGAAGGGCTCTGGGAAGCTGGCAAGGCCCTGGGGCCATCAGCTCAGACTGATGCTACTTCAAGGGCTGATGGCATAGCTTGAGGCTGCAGAGTGTAGGTGATACACAAATCTTTTACTCTGCTTGCTCGTAGTTTCCTCTTGAAGTCCCAACACTATCTCCTGACAGCAGCTCCGAGGGGATATTGCCTGGTTAACTGGGTGGTCATGCAGCTGCTTTGGCATCTAGTCTGTTCTGGCAGCTACTCCACATTGAACAATTTCCTGCCCAGTGCATCTTCTGCTGTGACACAGGGCAAACAACGTGACCTTGTGTCTCAGCTCTCTGAAAGCAAGGATATTTCCCTATTAACTCCTCTCTACAAACCCAAGGGGTATTAAAAGAAGTAGGTCTCATGACTGTGTGGTACTTGGATGCCATGGTAATGTAATTAGCTCTACAGCAATCTTACTAAAAATGTCCTTGGTGGAGGGGAAGATGAGGTGGGAGACTCCTTTAGAGGTTGGCTGTTCAAGGGAAGGAAGTTTCCAGACCTGTGGTTCACCACAACTCAGCTGCACAGCACAGGTCCTTCAATGCAGATATGAATCCAGAGGTTCAGTGCATGAAGGTTAGGGTGTGTATGAGATACAATGCAGCACAAACTATTTGAAGTCTTAATAGGTTATGTAACAGCTTTCCACCCCCAGCAAGTCTTTTGAGAATTTGATATGGTTTCTTGGGCCAAAACTGGTTTTGAGCTGATATGTGACTTTGGTAAATTTCAGGGAAGTATTCCTGGTACTTCCCCCTTCCCCCCCTTCAGTGTTATATAAGTATCCAGGAACTTCTGGGCCACTTAATCCAAGGGAGAGAGGCACAGGGTTCTGCACAGAACCCCTCAGAAAGCCTCAGTACAGGAAAGCTGTGCTGCTGATAGTTTCTCTGTTTCCCTGCCAAACCCCCAGATTTTGGCAGCCTGGGTTGTCCTTTGCCTTTTTATATCCGTTAGGTCTTTTCCTCCCCTACCCTCAGAATGACCTCTGCAGTGATGGTTGCCAAATGTGACCCATATTAAATATGAGGATGTGTATCAGCACCCACAAGCCACACGCTCCTGAGGTGTTAAAGCCCTTCCCCTGGAGCAGCAGCCTGGGAGCTGCCTGAAGCGTTCGGAGTTAACACTTTAGCCCTGGTTAGCTGGAAGTTATTGCAGAACCTTGTCACCAAATTCTTTCCTCAGCTGTATCCTTGCTACTGCAGCCAGGAAGAAATTTGTTTCTGTCATTTATGGTTAACCCTACAGTACATTTGTACCAGAAATGATGGACAATATTTGTGGGTTAAAGCAAGATGAACAACAGTAATAAAAATTAAGCGAGATAATGCAGTGATGTAATGAAGAGCAAACTTGGTGGTATTTTGGTGGATTTCTTTATTCAGATGTTGTCCTCCTTCATTTAAATCTTCTTGCATGCTGGGACAAGGCACAGCCAGTCATATTTTCCATCCTGATGAATGGACCAGAGCTCGAGGAGCTTAGCTGAGATTGGCTTCCCCTGCAAGAAAGATTGCTCCTTGTTGCCTGAATCATAATTTCAAGCCATGAAAACTATCCATCAGGAAAGCAGCACTTTAACTCCTTGCATCTTGCAGCCTGATCTTTGCAGAGGAAGAAAAAAAACATTGTCATCCACTGAAGTTGATCAGAGTTTGCTCTGGGTTGTAATAAGTCTGTAAGGTCACCTTGATTCTTGCACATCGATGTGGTCCCGACAGAAGGTTCTTGATAAGACAGCCCATTGCTCTGATTTAATCCAAATCTGTTTAATCATATATAATCCACATAACTCAAATATGCTCACCAAGGCTCCAGTTTTATAGCTGTACTGAGGGGAGGGAAGTCTTGTGTTGTCACAAGTCATGCTGACATCAGTGGGGTTTCTTATTGATGTAGGACTTAGCGCTGGCACATGCAATTACAGCAAAATTTGGGGTTTAGCATATTTGCAATTTGATGTATTTTTAGGAGGCAGATGCTTTGAGGTAAGTGAGTAGATGAACTCTGGGCCACGTCCAAGAAAATCTCTGACTGAGAGCTGTGCCCAGCGGTCATTCCAGGGAAAATATCTAGAATAATCTGGAATCATTTGCTGTGCAATTAAAAGAGTGAGAAAGGTTTTGTTTGTATTTGCGACTTGGGTGTTGCACTTCATGCAAACTGTTAGGAGAGCCGATGCACCTCCCAGGGCACTCTGTAGTGTTTCAGGAATGTTCCAACAAACCCAAAAGGTATTTGTCAGCATAAGTAATACCCAGACGCTGTGGCAGTGTTACTGGTTGCAATTTTCATGTTCAAGACACCGGTATCAGATCGCAGTCCATTTGCGCAGCCAGTCGTTAATGTGATGCACATGCAGCTCTGTGGCCTGATGCCTTCTAGCCCTGAATCTGAAAAACCTGCTCCAGCCCATGGGTAACTGTAAACATCTGAGTAATCCTGCTGAAGTCAGTCCATGCATCCGTTAGCTGTGCAAACTAAGCCTCAAAAAGAAACGATGAAAAGGGCAAAAAGAAAACATGGAGCTTTCCAAGCCAATGAAACCCCAAACCTGCTTGAAGTCAAACGCTGGAATAAATAAATAGTACACGATCTGGACGGCTGAACTCAGGCTCAGAACCACAGTTTATCAGTTATCCAGTGAAATCATAATGAACTGGAGCACTTCTGATGTATTTCTGACCTGATTTCCCCCCTCCTCCCCCGGTCTTTGTGGCCATTTTGCAATTTTCTCTGGATTTGTGTTGATTGTAAATAGGCACTCACATTAGCTAAAGCCAGATAATTTCTTCTGGCTGGCTTTGCCAGTAAATCACTGAGCTATGTAATTGGGTTTGTATAAAATTATGCACTGTGAACTTGGGAATAAGTGAAACAGAAACAAAAAAAAAAAGTTGTGTTTTTGTCAATAGTGCCAATTTTGTGCAAAACTTCCATTTTGACTCCGTATTCCCACTCCTGGACAGGATCATTTTGTTCATTCTTTAAGCACTGAGAAAAAAACAAACAAAAGCAAACTACAGAATAAACCCAAGCAGAACTGGTAATGATTTCTGGTTTGGCTTGTAGGTGGAGTTGAATACAATGCCCACATTTATGGTTAACTACAAGCAATACATTATGAAGATGATGGTATTCAGTCACGTACCCAAACAATTTGATTCAGATAAATGGGATACAAGACTTTGACCAGCATGAGAAGAACAGGTGAGAACCCTTGAGAGTGAAGCTGAAATAATAAGTATTTTGATGGTCAGGGCAAAACATTTCCCCAGTAACACAATAGATCTTCCATCAGAAACTCAAAATACTAATTACAATCTGCCTAAAGACTTATTATAACCGAAGTGGAGATAGAAACATGTTTATATTACGGGGAGGCTTATTTGCAGATAAGCAGGAAACCAGTCACACATCTTCACAAACATAATTTTAGCTGCTTTAATTAGCAGGTTTGCTTTGATTTAATTTAATTCAGTGATTCCTTCTATCTTTTCTGACACATGTGCAAATAAAATGTGCTGACCTGACTTCTTGACATCCAGCTTCCTTTTTTTTTCTCCTCCTTTTTTCTTTTTTTTTTTGTCATTCCTGTTTTTCTGTTGTTGTTGATTTCAGCAGTGTTTATGGTGAAATGCTGGGGTCAACTCTCCCTAACAGCATGGCCAACAGATGTAGCGTGGAGATGACAACTGTACCTTTGAGTGGTCTTTTGTTAGCTCAGCACTGACTGATTGCTGAGGTGCTGGAAGCTGGGGTGTCAAAGGCCACCAGAAATCCTCATAGCCTCTAGATCCCAACTCTATTAAGGGTTGGAATGACAAAAAAAAAAACCCAAAAAACTTTTCTTGGTTATAGCTGCAGCAAGGTTGTTTTTTTCTTTTGTCAGAGAATGAGACCTTAGAAAGAAGCCCCACGTGTGCCTTTAGGAACTTACTGTAGCATGTGCCTCAACTTTGGGTTGAAAAGCAAAGCTTTAAAAGCTGTCACAAGTCGTGTATTTAAGGTTTGAAGATTGGGTGGGTTTATTTAACAGTGAAAAAATTGACTGCATGAAAACACACAGGCCGGAATAAAAATACCACATTAAAGCACTGACAAAAAGAAGCAAAAACCTCTGTTGATTTTGCTGAGCTTTCTGCTGGTCCGAGCGCTTGGAAACTGTTTTGCCTTCTTTGGGTCAGAAAAACAATTGCTAGTACACCAGGTGGTGTTCTCCCTTCTCTCTCCACCCCTCCCTTTTGTGGTGTCTCACAGATGCGTTGCAGGTAATTAAAACAATCACCGAAAGGTTTCAAAGCTGTTGTAGCCTTTAGTTGACTTTTAAAATTCGTACTTGAAGGAGAATGGTGAAATTAATTTGTATCTGCCTCCGAAAAAGTGCTCTCTACTTGAGCAATGGACTTTACAACATTGCCAACAAAAAGAGTGAAATTAATATTGTGCTTGCCTTTATCTAGGGTTACTCTGTTAACTGTTTTATACTGGAAATTAATTTTGGTATCGTACAGATGTCTCCAAGTTGTGAATGCAGCGGTTCTAGCATGCAGTCAGATAGCTCTCCCTCTTCCTAATCATGGTGAGAATAATAATTCAGAAGGAGTAAACTTGCCAGGCCAATTAAATGATTCTGCCCCTAGATAATGGAAAGATGAAGTTTGCATTCTTGGCCTGTAAAATATCTGAGACTGGAAAGTGTTATTAAGGAAGCTTGACTGGGTTACTTTGCAAAGAACAGTAATTTTTTCAGGTTCATCTTTCTACTGAGAAAAATACTTTAGAGACTCTGAGAAACAGAGGCTTCTGGATGGGCAGTTTTTGATGCTGAAACACTCTTCTGTTTCTCCTCCCCCCCATCTCTGTTATTTTGTGTTTCAGTCTCTTGCTTCAGTAGTAGGTTCAGAAAATTTGTGCTTCTGTCTTTATGGAATGCTTGGTCTATGCCACAGGATTTTATTCTTAAAATAAACTTCCCTGTAATATATTCTTTTTGATCCTTAAAAGCAACCCTTCATCTTTGCAAACACGTGTTACATCAATGTGAAGCAGCTCCCTTTTGCTCTCCTCTTCTGCTTTACTGGTTAGTCCCTCTTTGGAGGTTGTTGCTCTTTGGTATGGGCAGGAATGGTGGCAATGACCATGTACAGAAAAGGCAAATTGAGGGATTTTCAGTTTGAAAGAAATTCACAGAATCCTAGCATGGTGAGGGTTGGAAGTGACCTCTGGGGATCATCTAATCAGGATGACCCAGAGCAGGTTGTCCAGGATTGTGTCCAGATGGGTTTTGCATCTCTCTGGAGAAGGCGGCTCCACAACCTCTCTGGGCAGCCTGTTCCAGGGCTCTGGCACCATCAGCAGGGGTTCAGGTGTAGAACTGGTTCAAGCTTAGAATTTACTTATTAACATTGCCTCCATACAACGTAGTAGGAAAGGTTTTGCGCGTCCCTCATTGGTTTGCAGGGATCTTTGCCTGGTGTGGATGTCAACAAGCACATAGAGCAAGAGCTTTTACACGTGTCCTTTTGAAAACCTGACAGATACCAGGGAGCAGAGTTACAAACCCCAAATATCAATACTGAGACATTTAAATAACAACTCTGCCCCATTAATGTGAAAACAAACACCTCTTGCTATTTATGCAAATATTTCCTGTTGATTACAGGCAGCCTAATCTCTTCCTCTTTCTTTGCTCCTCTGCAAACGTTCCTCACCACGCGCAGGTATTGCAAACAGCCACAATTGTGGGTAAGAACAAGACTTCAATCCTCATCCTTGCGTCAACACTACTCAACTTGACAGTGTGTTTTTGCCAGGTGGAACAAAGAGCAATAAATTAGTTTTGAACATTTATGATCTTGCATTATAAAGACTGCAACAGACTGTGTTCAAAATCAATTGTCAGAATGATGGGGGAGTAATAACTCTGGTCCTGTAACCTTTTACGTATCTGCAGGCTGGGTAAGGGCACATTTCAAGATCTGCTGCCATATTTCATTACTGCAACTTACATCTGAAAGACCTTTTTGATGCTTAAAAAAAGAAAAGAGAAGAAATGGATTAGGTTTTAGTAGAGCTGGATGAATAACTCCTAATTAATAATTCATTCAATGAATTTTTGCTTTTTTTTCTATTCTGAGGGAAGTATAAAAAAAAATAGTTGTCAATTTTTTTTCCTGAGCTCTATTGACTCTTTGGTGCTTTTTTTGATTTTGGTTTGGGTTTTTGTTGGGGTTTTTTTTTCAGTCAAAACTAGGAGTGGGAATTCAGGACGTGTTGCTTATTTGTGATTGATAAGTCTGGTGGTATTGGTTTAATTCCCCAATTAATTGAAGACAAATACTAGAACAAACATCATGGTTAAAGGTTGGAGGAGATGGGGTGTTGCAAAATCCCTTTTCCCGACATGCGTGCAAGCTTCGAGTCAGCTTTTGAGAGTACTGCTGAAAGTACAATCCAAGTGCCTGGAAATTGTTGGAAAGGAAATGCAAATGAGGCAGGAACATGGCCAAACCAAGGTCATTACAAGACACAAATGAGTTTCTGTAGACTTTGACAGGATTTTCCAGCTGTAGTTTTCCCTCTCTAGCACTCATTTAGGGAGAAGGCTACTAGATACTGGGGATAAATACAGAGACCAAGGTAAGTGGGAGCTATATTGAATTCCCCTGGCTCCCCAGCTAGCAGGGCTGTATTGTACAATACTATGATGTTTTATAACAGAGAAACCATGTGAAGAGTTGCCATCTTTTGGCATTCTTCACCTCTTAGCTGGCAGGCTTGCATCCCACTGATGTGAGCTCTGCTGGGCTGAGAGGCATTGATGGCCTCCTGTATGTTTTTTATCTATCCCTATATTTTGGTGTCTTCCTAAACAGAGGCAAACCAGTTAAACATCTCCCAACGAAATACCCATATGCAATCTCCAGGGCCGTGCATACCATCGAACTGTCATTTCCTTTGATTAACCTTCACCTGACCTCCCTCCCTGAGGCAGTTTCAGAACCTTTTGTTCCTCCCTTGAAGTACTGCACTCAGGTGAGTACATCTGCCACTCAAGAGCTGCCCATTCGACTAGGGAGCTTGGTGGAGGTGTTGCAGCGGAGAGCTGTGCAGAATCTGCCACAGGTTAGACGACCCAATCTAAGGTGGGGAGCTGGTATCACTCACTGGAGGTACCTAGAGATGAAAAGGAAGCAGAGCTTGCATAACCACAGTTGAAGACAGCTGAAATTTAAGAGCGTATGTGAATTGTTTTATGAATGTGATGAAATATTTAAGATCAGAAAAGAATCACGACCGAGACCAACAGGACTCTTCTGCTGCAGCTCTGAAGTGCCAGTTTGTGGAGAATAAAGTTGCTAGAAGGAGAGGATCAGAATTAATGAATCACCTCTTTTACAATGGTGGAGTTTGGAAGTAGTCACAGTAGTTGGTTTTACCAGCTTGAAACCCAGCAGGCTTGTGTCTGATCTCAAATATTTTTTTTTATATACAGACAGCAAGGGGGAAAAAAAAAGCACCTTAAAAAGGCCAGAAGAAACAAAACATTGCAAAGTGATTCATGCTTCTAAATTTCAGTCCATCCAAACAGTACCTTTTGGGTGGCAGTTTACAAGAAATGTTGTTGCTTTGTGTCACAGCCTGGGACAGTTTTTTGATCTCTTATTTTGCAAATCCTGAGAATTCAGCTAGAGTGAATAATAGGTTGAGGGAGCTGGGGCTGCTCAGCCTGGAGAAGAGGAGGCTCTGGGGAAACCTAATAGCAGCCTTCCAGTACCTGAAGGGGGCTGCAAGAGGGTTGGAAAGAGACTGTTTACAACAGCCTGCAGTGACAGGGCGAGGGGCAATGGATTCAAACTAGAGAAGAGAAGATTTAGATTAGATGCTAGGAACAGGTTCTTTACTATGAGGGTGGTGGAACACTGGAACAGCTTGCCCAGGGAGGTGGTTGGGGTCCCATCCCTGGAGATACTCAAGGTGAGACTGGACAGGGCTCTGGGCAACCTGATCTAGTTGAGGATGTTCCTGCTGATTGCAGGGGGGTTGGACTGGGTGACCTTTGGAGGTCTCTTCCAACCCAGATCATTCTATGATTCTGTATGGAACTGAGATATAATGAATCCAGTCAGATGACACAGCTGGCTGACAGCATTGAAGAGCAAAGCCTACATTGAGTCCATAGCTTCTGTTTATGTAACAGAAGGGTTTTTTTTGAATGCTAATAAAGGCCATGTGGGATGAAATCTCTCTTCTTCCAAAGTCAGCTGGTACAGTGGGTCATGGTCATTCCTAAGAGCTAAAAACTATGCTCTTGGGTTCTAGGCTTAACCTCAATCTTTCCAGTTAGGTTAAAAAATAGCTATCAGATGCCTCAGCATCATACAAATTCTTATGGATGAGGATTGGCTCATCCCTGAAGTCAGTCTCTAGTTAAATAGGTCAGACTTCCTTAACATCAGGAATCCTTTAGAGGTCTTATATGATTTGTGTAGATTTTTTTTTTAGTCTTTTCCCAGTTTGTTCTTGGTTTTTTTTTTTGTTTAAATTATTATTATACAGTTTGAAGAACAGAGTATAAATATGCAGCATTGCATGATTTCTCCTCACCCCCCATGATCCTGAAGACCCATTGAAAAATAGTGGCTTTTAAAATAACCAAAAAAGAATCATGCAATCAGATTTCTCTGCAAACGTTGAGCACTGGAGCTGTGCCTTCTGCAGAGAGGTTATAATCTATTTTACAAGCTTTTATTCATGCTGGCTTTTTTCCATTCCAGTGGGCAAGTTACATTTTATAACTCACGTGGAGGCAGACATCATTACAGATGCAGAGTGGAGATGGTGGTGAGAGCTGCCAGCATGAAGGGCTTGGTGAGTTCATGCTGGCCGGCAGTGTCGAGGTCCTCTTCTGGTGTGAGCTGGTGTGGTTTGCTCAACATTATTTTAACTAATGTCTAGAAAAAGTCACTACATAATTCTCTAGGGAATGGAAAAAAATCCCAGTTTTGGGATAAAAGCAGTGACCTGTTGTAGTCCCTGCTAAGATTTCTGCAAGCGATTCTCCAGAGCAAACCTTTCCCGTGAGGCTCTCCCCAGAAGCAGCCTGCCCTGCCTGAATGTTCTGTGGGGACAGAGGTGGACTCACCTGGTGTGCTGAAGAATTTCAGTGGAGGAACAAAAAAGAAACTGAACTTGCCTTAGGGATAGAGGTCAGGTGAAGGTTAATCAAAGGAAATGACAGTAAAATGGCATTCAAGGCCCTTGGTACATTTTAAATCATTCCTCTCTCTCTCACTCATAAAAGACACAAAAGCTGCACCAAAACTTTTTACCGTGGTATTTAGCTAGCCATTTTTCATGATTTTTTTTTTCCCCCCTTGGTGACTTTAAAAATCTCTTCTCTTTTCAACTACTCTCATGGATTTCACTCCCAAAATCTTGCATTGCAGGGCCTCAAAAATGTGTGTGGGAAATGGAGAGAATGTGTGTGTGGGGGGAAGAAGAATGTTAAGAAAAGGGAGCAATTTTCCCCAGAATATCTCTGGTTTTATCTTCCCTTTCTAATGTGATAGATTTTTGAAGGATTTCTAGAAGTCTTGAGGGTAGGGAATAAATACTCAGAAAAGCTAAATATTCACATTATTACACAAGTCTCAGGCTAAGTAAAGTCCACGAGTGCAACTACTGGAAACAAGAATAGTTTCTTTCAGGCTCTGCTAATCTACACGTGATCACTCTGGCTTGAAGTGGAGATGCTTTGTGTATCTACAAAACTAATCTTAGAATACCCTTCATGATTGCAATGCAGTTTTGAAGCCCTGTCTTAATTTGTGGGCTGTTGGTTATATTATGATTTTGTCTATGTGAAAAAGCCTCGTTTAGGAACTTTTATTTGCCAGGTTTGGAGCTGTCACGTTGTTTTAGTCACCTTAGATAACTTTGACATAACTACAACAGGAACAGGAGCAACTTTATGTAACTTATAACTGCCTGGGGCAGCTCTTAAAAAATGTGAGCAATGCATTTTAACTTCTCCCCCCCACACCCCCCCAGTCTGTTTATATAGCTCCCTTCCTCCCATGATGCAGAGAATCCTAAAGGATATATCTTAAACCCAAACAGCTCTCAGCTGGGGTAACTTGGCTATAGCAAATGTATTCTCCCTGCTCTTTAGATCATACACCACGAAGCGTTATGCATCGAGGACCTTCAGTGATGCAGCTTAGGCAAGACCTTGTGGTGTTAAGCCTCTGGATGGCTTAGAGAAAATATATTCCAGCAGACTCATGCCATATTATCACGACTGTGAGCTGCAGCAGGAAAAGAGGGGGAAAAAAAAGAGTGAGAGAGATGGCTTGTACACACTCTCTCTCCACATCTTGGGGCAAAAAAAATAATCTGGAAGTCATTTCTTTGTGTGTGACATTGTGCCTTTTATTGCTGTGATTGCTACCGGTAATGTGGCACTTTTCTGCCAGGTCCCACATAGGGAACGCTGCCACATGGGTGCCAGATGGGCTCTTTGCCAGGGAGCAGAAGAGGAGGAGGGAAAGCCCTGCTCCACCCTGTGAACACAGCTGGGAAAAAGCCTGATGGGCACTTAGTGGGAAAGTAGAGAATTGGTTAAAAGTGGGGGAAAATGTATCTGAAATCATGAGGCTGAGTTGGGTTTGTCTTTCAAAATCCAGTGCTCTGCAGCTATGGGAGGAAGGCTGAGCTCTGCTGATTGGAGTGTAGGAACTGCACAGCAACAAGTGCTTGAATTTGCAGGCACAGACAGATGAGTAACTTGAGTATTTTCATGTTTACAGGATTTGACTGTGATTTTATGATGCTGTAACAATGTCAGCATAATGTTTATGGAGGGCATTTCTCAGAGGTACTCAGAATCAGCCTGAGCAGCCAATTATATGGCTCACAATTTCCCTGTCTTGTAAAACCTCTCTGTTAGTAATAGAAATACAAAGAATTTTTGGCGTGTCTTTGGCAAATTCTGTTCAAGGAAAAATAAAAGCAAAGTGTTAGAGGCCATTTTAATTCAAAACTGTGTACCTGGCTTGCAGACAGCATTAACTGCTGACAACTGGAGTACTACTGAGCTGAGAGAACTGGAGTTTCCCCCTCCCCCCTTTTTTTTATATCTGAAGTAAATGCTAAACAGTCATAGCCAAATCATACCTGTATTTTTCAAGCACTACAAAAATAACAGTTTAGACTATTGGATGCCTACATCCCCAAATTTTTCAAATACAGAAACTATTAAGTTGGTTGGAGCATTTTTATTCCAACTATTCAGACCAGCTTCCAAAATACAAATAGTAACATTCCTCAAAGGTTTCTTTTTGAAAGTAGCTGAATTTATGCAGTAGTTATCCCCCCACCCCCCCAAAAAAAAACCACACCACCAAAACCAAACCAAATCCCAAACCTCCAGAGCTGACTGGAAAAAGTGCCAAGTCTAATGCTGTGGCAGTTTTCCTAGGCACAGCCTAAAACTGCCACAAATGTTGGGTAGAAGACACTGGGGCTGAAATGAAATCTCCCAAATGCAGCATCCAAACACATTTAATTGCTGTGTGTTTTCTCTGCCTGGCCTGGCAGTCACAATAATGGGGACTGGGAAAGGATCCAGTCCTGTCCCCCTGGCCAGAGTACCCTAAGGAGCATCCTCTGCCTGTGGGGTGGGAGGACAACAGGGATTATCGCTCCTTCTTTTACCCATGGATCTCATCTCAGACCAGGGCTGACTGGGGGCACAGGAGCTTTTCATCTTAATGAAGCTGGATTAATGGACAATGAGGGTGGTGAAACACAGGCCTAGGCTGAGCAGAGAAGTGGTAGGAGCTGCATCCCTGGAAATGCCTAAAGTCAGGCTGGACAGGGTTCTGAGCAACCTGCTCTAGTTGAAGATTTCCCTTCTCACTGCAGGGGGATTGCACTAGATGACCTTTAAAGGTCCCTTGCCATTTAAATAATTCTATCATTCTATGGTTCTAATCTTTTGGGTGCTGTCCATGTTGCAAAATGACTGTGGGATAAAATATGAGCATCTACAGCTTTCCTTATGGGCAGAAAGCCAGGTTTTGGGTTCAGCATTTGCTGAAGCTGTGGTGAAGGCAGTGAAGTAGCTGAAGATCAGAGGGGAAGCTTTACTCGGTATCTCACAGACTTGCAGCCAGGTTTCCCCATCTTGCACTGGCTTACTGACATCACCTGCCCTGAGAGGGAGGGTTCAGAGTGAGGAAGCTCATTTGAGCTTCAAAGTAATATAAAAATGATGGAGGAACAGCAGTAACTGATGCTTTTGTGTTTCCTTTTGCTCTCTGTTTTTGGAGAGAAACATTCTATTTAAGTATTCTCAGGTGATATGTAGGCTTCTGTTGGAATAAATTGGTTGTCTCAGTTTGATCCTCAAGTCTTCTGATAAATAGAACTTTTGTTTTTTGTATCTTATTAGAAGCCTTGTTGAGTCCAAATCTTGACAGATCTTCGCTACATGTGAAGGATCATTGTAGGTCAGTGGTGTACTGAGTACAGAGGCTACCATGCCTGGGGTATAGTTGCCCTGCTGATAAACAGAGCACTTTGTTTCTGGTGCTCTCAGGGTTTCACCTCTGTTTTCCACTCTTCCACCAAGATGCAGTGACGCTTAGGAGAAAATTAATGCTGTCTAATTTTAGACACCCAATTTAGGATGCCTCTGGTTGTAGAACGCACAGGCTCTGCTTGATGCGAGGCAAGAAGCATTTCCTCATTTGCAGCGTGAGCTTCTTGCTTAAGCATAACTCTGGGGGTGCAGAAAGCACAATGAGGAGGATGGCTCTGCAACATCTCAGCCAAGGCTGGTCTTCTGCCAGGGCTTCTACTGGGTGACTGGACTCTGATCTGATTCTTTGTGGGTGCAAAGCCAGTAACTTCAGAGTGGTTCATTTCTCAAAGGGGCTTCTGTGATAAATCCTCAGTGTAACCACAATTTATAAAAGGAAATGAACCATGAAAGAATGGAGGTTGGTCTAGATAGATGACCACTAGTGATACCTGGCAACCCAAACCATTCTGTGATTCTACAAGAGTCTGTGAAATCAGGGGCAAAGTTTCATACTGGCTTTGGGGTGAGCCACAGGTTTCCCCTGGTGCCAAGTCAGTTGGGAATAGCTGTGTGCTTCTGCCAGCTGGGTCGTTGCTACTCCAGGTGTTTTGCACCATTGGTGCAATGCTAGAAACAGAAGCAGAAAGCAGCCAACTCTTTTGTCAAACTAGGTGAGGTAGATGCCATTCCTGAGGTTATTGGTTGTATCATGTGAAGTTAATGGAATGCTTAATGCATGCCAAAATGCAAGCAAAGCTCTGCTGCAGAGGTCTTCTCTGCTGCAGAAGGAAGCAAGTGATCTGAGAGAGGTCATTAAAAATGGTGACATTTCTTGAGGGAATTAGAAATATGAACCACAGCAAAAGCTGGCTGGAAGGAGTTAGCTTAGCAGTCAGAGGTGTGCTCTCTGCTGGAATCATCAGAAATTTGGAGAGTTATGGCTGCCTGGGTAGCCCTGAGAGGCTTCGGACCACTTGCTGTGGCCACTTGCGGTTCTTAGCTTAGGGAATGTGTCACTATTTTATTCTGGCATCTGTTCAAAGTACTAATTCTGTGGATCAGTGTCTTTCAGATGAAGAAAGTGAAACCTTTTTTTTTTGCCCCTGGTGTCTGAGTAAATTGATATCGAATACTCTAATGAAAAGACAACTGTTGTCAGCAGAGACAAGCAACAAGAAAATCTGGGACAGGAGGTAACTTCATGATGGATTCTACATCCTCAGGGACTTTCTGGGCTCTGAGGATTAATTTTCTATTACATCCACGTGAGGGGCTTTTCTTAAATACACTTCCACTAACAACTTAATGCTTTTTTTCAATTACAATGTCATGAAATGCTGCAACTTTTTGCCATTCTGCCACTTAGAGGCCAACGCTTTTATCGTCGTGACCGTGGTTGCCATCTTCTACCCTGCCTTCAATGAAGCATCTTTTTGCTGCCTCACTGAAGTCATGACTTTGAAGAGAAAGGGTACCCTGCACAGAGGGGGGTGGGGGATGGGGGGGTGGAAAACCCTCTTGGAAAGTGCACTTCTGCAATGGTTTCTTGGTAAACCCTTACTTCCCTTATAGCTGGCTTGCTTTCCTGCACAGCGCATGCTTGTAGACTAGAGAAGTCTTCACCAGAAGTGCTTCTCAGTATTTCAGTTCAGTTGGTTCAGATGATTTTATAAGATTTATATATTACTTATTTTTAACATGATTATTCCATGTACAGTGATTCTGGGAATGTATTCACCAAACCTGGGTTGTTTTTACCTGCCAGAGCATCCACACAATTGGCTACCAGAAAATTCAGAGCAGGATAGAACAAGAGTTCTCTGCTGCAACTTCCTACTGCATATAGAAATGAGTCATTTTGGGGTATGGCAGAATGTGACCTGATGGTTTATAAAGAAATTGGTTTTTGGGTAATAACAAGTTGCAGATTATTGTAGGGAAGTGGTCAGTAGCTCAAATAATTTACAGTAGCTCAAATATCCTGGAGTTCTTCATACAGGTATCACAGGATCACAGGATGTTAGGGGTTGGAAGGGACCTCTGGAGATTGAGTTTGACCCTCCCTGCCACAGCAAGACAAGTTGTTTGGAGAAGAAAAGGGTAGCATAAGTTGTCTGAAAATTACCTGTGCAGTAAGGAGAGTCTAAGGTCTTGGTGAGTCTGCTTTCACCTCCTGTGAGATGGATCAGTGTTGCCAGTAACACATTTTCTCTGGTAGAACAAGGCTTTAGAGGGCTTGTGTGCTTGGGGACTTACTGAAATGTTTTGCTTTTGTGGACACCAACAAGGAGGAGATGCATTGGTTTTACAAGACAGCTCAGGATTCCTTTATTGGGGCAATACTAAGCCAGTTCCCCAAGAAAATGGTGGTGTTACTTTTATGATTTTATAGTAAACTGTGCTTTCAAAAACTGAGAAGCTGGAGAAAATGTCTGGTGAAGAGACTGGGTGGCTATGGAGATACCCATAGGTGATCTTGTTCCTCTGGGGAGAGTAGAGAATCCTAATGCAGGCACATGGCAGGCTGGGACTGGGATAAGGATGGGTGGGTTGAACCATTGGTATCTCCTGGAAAATAAGGCTGCCCAGCTGCTTTCTCACATGTTTTCTGTCTCCTTCATTGAGGAAAATGGGTGAAATCCTTTCTGAGGCAATGCTCCTGAGAAGCAGCAGCAGCAGCATGTGTCAGTGTTCAGAACATAAACTGAGCTGAGTTCATCTTTGCTTTCTTCTGTGCCTCCATCTCATAAAACAAAATTGGAAGAAAATTATGGTCACAAAACCTGATTTTTGCCTCGGTTCTGGTCTTCACTACAGAGCTACCTGACAATTAATATTTGTGTATGCCTTTTGAAATACCTGACCTTTGGGGAGTTGACAGAGCTATAATATTTGTCTTTGTGTGCTAGCCTGGTTTTTAAACTCCCTGCCTAGTGGATGTAAGTTCAGTGGATACAGATCTGAAACTTGATTTCCTCAGTATAGCTGCATTAGCATTCAGCTGTGGGTATGTAAGATAATAGTATTAAAAGCAACCTTCCATCCTGTTGTCATGGATGCAGCACAGCCCAATCCTGGGCGCAGTGTACCACCAGGCTTTGTACAATCTCTTTTTTTTTTTTTATCAGCAAAAAAAAAAAAAATCAAATAATAAATTAAATAAATATCTATTTAATTTAATTATACCAGAGGGGCTCTGGCAGTGTCTAACAGATGATTTTATTTCCCAGTTTAAGCAGTAAAATGTAAGAACTGAGCAGCTCAGGTTCTTCTTTGTCCAGTGCTGCTTTTTTATTTTTTTTTCCCCCCCTTCTTTCTTTCTTTCCTTTTTTTTTTTTTTGCATTCCAAGTATCTGTCAGTATTAGTTATGAGACTGTGTGAAATAAGTAGCCATGAAAGATGCCTGCTTTCCTGACAGAACGAGCCGTTTCATGAATTTTAAAGGCGCGCATTTGAATTTTCGGTTCTCGGGCTCCACGGGCTACTCACAGATATGACAGGGGATAATTGTTGGAGGAATTACGATGCCTTCCGAGATTCCTGCAGGATAGGACTATTTTCCTAAGCTTTCATTTACCAGGTTAGGTGGCTGGCTTTCTTTGTGGATGCAATGTAGAAATTAAAGGACTCCCGTTCTGTCAGCACAGGTACATGTTTCCTCCATACAGCTCCTACTCCTGTTAGCAAAAAAATAATGAATGTGCTAATTTTTTTGTCAGCTACTAGAGGGATGTGTCAGCATCAGAGGGTAGCCAGGTATCACCGTGAGCCACGTGAGACAGTATGGCAGGGTACGTATTGCTCCGTCAGTGCCTTGGGCCGGCGGGAGCGCGGATTTCAATCCGGAGCAGTGCCGCCAGGCAGTGTGTGCGAGCTGCAGTTTGTTAAGGTTTAAATGAGTGCATTGTTAGCACCAGCTTCAGTGGGGGTTCTGTGTGAGGGGGTAAAGGCTTCAAGCCTTTAATTGACTAAGAAAATCTTTTTTTTAGTTGTGATTAGAGGGACAGGTACTCAGCTGGTGGGAATGGGTGGTGCTCCGGTGAATCAATTTCCATGCCCTGTCTGAAGTCAATGGAGCAGTGCTCATTTGTAACCTGGTACCTGGCCTGTTATTATAAACCAGAATGTTTCAAGTCTGATATTTGAGTGGTTCAGTAACCTTTTATCAGGGAGCTGCTTGACTTGACTCAAAAAATGTCATCCAAATCAGTGGTAAAATCCCTGGGCTGATAAACTCCGGTGTCAAGAGCTGAGAGTTTGAGTGTAGAAACTCTGTCCTATTTGCTTGCAAGCATTGAGGTCTATCTGCCATACCTTTGTATTTAGCATATGATTATAGTTTCAAGACTAAAATGTAGCAACTTTCTATCTGTAAGAAGTGTCTCTATATCTGTAAGAAGCATCTGTGTATCTGTATGAAGCATCTTGATATCTATATGAAGCATCTTGATATCTATATGAAGCATCTTGATATCTATATGAAGCATCTCCTAAGCTGTATGAAGCATCTCTGTATATGTATGCAGCATCTTTGTATCTATGTGAAGCATCTCCATAGCTGTATGAAGCCTCTTTTAAAGACTAAATGAACCATCTTTACACCTTTCTCTGTTTTAGCCATGAAATCTTTGTATTTCTTTCTATGTTTTTTTTTGCCTCTTGGCAATTTTATCTCCCTTCCCATCCTGTGTTAACTGCAGAGAAGGATTTTATTTTATGGTAAAAAAACTTTTCTGAATGTCTTTATGTATGAGACTTGTTCTTAACCTCAGAATCTTGCTGCTGCAAAACATCCCCTCTCAAAATTCTGCGCACGCCCATAATTAAACTGCTCTGAAGGTGCAGTCAGGAAAACCAGGCACCAACATTATGGAGTGAAAATTAAAGAGGCAAAACATCAGAGTGTCTACTGTATGTGCCTGCTGTTAGACACTCAAGCATGGAGAACAGGATACACCTCTATGGATGGGTAGCTTTCCTTATTAAAAAAACACAGTAGGATGCACAGTAGGGAACACACTAAAACAAGGCTTTGTAGTAATTTCCTTGAAAGAAATTTCCCAAGATAGCAACTTGAAAAGCTTTTAATCTTATGACTTGCTATATAGGGAGTTTTACTCTAGGTGGTATAAAAAAGACCATTAGATTACAGCTGATCTGGTAGAATTGGTCCAAAGACTCTTCCCTTCCAGTTGTCTTTCTCCAGAAAAAGATTAGACTCTCCTTGCACCAGAATGAGGGCTGAACAGAGCAGTGTGACTGCTGGCATATATAAGAACTTTAAACACACATCTCTCCAGTCTGAAGTTATGTTAGAAAATAGAAAGCCACCTTCATGGCCTGAAATACTTGGTCAAACCTGCTGCTTTGTGACGTTGAACTGCTTGGTTAGATTCAGATTTCTTCTGCAGATCTAAATCTGAGATCTCTGTCACTCATAGTTTTGAGCTGGTACTTTTTTTTTTTGAGTCTCTCTCCTGCAGTACTTGGAGCTCTCCCTTACAGACTTCTGGAGAAGCATCTGACATGACTGTATTCTGCAGCAGCTCAGTGCGCTGCAGTGTATCAGCAATCTTCTCCCTGGACTTTGTCTGGTTTGTCCCAGTCCACACAACTCTTAAACCTCGAAGTAAAAAAACTAAAACCAAAATCCCAGCAACCGTAACTGAAGAAATTCCAATGTAAATACCAGCACCACGTGGCTTGTGGTTACCTGATAACCCTTAGACCAGCGTGACCGTGGGCTCTGTGCTGCCCTTGGTGCTTGTTCATGTGTCAAGGGCCACACTGGAATCCTGCAGCTTTTTCTCAGTCATATCCTTTCCCAATTTGGTGTCATGACTACGAGGTGGTGGCCCCAAATATTCAGTACAAGGAGCTGGAGGGGCAGCTAGTGCTGCCCACTGTGCCAGCAAGGAGCAGGAGGGACACCCAGCACCTCTGTGTGTGAGCATCATCAGAGGAGATTGAACATCTTGTACCTATCTTGTGTCAGCCTCTGTGAGCTGAGAACAGGGAAGGAACATGCCTGATAATGCGTTTCACATTGAAATAATTAAAGAGAATTGTTGCTGGAGGGAAATGTGCCTTTAAAAATTAACCCTGACATCTCCCTGACAATTTGGCTTATTACAAGAAAGTATTTTTTTCCCCTTCCCCCTCCTCCCTCTTCTTATTTTTAGTTTTACCAAAGTTGAGATGTGTTTCCCAGCACTTTAGAAAATGCAGAGCCTTTGAAAACTTCCTTGTGTGAGTAGTCCACACTTACAAGAGCAGTGCCATCTATTTTCCACTGAACTACTCACAGGGCTGATGTTTAAAGGATCGGGTCTGAAGTAAATGACACATTCTGCTGTGCCCCGGAGCCTGCACGGGTTGTTATTGTTTGAATCTATCTCTTGATTGCATATATTGCAGTCTTCTATCACAAGGGGTCCTGAAATCTGAATGTTGCTTCTCAAATAGCTATCGAGCTGCTTGCTCTTTGATTTCTTCTTACGGTGAAACGAGTCCTTGGAAATCGAAAGCAGCGATTTCCATGAGGCACTTGAAGTTTAAAAATGTGCTTTTTGACAAAGCTGCAGAATTCAGAGACAAATACAAATGCCTGCAAAAGCAGTGCTGTTTATTTGTAATATTCTAGGTATGGCAACAGCAGTTATCTCCAGGCTTCTGTGGGAAGTTAAACACACAGCCAGGTACTGGTGTTCAGGAAGTTTGGTTTCACTATATCTTTGCTCTAACACTTCAAGAACTGTGCAAGGTTTCATTGGAGTGAATTCCTGTGTTTTCAGATCTCCATTTAAGCCAAATTTGTTAGTCCAGGGGCAGAAAATGTTGGGTTCCTCTGGTTGTGTGATTATTTACTAACTAATCTGGAGCTGCATTTAAAGAGTCTGAAAAGCCATACAAGGTGGCAGGATGGGCTGCTTGATGCTCTTCTTTGGTTTGATGTTGCTGGGACTACATTGGACTATGTGTGTTTAAAAGGGTCCAGTCAAGGGGAGGAATTTGAGTGAGTTATTCCAGCTGTGATGGCTTGGAACTGTGCAATGCTCTGACCTGAGGAATGGCTGAGGTGCTGCTAAGGCATTTCTCACTTTCAGTTCTGCAGCTAACAGATTTTTTCTTCAGGTGCTGAAAAGTTTGGGGTTTCTTTCTTTCTCCCCTCTCCTCCCCTCCCCCTCTCCCCCCCCATCTTTTTTTCTTTTCAGTCATATCTGACCCTGTGGAGGGAAGCATGTACAGCAGCAAGCACTCTTTTCAATTACACTTTTGTAATAATACTTTGATAATTAACACTTTAAATTTATACTCTCAGTCTTCAGGGTGGATTCCTGGTTGATTTGATCTGCATTTGTTGGTACTCCCTTGCTCAGTGTAATGCTGGTTTACACCAGCAGAGGATTGGATTGCAGGAGCCCAACCCTCCTTCTTTCCTTGGTCAAGGGGAAGAGATTCAGCCCCCTATTTCCCCTTTCACTGAACTTTTAACAATTTGGGGATCTTGGGCACAATCCTTCAAGATGCTGAGTACTCCCATGGGCACGTAAAGCAGGGTAGCAGATGGCCTGTGATACTTCCTAGGACTGGGGGCTTCATTAGCTGCAATTTAAAACACAAAATACTTTAAAAACACTTCTCAAAATATTTTTCTTGGCTTAGGAAGTATTTTTGCCCTTTTTATGAGAGGAGCAACTGCAGTGTCTCTTAGCTGCTGTGACATTCGCTGTAAGCCTAGCTGCACACAGCAGCCCTGGTACGTTCTTTCTGGCTATTAAAGGCTCATTAAAAAAATTAAAGTCTCCACAATTTACAATATTTTCCATTGAAATAGCATGTTAACACATTTCTTTAATCAGTGTGTAACTGTCAAGGGAAAGAACAATTCATCTAGTATATGCATACATTAGGAAAAAAAATGATCAGATTTAATGTTATTTGTTTTATATTCAGGGCTTTTTCTTTCCTTTTTTTTGGGGGGGGGGAGGGGGGAGGGGAGAGGGAAGGAATTCCTGCAGGGAAATGGTTAATCTATTTTTAACTAAAGCTTACTTTTGTAATCTATCCAGTGCTTAGAGTTCTGTCATTGATCTATGATTTATGTGATTTAAACCACCTCTTGGCTGTAACATTGGTTTCTATCCAAGATGCTGAGCTGAATACTAATTACGAGATCAAATTTATGCTGTTGGGCTAAGCAGCTGAAGGAGCTTTCCGTGCAGGACTCCCTTAAACCATGCCACTGTGGAGCTGTAGTGAAATATTTGGTGAGAGGGGGGAGGGGGATAAAATGCTGGAAAAGGCAAAAAAAAACCCAACCCTATATATATATTGTAGGAAAACCAAAGGTCTCCTTTGAAAGCTTTCTTTTTAGTTCTCCTGACTGGCCGTGCAGCGCTCCATGCAGATATTCAGTGTGTGTAAGCCTGCGACTAGGCACATGGCTCTGTTTTTACAGCAGAATCTCACTAATTCACCCTAACGATTGGGAAACCCACTGAGAAAAGCCAAATGGCACGAGTGAGCAAACAAATAAATAAGATTGAGGATATTTTATTCCAAGATGTATTTTATGCCTTTATTTTGACAAGTATCATGTTGTCAGAATGATTTATGGTATTTCATAGCGTACCAGTAAATGCACTGTAGTATGGTTTCTTACAGTAAGGAAGTCTTACTAACAATAGCTTTGCTTTACCTCTCCTTAAAGCATTTTTAATGAGAAATAAGCTGAGACTACCAATTTTATAGAAAACATAGGTCTTAGGCTTTCCTTCAGTGAGGATCCTTCCATTCCTTTTCATCACCTTTGAAGAGGAAGCCTGAATGGCAGCAATTTTCTTGCGTGTAGGGTAGACAAAACACGTCCCAAGAGCTCTGAATCCAAACCCCAGTTTAAATAAAAATGAAATTTTCTATGGGAGTTTTGCTGATTTTAACCAGATTTGAGAGGAAATGTCTCCCAGTGCACCATTTGACTTTCATCTCTGTTGGTATAGTGTTGAAGTGTTTCATGCTGCTGCTGCTGAAATGGTTTGATCTGTTCAGCTTTCCTGGGTTTTAAAATTTAAACATTTTTATTTACAGTGTAGTTCTCCTGCTTGCTGCCTGCTCTGTCTCGTGTTTTGCTACATGTGGGCAATGTGAGCATCTTCAGATGACCACTGTGCATGATTAAAATGGAACATTTTTGCTATTCTGCTCTCGTGAGACCCCACATGGAGCCCTGCATCCAAGTCTGGTGCCCCCAGCATAAGAGGGACATGGTGCTGCTGGAGCAGGTCCAGAGGAGGGCCATAATGATGATCAGAGGGCTGGAAAACCCCCACTATGAGTACAGGCTGAGAGAGTTAGAGCTGTTCAGCCTGGAGATGAGAAAGCTCCAGGGAGACCTTAGAGCAGCCTTCCAGTACCTGAGAGGATCCTACAAGAAAGCTGGGAAGGGACATTTTGCAAGGGCCTGTAGTGATGGGACAAGAGAGAACAGTTTTGAGCTTGAGGAGGGCAGATTTAGACTGAAGATTAGGAAGAAATTCTTTACAGTGGGGGTGCTGAGACACTGGAACAGCTTGTCCAGCGGGTGTTCAAGGCCAGGCTGGAAGAGACCTTGAGCAACCTGGGCTAATAGAAGGTGTCATTGCTCATGGCAAAGGGGTTGGAACTGGATGGTCTTTGAGGTCCCTTCCAACACAAACCATTCTTTGAATCTATGAATCAAACATTTTCACAGACTTCAGTTTTGCAGGAACCCTTTAAGATTTCATTTACCTTCTGCATTTGTACCAATATTGGAATCAAATAGAACAGAAACTCCAGCTTGTGACTATTTCTCCTGTCTTTTCACTTTGGAGTTGTGCATGCCCTTAGGGATCTGGAGACACAACCTTGGCCAGCCTATATAAAGGATGCAAGTGGCATGGTTGGATGTACACAAGGACAAGGACTGGGGTCGTCTCTTGTGGATTTGGAGCTCTGTGAGGGCTGTGTTGCCATCAGTGAGAATCATTGCCTTGAAGCTCTTGGATGGGCTGTGTGTGCTCACTGCCTTTCCCCTGGCAGAGGTCACAGCAGTGTGCCTGCAGGCAGCAGGCCATCCCGCTCCGTCCCTAGGAGGCCTGTTAGCAGGGAATTAGTTCCCTTTTATCCTCATCCTTGCTCACTTTAAAAACAAAACCCAAACCAAACACAAACAAAACAAAACCAAAAAAACAAGCAGAAAGAAAACAAACAGAAAACCTTGACCAAGTTTTTTCCAAGGGCATTTTTAGACTAAGAATCTCTGCTGTGTATCTGCTCCTTGTTATCTTCCTCATCTCTCATTTCTCTCATTTTGTAGCAGGGAGTAACTCGTATTTCAGTTGCAGTTGCTTTTGTTGGGGTTTTATTTTGGCTTTTAAATTTATATTTATTTATACTCCACTGGATGTCACATTTGCTCTTTAATGTGCATTGTTGTGAATCTGTGATGCAAATAATGCACATTAGGTTACGTTTGGGTAGAAGTTTGTGACTACATTTGTGTGTCTGTGATGCTGCACTGAGATGTGCTTGGGAACAGTTTGATTAAGGGGAGCCACAGTTCGCAATCCCATTTGTGTGCCTCGCTCTCCTGTGATGCCATCCTTACCCCACCTCATTTATAGGTACAGCAGCCTACAGGCCTAAATGCTGCCGGTAGGAAATGCAGTGAATTGCCTGACAGCCTTATGTCTGCAAAAGAGAGGTTATTAATCAAACCTGGGAGAGCCCAGGGACGCTGAAGCCTCCGCACGTTGTGGCTGTGATTGCAGCGGGGTCACTTTGCCTGCCGACGGTAGCTGCTGGGTGTGAGACACGTCCCCTTCCTGCTTATGCAGGGAAATAATTTGTACCATCAGAGATGTTGTTGATCTTGAAGAAGAGTAGGTAAAACAATAAAAGTGAAGATGGGTCTTGGGTTAATTGCTGTCATGGTCTGAGGGACTTCAAAGGAATTATTTTACCGCAAGCCTCATTAAATGGATTGGATTTTTTACTAAGCTGAACAGGTGGCTGAGTGCTCCAAAGGGAAAAGTTTGAAGATGGGAACCACCTCCATGACTCCCCATACCCATGAAGTTGCCAGGGTGAAGGGAAGCTCCCACTCCAGAGACACCCAAGGAGGGCTGAGGGGTAGCCATGTGGCAGGAGGCTTGAGGAGCTGCAGAGTCCAAGTCATCCCAGAGGTTTCCACATCCTCAGCAGATGGTTTCTCATTTTTGGGTTTCTTTGAAGTGTGGGCTCATGGGACTGATGCTGTGGATACCATACAGGACTTTGTGGCCTCAGGGCAGTTGTGCTGCAGGGCCAGGGCTCTGGATGCTATGGGAGACTTTCTTCCCTGCCCCAGGGCTTGTTTGATTACACTGTGTCTTTTACAAAGCTCTTACAGAGCAAAAAGGAGAGAAGTGCTATATAAAATCTAATAAAGTAACATTCTAGAGTAAACATCTTTCATATTCTGAATATATATATATGTGCTAAATATTTGTTCTGCTTTCCCTTTACTTTGCTTGCAGTAGAACTGCTAAATTAACAATTGTGCTTTCGACAATAATGTGGGGGGATCCCCCCTGAAAGCACAGGAGCTAAAATCATGTTGATTTAACATGTAAGTGTGTTTACACAGGTATGCTTGAAATGTCATTTATGCCTGCTGGACAAAAGGCTATTTTGTGCACCTCCACACAGACAAGTGTGTAATTAGTGCACAACAGAATTTAGGGGAGGGGAGAGGATTTTGGAAACCTGGAATAGATTGCGGTAAATTTGAGCTTCCCTTCCTCTTGGTGCTGGGAGGTTGTTTTATACCCTCAGGAGAGCCCCATTATATCCTTGATAGACTACTTCTCCCTGGTTGGGAAGAGGAATTTAAGGGATTCTTGTTCAGTTTTGTTACTATACTCCATAAATGTGGTCTGGGATGTGCTTGCTGGCTGCTGTTGGGAAGCCTTGCTGACATCAAATATCCCATGGCTCCGTCCCTCCTTTCAGAAGCATCATGTACATGAGCTCTAATGTGTCTGGTGAGGCCTCTCCTGTTCTTCCCACCTAATGCCAGTTTGTCTGCACAAAGCTATCTATGAAGCCAGTTAAAGCTTTGTTGAGCTGCCACTTTAACCTATTAAAACACAGTAAATTTTCTCCACCTCACTTCAGGAAAAGCTTTGGAATGGAATTTCTACAAACATCACATTTTCTGTTCACCAACAACCCTGCAGCTGAAGTTTGGACAGTCTGCTGCTGAGTGGGTTTGCTGGAGCGTGCTGCTTGCTGTTCTGCTGCTGAGTGGGTTTGCTGGAGGGTGCTGCTCGCTGTAACACCCAGTTCTGTCTTCCTGTAACACCCAATTAGGCTCTCGTTTCATAAGAGCAAACAAAATTTTGCTCTTCCAAAACTTCTATGATTTATGGAAAAGGGAGAAAACCCCCACGCTGGATGATGACACCAATGTGCTGAGTGCTGCTCTGCTTTCCTTCTCACTCATGACTAGGGAAGTTCAGACCTTCCCTGTTTTTCACTACTCAGGGATGCTTACTGTGAAAATGTAAAAATTCTTGAAGAGCAGAAAGTTCAAAGAAACTCAGGCTGCTGAATGCTCAGAAAGAGAAAGACCCACTATACAAATCAGTTGCTTGCCCTTGGGAATGCAGTTATCATCACCATCATCAACAACAACAAAATGCCTCTAGTTAAGTTCCAGAGAAATCTAAGCTGCAATCAACACGGCAATATTTGGGATGCCCAAACGTAAGTACCAGCACCAGAAGACCTGATGTGTTTCTAAAGCACTCAGTTTTCCCAGAAAACAGGTACAAGTTAGGATATAACTTATAAATAAGCATAAGAGCTCTGTAATTTTTGCAAGCCAGTGGAAATTAATAAAATCTAGGGCTAGGCTATCCGACAGAACCGAGCAGCCAAAGTGTGTGTCACCACCCGCAGAGTGGCTGACATGATCAATGATGATGGATCCCAACTCCGCCGAAGTTCTTCAGGGATAATAGCAGCATAAAGGAATTTCTATAGGGTACATGAATGTGCCTGAAACAGAACAGTATATTGAAGGCTGTGTATTATGCTGAGAATGACAAATATTTATGATTGGAAGGACTCTGAGTTTGGGGTAATCGAATTTTGTTTGCGTTTTGTCAGTTCTTTAATCTCCTGTCTTAAGGTCCCATCCAGAGCTTAAAAAAGAGAGGTTGATTCTTATAATTGTACTACACAGTTAGTGAACACCCTCTTGCCTCAAGAAAATCAGCAGTGCCTGGTATTACACAGGTGGCTTTCTACTAGAGTAAAGATTGTTCTCCTAAAGGAGCAGCTGGTGAAAATGGAGCCTGAGTGGCAGGGAGGGCTGCAGCTTAGCTCAACTCAACCCTTTCCTACTAACGGGAAAGAAAGATCCCACCATGCAGTGCCAGTTGGATTTAGTGAGCTTGGCACTCATGCAATTGCAGATGAGGTTCAGAAATTTATTTTTACAAGTGATTAATAAAAGCCTGTGGCTGTAGTATTTGTGGCTAAATGTGGCAGCTGAAGAAAAACATGGGTGTAAGTACACCGAGTTGACAGAGTGCTGGTCTCTGTGTGTCTTGGCTTTGCAGGGTTAGAACCCTGGGCATCAAGGATTAAGGACTCAAACCAGGCCATTAGCAGCTTCCAGTCAGCCAGGAGCTCAAACTGGGAGGGCAAAAAGCCAGGACAGCTGCCCCCAACTAGCCCTAGCTGTTTCTCAGATTGCTCAATATAAAGGGGAAGTTTGCTGCTGATGGGGGGCTCCTCCCTTTCCTTTTCTCTCTCCCTCTGGAGGGGCTCACTCACCATTTGCTACCTGAGGACTGGGGTTTGTGACTGCTGTACATTCACCAAGCTAAGTATTACTTTGCATACTTTATACTGTCATTAGTTTTGAAGTGAGTTTTGCTGTTTTGTTAAGCCTGTTTTAGTTTCAGCCCCTGGGTCTTCTTTCCTTCCCTTATCTTCCTCCTCAGCTGAGGAGGAGTCATTGAGTGCTAGAACAGCTGCTATAGAGTGTGCCTGGATATGGGTTGAAGGTAGACATTGTGTAAAATGCCTCTGCTGCAGAGCTTCTGCCTTCCAGTTGTCTTTTTGTCTCTGGAGTGTTGTAGTCTTGCTTAAAAGAGAGTGAGAGATTCGGATGAAAGTTTCTCCAGAAGTTTGATGAATCCAATCTGTATTTTTCTCAGGTTTGGAAGAGGAGAAACTTTTGTGCAATGCTCAGATTGATTTGCAAGACCTTAAGGTTTCCAGCTTTCCCTAACCTTTGCTCACATACTGCAGCAATCTGCTCTTTGAACGTGTTGATCCTCCTAGGTCTGTAAGAGCCTTTGAGGCAGAGCTAATTTTTCCAGTGTTGACTATAGAGGCTTGTGATTTTAGAGCTGAATGTCCCTTTTTCAACCCTGCTACCACTGACCCACTGCATAGCAAGTATCTCACATTATAAAGTGGTTATTCACAGAGGGTCTGACCAGTGCTATCTGGAGGGTGGGAGATGCTTTCCTGGCAATGGGATGTGAACATTGGGGGGGCAGATCTTCATTCAGGATAAAAATCCTGCTTGGTCACTGCAGCTCAATGGATGTCTGTTAATTCATGTGGAAAATGCATGACCCTAGTGAGATCACAAAGTTCAGAGTCCTTGACAGAGTGCAATACTTTGCAGTCAAGATTGAAATGTCTTTCTCCCTGTATTTCCCTTGACTTTTGATTTTTCTGTGAGTCCTTTAAATTGTTTTTATGGCAAAACCTAGGATATTATCCAAGAAACCTTTGAGGAATGTTCTGTGTTCTTGTTTGTTTGTTTTTCTATTGGGTCATCGTATTTCCATATGAGTTGAAATACTGAGCTCTGAGAGCTCACCTGGATCCTCTGCTCATAGGCTGTTTGTGATGTGCAGAGATTAAGCTCCACTGATTCTGGTATAGATATTATTACTGCAGTGGCCATTGAGGACTTGATTTGCTTATTTTTGAGTGGTCTCAACCTTTTAATTTAGTTTTATCAAGATTTTGAGGTGAATTCTCCTAGTTGAAGTAGCGTCCTATGTCTGCAGGACAGATCAAGGGGTTTCTTTGCCTGCTTAGAATGTGATCTGAGTACTTTTCTTTTGTGTTTTGATGGTAAATTGAAATGTGGAATTGCCTTGTGCTGGAACAAATTCCCTGAGCAAGAGGATTTGCAGAGCTCCTTTGCATTGGTTCAGTGCTGCCAAGCATAGAATTGTAGATTCCCAAGTTGGAAGGAACACAAAGAATTATCTAGTCCAACCTTTCTCATCAAAAGCTAAAGAGACAAACATCTGGATAAGATGACCCAGCACCCTGAACCTTCAAAGTATCCTGTGCTGGTGACTCCACCACTTCTCTGGGGAGATTATTCCAATGGCTGATCACTTGTGTTGTGAAAATCAGAATCTCCACAGGAGTAACTTTTACCTGTGTTACCATTCATCTTTTCCATGTGACTTCTTGTGAAAAGGGAGTCTCCCTCTTCACTGTAGACACTCTTCAGGTGGTGCAGCTTTCCTCCACTTCTGTTGAGAGCAAGGAAGGTGTAGGGAAAGATGAATCAGCTGCACTTTGCATCCAAACTGGCTCAAAATCTTTCCTCCCTTTCTGCAGGAGTATTCTTCTCTTTGGGGCATCAGACTGCAATTAATACTACATCTGTTGTACACCTCACAAGGCAAAGGTAATTTGACTTGAGTTAAAAAACCAGTTCCCAGTTCAGCTGTGGGCTGTGTGCTGGGATAGGAATCACTTCTAGCAGACAGTGAGCCCCTGTGGCTGGGAGAGGACCTGCTCTCTGCTGTTCACAGGTGAAAGGTTCTAGCTGGAGTGAAAGCCAATCCTTTGTGTGCCACTGCCCTCACAGCAGTGGCGTTTCCCCCCATTATGGAATGTCTGGTGAGCCCATCTCCTCTGCCCTCACTGCCTTTGTCTCACCATCGAGTCCCTGCTCTGGGTTAGATCTGGGTTAGACCTGAGAACCAAGATCTGTTCCTAGCAGTAAGTCCATCAAATGTAAACTCTTATACTTATTTGGGAGCCATTTGTGGGGTTAGCAGGGTACTTAGAGTGAACACTTGTAGCTGTAGGCACATAATTACCCTGTTCACAAACAGAAACCCAGACCATGTGTTCTTCATACAGATTCCTTCATCTTTTACATAAATAGGAAGACTTTAGCTCCAAGCCAATGTCAAACCTGTGATCTCCTGGTTTACTTCACATTGTGTGTTTTCTTTCTGCTATTTTTACCTTCTCCAGCAGAAGGTGTGGTAGCCCTTCAGTGGAGCACTGTGGATGTGACCTTGGGTTCTCCTTTCTGAACCAATGAGTGCCCTGTTTGAGAAGCTTCCTTTTCTGCTTGCCTAAAAATAATTGCCCTGCTCTCTTGCACTTGCAGCTATTTGGTGAGTGAAGAAGAGACCTTCTTGAAACCAGCAGGCTCTACTCTATATCCAAGCTTCCTAGATTCCATTAACATTTTGTTAATGAAATAGTGCTTTGTCAAAGAGTCTTGGAAACTTAAAAGGGTATTTAAGCTTCTTCCATGAGTCAATACCATGTAATGTCAACATTACCACGAAGGGATAATTCAGAGATGTCACACAAAGTGTGTGTTATGCCACTTGCAGTCTAGCAAAACAGCTCAGCATTTATGTTGTTTAATCCATCTTCAAAAATCTTTTGTTCTGAAAAAGTTTGAGATCAATCTTGTCAGTATTTGCTGACACAAAGCTGATGTAAGTCTCTGGGCTCCTGTTGACTCTATCTGAGTCGTAATGATTTACCCCAGCCCTGAATTAAGCCCAAATTAGGCATATGAACAACTTGCTATCAAAGTTTGAAGGAATATAGAGCTGGAATAGCACACAGCCTGCCAATACAAATGTGGATCAAAGCAGAGGGAAGAAAACATTTTGCAATGATGTGGGGCAGTCCAGACACAATTTTAAGAGGCCTCAAGCAATTTGATGCTAAAGGGGCCTGCAGGATAGATAGAGAGGGAGTTTTTGTGAATGCTTGCAGTGATAGGAGGAGTGGCAATGGCTTCAAACTCCAAGAAGCTCAATTTAGAAATTCTTCACTGTGAGGGTGATGAGGCCCTGGAGCAAGCTATCCAGAGAAGTTGTGGAGGCTCCAAGCCTGGAAGTGTTCAAAGCTGGGTTGGATGGGGTCTTGAGCCAACCTGGTCTAGTAGGAGGTGTCCCCGCCCATGGTCAGGGGGTGTGTGTGTAATTAACTGATTAAGATCCTTTTCCACCCATTCTATGATTATCTAAACTCTGGATTTTTTGAGACATGTACTTCCCTGGCTAGAAGTCAATAGGGAGATTGAGCTCTAGCAGTGAGGTTCAGTGTGGGGACATGGGAGTTTATTACCAAATTGTACGTGCTGCAGGATCCTGAGTTTATGCTGCTGTCATGATGAGTGTGATCAAGGTACATGAATTCTCTCTTATTTCCCCTTCCTTTCTTTCTTTTTCTTTTTTAAAGTAATTCCATCATTGTACCTACCATGTAAGGGAGATTTTTCATCCTCCTGGTCATGGCAGTAATGCTGTTTGTTTGTTTTACCTTCTTACTTTTTAATCTCTTCCATTAAAGCTCTGTGTAGCTGCTGCAGTTGAATGTAATGAAAGGTAGCCTCAGTGCTCTTTGAAGAAAATAGACAGCCTAACTTCATACTTGGCTGAAGCCAAAAATGTTTTCCCATGATTATTTCTCACCTGCATTAAATCTATCCTGCTTCAGTCTTCCCAGATATATGAGCTCAGTTCTGCAATACATAAATTGATGTAAAGCTCTAAACATAATTCACACCTTTTGGTGGCAAAGGTTTGTATTTCATTCACATCCAGGATTTTTCTTTCCAACCAGGCATTTGGAGACCAAAAACATCCCAGACCTGCTAGAGGAGCTCAGCAGGAGCAGAGCCAGCACTGCACCAACCATGTGAGTGAGGGAAAATAGTCCTGATGTTGTGTTGCTATTGGTGGGTCAGACACACTGAGGTAATTTGCAAGTCCTTTCTGAGTAAGGGACACTTTCTGGCTTGATTGCACACAGCAGGAAGAAAAATAGTATGAGGCTCTTCATTTGTACTTTTGTGCTGTTTTACAACCCAGGAAACATACAGGGAATAAACCAATTGCTCTTTCTGGGAAGGCCTGTGGAGGGTTTGCAGTCTCATTGCTCCAGGTGAGGTCACTGCAGGAGCAACACAAATGTGAATAAAATAGGAAAAAAAGGAAGCACACTGCAAATACAGGCTTTGAAAAAATCTGAAACCAGGTTATACAGTGCAGTGTTTGTCCTACCTGCTTTATGCCCTGAAAGGGTCTCAAAATTTAGATTAGATTTAGCTCAGACAATTAGGAAGAAAGTTTCCTCTGTGGGTTGATGAGGCACTGGAACAGGTTGCCCAGAGAAACTCTGGAGGCACCAAGGTTAGAAGTGTTGCAAGTGTGGCTGGATGGGCCCTTGAGCAACCTGGTCTAGTAGGAAGCATCCCTGCCCACAGCAGGGGGTTTGGAACTAGATGATGTTTGAGATCCCTTCCAACCTAAACCATTGTGTGATCCTTCAAAAATGATTAGGTCTTCTTGAGAGATGCCTTGGAGCAAGCTATGCAATGTGTGAGTCTATGTAGTGCACTAATCTTACAGTGAAGTTAAGTTTTGGAATTGTCTCCTGGAACCCAGTCAATTTGATCAGGGCCTTAGAAGGAACAATGCATTTGCTGAGTAGAAACATGTGACAGACCACAAATATTACATAAGAAGTAGAACCATACATAAAGTTTATGATCCACCTTGGCCTTCTGCTGCTCTAAACCAAGCTGGGAGCAAGCAAGCTGAATCCAGAACACCACAGTCAGCGCTGCAGTAAAATGAAGCAGGTGGCAGTGGATGCAATGTTGAAATGGAGTTTGGAAGAAAACCAAAGCCAGGTACTTCTAAAATTGATACAGGGAGCATTGTAACTGTGGATGTGAAGTGCATTCAGACAGACTGTCCTAAAGGCTTTACAGCTTTTAAAGACAACCACAATACAGCTAAGAGGAGCCTGAGAGAGCAGTGTAGGATGTTATGCATTTTAATCTATTAGTTAAAAAAGGAAAAAAATAAGTCCTTGAAGACATTGAAAAACTGTAAGAGGTGGTAGAAGCTGCATCCAGAGATGGGGTTTGTATCTGCAGCAGTAGATGGCTAAAGGAAGTGGGAGATGGCTAGTGCCAGAGCTGTGATGGCAACGTGAGCAGGGATAGACCCCACTAACTGGAGGCAGTGGGATTAAATCCCATAGATGCAGCTGGCTCCTCTCTGTAGCCAGTTTGAGACTTCCTTGCATATGCAGAGCCACTTACACCTGGTGTTGCAAAGATTAAATTGTTTTGAAAAATAGCCAGGTGTCTGATAAGAAGCCTCCACAGATCATAGAATCATGGAATTGTCAGGGTTGGAAGGGACCTCAAGGATCATCCAGCTCCAACTCCCCTGCCATGTGCAGGGACACCTCACACTAGATCAGGTTGCTCACAGCCACATCCAGCCTGGCCTTAAAAACCTCCAGGGATGGGGCTTCTACCAGCTCCCTGGGCAACCTGTGCCAGTCTCTCACCACCCTAACGGTGAAGAACTTCTTCCTAACATCTGAGACCATTATATTCCTATGATACTAAAAAATCCATTTCACATTTCCTTAACTTCATCCATGACAACTAAACCTCTGTTGGTCTGCTTGTACATGAACCTGCATCTCTCCTTCTCTTAGTCCTCCAGGTACAAAATGGGAGAGCAGTGCTTTCTTCCATGCTTTTTGACATTTCTTGTGTAAAGGATAAATCTCTGGGGAAAGAAGCTCTAGGTTACTCTGTTTAGGCAGTACCTACCACATTAAAACCCTTGTGTTATCTAAAGGCTTCCAGGTCCAACCACAGCACAGGCAATTTTAACTTCTGAACCAAGGAGAATATTTCCTCTATGGCATTAAATTGAAAGAAAATGTTATTGCCTCCTTGTCATATATTAAACAACTGCTTATTCTAGCTTCCTTGTTTCAGGTGGTTTGAACAGAGGCCCATGGTAGTCCAACTTGCTGGAAACTTTTATGTTCAAACCAGGATGGATCTTATCTGTGAGTAAGTTTTTCTGGAGGCCATAATGTCTCCTGCAGTTTTGTGGGGTTATTTTTTGGTGTGTTTTATTTACTTATTTTTTTCCCCCCTAAAGGAGACATTGCTCTGTATGAGCCTGTGTGTGAGGGAGGGAGAGAAAGGGCGATGCCTAGAGGGTTTCAGCTATCACGCTGACTAAATATCCCTGGTTTTTACTTGGAGTCTTCTGAATATGAGATCCCACTACAGGTAGGTGAAGTGACCTCTTCGGGTTTGAATCTGCTCTTCTTTGGCAGATGCAAGGCTGGAGCTTTGAACAGGAACCCCCTCCTGCTCCATGCAAAGCTCTTTGAATTGCCCCTGATACGCTTCTAAGGCTCCCCGGTTGCGTGCCAGGCGCTTTGAAGATGAATGCCCCAGCATAAGGAAAACATGAAACAAAACCTACTCCCTTATGTCAGAGTGTGAGGCAGATTTCTCAAAGACCTTCAGTACAATGGTTGCTCTTTGGTGGGTGAGAGGAAATAGGCTGGTTCACCGGCTTCTAAAAGCAGAGCAGAATTGCACAGGGCTGTCCATTGGGTGGTAGATCAGGCAAAAGGGAGGCGTTGAGGGGGCCTCCACAATGTTCAAGTCTGGAAAAACTTATTTCAAGTTGACTTCATTGGATCTTCCTCGATGAAAATGAATTTATTATTGTCATTAATGTTTCTTCCTCCTGAAGTTTGCTGTGTTTTCAAGTTAACAGATATACCATGTCCTCTTGAGGGGGAATATTGTTTTTCTTTCTCCATGAAAATCATCACAGCCCAGCTCCTTAGGCTATATGTAACCATCATAGGTCCTTGGGAGAGTTGCAAAACAATGGAAATGTTTTCTTATCTGTCCTAGTATCAATACTTGTATGACAATTGGCATTAAACTGTCTGTTATTGTGGTTTTCAAACCCTACAGATCCATTCTTCTGACCCAGATGAGTGGTCAGCTATGATGCAAAAGTCTTCATTACCATCAAATGAATGAATTCATTTCCTGGAGGGGTTAATGTGTTTATAGAGTGAAAAATGGAAGTAATGTTCCAGGAGAGACTGGGTGTAGAAACAGAAGGGAAGAGGAACAGCAAAAGAGATTAAAAAAACCCCAACAAACCCCCAAAAGAATAAAGATTAGTTAATAGATTGGTGATACTCTTCTCATCTCTTTTGGATGACTCCTACAATGCAGATGCTTGAACTCCCTATAGAGCAAATGGAGAAATGCAGACCTCTCTGGGCCACAATTCTTTTCCATATATGATAGATCCCTCTTCCTTCCAATCAATTAATTGCCTCCTAAACCCATCTATTTCCCACCATTGACTTTAAAGGGATTTTAGATGACTAGCTCAGATATAGCTGTCTACACAGTAAGTGATTAAAGTTAGGTTAGATGAGCTGGCACACTACATGGATTTTTTTTTTATATATATATATTTTTCCCCCTTCTTTCATGCAAACCCTAAATCAAAAGGCATCTCATCAGAGTATTATAAAATACAGCCTGCAGAAGGGTAGTCTTCTGCTTCCATATTCTGGCATCTGAAGGGAGGAGGGAGACTCCCATCAATTTACAGAGAGGTAAAGATTTCATCTCCCTCTAGAAATCATGTATCTAATGGGAAATTCAGACATTTATGGGATTTGCTAAGCCAAGGCATAGCCAAGCATGTGGCTGTTTCTGCTTCTTTACAGTATTTTGGCAAAAGCAGAATAAAAGACTAAATTAGGATGTTTTGTTCTTCCCCCTCCACCTCTTTTTATTAAGCTAATGGCCCAACTTGTACCTGGAGGGGCAGACACAGTCTGTGTGACCTTAACAACTGAAACCCTCCTTCCCACCCCTCTCCCTGTGACTGCAAAACAAACACCTGCAGTTTGTCCCTGTTGATGAGGAACCACTCAAAGAAGAATTGACCTGTTTTCTAGAGAGAAATTCCCCCACAAAAAAACCCCAACCAAAACAAACAGGCCCAAACCCAAAGCAAAATCAAACAAAAAACCAAACCCACAAGCTGTGCCTGGTTTCTGTTTGCATGTTAAAAGCAGGTATGGCTCAAAGAGATTTAAGCAAGTTCCTGGCAATTGGCGAATGTTTCCCTCGGGTTTCAGAAGTTGGCAAACCTGATGCATTATATATATAAATATATCTATAAAGTTAATATGAATGTCAAGTACAAGAGAGAGCAAAGCAGGGGATGGCTTATTTTAGCTATAAATCAGGAAGGGACTCCCTGGGACACTGCATGTCTCTGTAGCCTCTAAATGTTAATTTCTTGCCATAATGGGTAAAGTCTCACATTATTATTTAAACATACAAATAAAGTGAGTGTCCCTTTCCCTATCTGTAAGTAATGTTCTTCTGCCAAATGATAGGCATGGCCATATTTTTTCTTAATGGAATCCACATCTCTTTTCCTCTGATAGTCCACTGCTGAATATTGATGGCTGCAATAATTGGCTCTTTATTGGTATATTGTCTTTTCTCTGGGATGCTTCCATTTATTTTTTTTTCTGCAGTAAATCTTTTTTTTGAGCTTTCCTTCTTTTGTGGTCTGGTACTTGGGGAAAGTTGATGATTCTGGAGCCAAGTGGAGAGCTGTGAATAAGTCTTGCTGCTTTGATTTGTTGTGGAAGTGATGTATTGGTAGCTGGTATCTCTCATTTTATCTTTTCTGGTGGAAATACCTCAGTTGCTGCTGACTATATTTAGCAAACGAGCTCAGCCTTCTCTCCTCTATCTGTTTTCCTCTATTTGTCTCTAGCTTGAAGGGTTGGTGGCACCCGATGGTGGATAAAGGCAAGCAAATCTAATAATGCCTTTCTAATATACCCATTTATCTGGTATCATACTTTATTTTAACTCTTAATGCAACTGTATAATCATTGCTCCATTACTATAATTGGATTTCAAAGTATATTTGTGCCATTTAATTACATCTATGGCGTTTCTATAAGCTTATTGAGAGTAATTAGTAATCTTATGATTTTTAGTGGAACCATTTTCTATCCACTGCGCTCATTTTTCTCTTCAAATTCTTCAACACATTTGCACCAATTTTCCTTTTTTACATCAGAATTTCTGGCATAAATAATCATTAAGATGATTTTTTTTTTTCTCTCCCCCACTGTGAATGTGAACAGAGCCTAAGCCAGCTTTCATTGAAGCCAATGGTAATCTTCTCATTTACTTCAGCAGAAACTGGATCGAGCTAATAGGTTTCAAATTGCATTCGAGGCAAAGTCACATCTTATCATGGAAATCTTTGTGTGGATGGAAGATCCAAAATGGATGATTGTTCCCAGATACTCTTGCCAGATACTCTTGCCAGATAATTTAGAGAGTCTCTTACCCAACTTTAACCCACAGCAACCCCATGCAGCGCTTCAGGCTGGGGTCGGAGTGGCTGGAGAGCTCCCAAAGAGAGAGGGACCTGGTGGTGCTGATTGACAGCTGGCTGAACACGAGCCAGCAGTGTGCCCAGGTGGCCAAGAAGGCCAATGGCATCCTGGAATGCATCAAGAATAATGTGGCCAGCAGGAGCAGGGAAGTCATTGTGCCCCTGTACTAAGCACTGGTTAGGCTACAGCTTGAGTACTGTGTCCAGTTCTGGGCCTCTCAGTTTAGGAAGGACATTGAGACTCTTGAAGTTGTCCAGAGAAGGGCAACGAGGCTGGGGAGAGGCCTTGAGCACAGCCCTGTGAGGAGAGGCTGAGGGAGCTGGGGGTGTTTAGCCTGGAGAAGAGGAGGCTCAGGAGAGACCTCATTGCTCTCTACAACTACCTGAAGGCAGGTTGTAGCCAGGAGGGGGTTGGTCTCTTCTCCCAGGCACCCAGCAGCAGAACAAGAGGACACAGTCTCAAGCTGTGACAGGGAAAGTTTAGACTCGAGGTGAGGAGAAAGTTCTTCACTGAGAGAGTCATTAGCCATTGGGATGTGCTGCCCAGGGAGGTGGTGGAGTCCCCATCCCTGGAGGTGTTCAAGAGGGCATTGGACGTGGCACTTGGTGCCATGGTTTATTCACGAGGTCTGTGGTGACAGGTTGGACTTGATGATCTTTGAGGTCTCTTCCAACCTTGGTGATTCTGTGATTTTATGAATGTCTAGCCCAGAAGTTATGGCATTAGAAGAACTCTTAATGTATATTAATATATATTAAAAATTTTAAAAAATTTTACCTGATCTTTCTGACAAATTAGAAACTCTTCCAGTTAAAGATTTTTATAAAGGGCCCAGAACTTTGCTTTCCAGGCATCAACTTGGCTATCTCTTCACCTCAATCAGAACACCTTGAAATGGGGCATTTTTTTCAGCTTTAAAAAAAGTATCTCTTTTTTTTTTTCTTTTTCAATTGAAATCCAAACACTCCAAATTTTCTTTATTTTTATTTATATATATATTTTTTTTTAACATCCTTTCTCTTGTGTCATTTCAGGCCTGGGTCAGGTCGTTAATATAATTGGTCCTCTTGCTGCTGAACATGAAACCCTGCAAGAGCTCCTATCTAAAAGTGTGATTCCAGGAAACTGCTTTCCCAAATAGGCACACATTTCTGGTGTTCCCTTCTCCCACCGTGTTCATTTTGCAGCGGGGAGGTGCAAACTGGAAGTGCCAAATCACATTCTAGTCAGTTTTATCTTTTAAACTACTGCGACTCGCTTGTTAAGGAGAGATTTTTCTCCTCTGCGCTGCTCCCACTCTCTTGATTAGAGGTTTGTTGCTTTGGTAATGTGTCTCTCCTTCAAGCAGTTAATGATTACACACAGCTCTCTAACCTGTAATTTTGGGGGAAGGTTATTAGGAAGGTGATATGGCAACAATTGTTTCCGTAGCTTAGAAATGTCCTTAGTCTTTGCTGGCCAGGACCTGGGGTTTAGAGTGGAAGCGATGCTGGTGTCAAGGATTAAAGATACTTTCCTGGGTTATTGATTCCCAAATCATGCCAATTTGTAAAGTTAGAAAGAATGTTGTGCAAGATGGTGAGTTGGTATTTAGTTCTCAATGAAAAATGAGAATAAATGGTGCCCAGGGAGAAGGTGACCTGCGGAGGCTCGAGGGTGAAGCCCCTTGGGCACCCAGGGAGAGACGTTCAGCTATTGGAGAGGTGTCCTATAACTCCTGGCGTGGCTTTTGAACCTCAGGAGCTTTAGCAAACTGGAGCATCTTTGGTTTCAGATAGGTGGACAATGGTGATTCATTTGTCCAGCCTCTTGATTAAAAGTACAGCACTGGAACAATTAGAATTAGAGATTTTGTCATTCTTTTAGCTCAAGACCCCAACTCAAATACTGCCTCCAGTTCTGGTGTTGCCAGCAGAAGGAGGACATGGAGCTGTTGAAGTAAGTCTAGAAGAGGCCATAAAGATGATCCAAGGGCTGGAACACCTCAGCTATGAGGATAGGCTGAGGCAGCTGGGGTTGCTCAGCATGGAGAAGAGAAGGCTCCTAGGGGACCTTAGAGCTGCCTTCCAATAGCTGAAAGGATCCTACAGGAAGGCTGCAGAAGACTTCATAGAGATAACACAAGGGAGAAAGGTTTGAAGATTAGGGAGAGTAGGTTTAGATTGGATCTTAGGATAGAAGTTCTTCAGTATGAAGGTGGTGGGACTGCAGAACAGGTTGTCCAGGGAGGCTGTGGATGCCTCCTCCCTGGGGCTGTTGAAGCCAGGTTTGAGGAGGCCTTAAGCAGTTGAGAAGTGTCCTTGCCCATGGTGGGGAGGTTGGAGCAGATGATCTCTGAGGTCCCTTCCAACCTATGTTATTTTATATTTATGAGCCTAGAGTGGAAAAGAAGCCCTTAACTTTAATAATTTCATTACTAATCATTTGAATGGAGGAGTGTGACCACCCATGCACCTGAAATTCAATCCCTAAATACTGCACTTATTAGCATGTTGAATGTCAATGCCTCTAGCACTGATAGGAGCCAGGTTCCCACGTCACAGGAACTCTCCCTGTCAGGGGCTGGATTTTTCCAGTGGATGCTTATTAGCAATTTTTACTGAAATTTTGTCAAAAAAAAACCAACCCCAAAACAAACAAAAACCTACTGGTGTTTTGCTACTTTAAAACCATGGCAACATCACAATGTTCTTTTAGAAATGACTCTATGAATTAATTGCAAATTACTTATTAATGAAACAAATATTCAGCTGTCACTTGAACTAAACTGCACGATATGCTTAATGATTATTTTTTGAGAAAACACTTTTGTGTGTGTTTGATCTGCCTGGTGCTAACAGCAGTAGAAAAAGAGGAAAACATTTGGTGTCAGAGCAGAAACTTGAAACTGGCGAGAAGGAGAAGGAAAACATCAATAACTGCAAAATAGTTGAAAAGCCCAAAGGAATGGTAGGTCCCTCATAATTATGTTGGAAACGTCAGAGGGTTGTGATCAGTGGTGCAGAGTCTGACTGGACACCTCTAGCTCAGTGTTCCTCAGGGGTCAGTACCGGGTCCAGTCTTCAACATCTTCATCAGTGACCTGTACGAAGGGACAGAGTGGATCCTCAGCCAGTTTACTGGTGATACAACACTGAGAGGAGTGGCTGAGGTACTGTCAGGCTCTGCTGCTGTCTACTGAGACCTGGACAGGCTGGAGTTGGGTAGAGGAGAACCTTGTGAGGTTCAACAAGGACAAATGTAGAGTCCTGCTCCTGGAAAGAAATAATCACTGCATCAGTGCAGGCTAGGGGCTGACAAGACAGAAAGCAGCTCTGTGGAGAAGGATGTGGGAGTCCTGGTGGACAAGTTCACTATAAGCCAGCAATGTGCCCTCATGGTCAAGAAGGCAAATAGTCTCCTTTGGTGCATTAGGAAGAATATGGCTAACAAGTTGAGGGAGGTTCTCCTTCCCCTCTCCTTTGCCCCAGTGAGGGCACATCTGGGCTACTGCATCCAGTTCTGTGCTTCTCCCCAGTTCAAGAGACGTAAACTGCAGGAGAGAGTACAGCAGAGGCTACAAAGATGATGAAGGGACTGGAGCATCTCTCTCTAAGGAAATGTTGAGAGGAAATCTGGCAGCAAAGGTTTTCCCAATGAGCAGGAAAGTATTCCCTTCATAGGTGTGGCTAAATGTTTGCAAGCTTAGGGATGTTTAGGGTGTCCCTAAAATGTAATATCATCTGTAATTCTGCAGGAGATAACAAAAATAAGTGCCACTAATTAGGGAACATACATTCCTCATGGCTCTGGTGTTAGAGACAACACCTCTGTGCTTCCCTGCACTGATCTTCCATGACCCACATGAACAGTGGTGACCCAAATGGGACCCTTTATGGGTCACTATGGTGTAACTGGTGGGGGGATTTTTCCTTTCCATAGGAAGCTTGCTGATGACCTGCATTTGTCCCCATGTGCTCTTCTTTGCAAGGGGCAGGTATAAATAAGCAATAAAGGCTTTCTGCTCCTCGCTGTGCCACTGATGCTGTTTACAAGAGCAGGAACATGGCGTGGTACACGAGCTAGGCTGGTCTGCCCGTCTGTCTTCTGGAGACATCTCAGGTGTCCTTCTGCTGGTTTTGCTGAATTATTTACCGCTTGGTAAGCATGTGCCTGCATGAGATATTTAAAGGGGGGAATCTGAGGTGAAAACCCCATCCATTTACCCAGAGCTGACAGTGGAATATTCATTATCACATTAAATCTAACCACAGTGAACACGATGGCTTCTGTTGATTATGTGCCTGCACAAGAGACTTCTTTGGTGGTAAACCTGTGTGCCAGGGATCTGAACAGAAAATCTAGTAAGTGGAAACCATTTTCTTTATGGCAAATTTGCCTTCTTGGAACTTATAGGACTTGACAGGTTTAAACTACACTTTAAACCTGCGGTGGATTATATGTTGTTTTTTTTTCTTACTGGCCACAAGCGATACTAGATGAGGACACATCACACACGTGCCCAATCCCAGCCACAGGCATGAGCTGAGATTTGTTATGCAAAGAAAAAATAAATGCAGATTTGGTATCTGGAGAGTGGCATGTATTTGTCTTGGGCTAATTCCAGTTTTGCAGGATTGGTGTGGAGGTCTCCTCTCCAGGAGAGCTGGGGCAAACAGCCCTGTCTGCAAACTCCTCCTCCCCCTTCATCCTGAATATGTGCTGGAGTGAAGTTAGCACAGCTTGGTGAGGTGTTTGAGGAACCCTTTGGCTATGTGATTGTAGAAAAGTTCAGTAAGCTGTGTGGGACTGACCCAAAAAGAGACATGGGGTATTTCCTCTCTCTTTTCATCCACCCCTCGTTCCACCCCTGGCATCCCCCTCCGCCAGCGATCCTGTCAGATTTAAAGACTGACTTAAATCTTCTCTGCGAGGCAGAGAAAAAAATGATGAGATGAAACAATTTGAAAGGCCACCTCTTGGGCAAGTTCTCGTCCTCCCAGGTCTGTAAATGAATTTTAGACTAAAATGGCATAGCGAGGGCTGGGTTTGGTGGGAGGTAGGCATGTGGAGAAATGGAGGAATAAAATATGTTTCTGTTAATGTTAAGACTGATGATTCACTCCCAATTAGTAATTCATTGAGATACGCAACTGATTGCATCAGCACAATGACTATAAAAAAAGGAGGGGGGGGGGGGGGAAGGTAAAATTAAGTTCTTCCATCCCATAATACTTACAGCAGACTTTTTCTTTTTGCTTTGACAAATGACATGTAAGGAATGATGTGACCAGAAGCCATGCTTGCCTAGTCATTAATGGCTGTTGATAAGGTTTGATTTGGAGTGCCGTTGCAATGAAGCTGTTGTCTTGCAGAAAGCTATGAGCTTTTTTCCCCTCAGAATGCTGGAGATACTTTATAGCTCATTCTTCTCCTCATGCCTCTTGTTTTCGTCTTTAGTTGGAAATGAAATGTCCTCAGTGAGGTAGAATAAAACGTGAACATACAGCAGAAACATATAGCAGATACAAAAGTGCCAAGCGCCTTCAGCTGTCACCGATGGGTGCATAGATGGGAAGAAAATGATCTGTAACTGCAGTTGAGAAGCAAAAGCCCCCTTATGTTTAATCAATATTTAAAGGAGGAATTACATGTACCACAAATCCCCTTTTATGTTGTACTTAAAATCTCCTTACCTGCTCTTCAGTTTTCATGGTTTTCCCTGTCTTCATTGCCCCTTAATTGTGTTTCAGCAGGATTTGCTTCCTCGCTGCCCATCTCCTCTTCTTGATGCCAGAACGCTATCCCAATATTTCCCTTCTACCACACTTTGATGCCAGACACCAGGAGATTCGGATTTTTTTTTCATCTGGGGTTTAACAGAAAAGAAAAATATCTGCTTTGAGGAAGTGCCAGACACTATTTCAAAGGAAAATGCCCAGAGTTAGGGCAAGGGAACAACAGGAAGAACACTCAACTCCTATTCAACTCAACATTCTACCCTGAGTATTGGTCGTGGCAGAGCAGCATTGCTGGGACTTGATGGCCATGATCTGCTCTGCTGCTGGCCATAGCAATGCTTCTTCTGGCTCCAGGGATCCAGACAGTGCTCTGCACCAACTCTGTGTTAGCAGGAGATTCATCCTCTGAGAACACCAAAAATACCAATCAATGACCAGAGAAGGCAGAGCTGTGCTCTCCTCTGGAGACCCACTTTGCTTATGTGAGTTGTCCGGTCTGTCTAATGAATTAGAAGCATCATTTTGAGCCTCTTCTTGAGTTTTATTAATCCTAGACACGTTGATTTGGTAATCTTTGTGTGTACATTTATCATATTTTCAGAGTTAAGGAAGACATTGTGTATGTGTCATACTAGTTTAGGAGCATAATGGTGGGTAAAGGCCTCCTTGAAAGGGGAGAATATTTTTTTCTTTCAGTTTCTTTTCTCTCCCAAACCAGTTATGTGCTGCCTTCTGTAGTTCATCTTGTAACTGTGGGTTAGTTCTTGGATCACTGACTGGAAGAGGTCTGGGAGCATAGCTGGAGATATCATGCTTTCTCTCACAACACTCTCTCTTGGCTGGGCGTTGAGCTTTCATGATAATTCATAAGAAGACATCCAATGTCTGCAGCAGCTCTGTTCTTGAGTTGTTTTTAAATCAAGCACAAAGTTTATTTTCTTGTATTTTTTTATTAATAAGTTTCCCAAAGTGAAGTTAATCCAAATTGTGCTGAATCTGTGCTGGTGGAAATTGGTCTTGCTTTTTTCAACTAATATCTGCATCATATCTCAAAATGCTGAGCATGGACCTGCCTTGTTGCAGAGAGCCAGAGAGTTTCCATCACAGTGGTGAAGACCACAAGCTCAGAAGATGCTCATTCATGCTCAGTGCTGTAACAGCAACATACATCAGGAGCTGGATATGCTAAAGCAGTGCCAGAAGTGCCAGCAGGGTTATGCCCTCTCCATCTCAAGGATGACTCTTGACTTTCTTCAGTCTGGTGCTGCATGAGCTGGTGTTGGTGGGAGCACACCAGAGGGAGATGTAGAAGTGGAGCTCAGGCAAGGGAGGGTTCATGGTGTGTAGGCAGGAGAGAAGGCAGGGGGATACCTGGAACAGGCTCTCAAAGGACGAGTTTAGAAAGAAATGGTTGAATGCTTGGAGGAAGATTAAAGAGGTCTTCAAGACACAGACGAGACAGCAAAAGGGAAGACATGAGGGAAGGCTGTAAAGAAGGCAGAAGGGGGTGGAGGAAGCCAAAGCAGAGGCAGTTGCTGAGGCTGACAGCTTGAACAATAAGAGGAAAGAGCTTGTTTGACTTTTGTTTGGTTAATGACTATGTGACAAAGAACCAACCACATGGCTAATTGTCTGTGGGGGAAGAGGCTTGAAATGGAAGCATGGGGCAGGTGTGTGAAGCAGATGAGAAGCTGCTATGAGGCCTGTCATGGAACCAGCAGAGATGGGGAGGTTAGAAAAGGGAAATGGCTTTAGAGTGGAAAGAAGATTTAGCAAGAATAAGAATAGTATGAGCTGGATGGAAAGTGTTGTTGTCACTATTATTATTATTTGAAGGTTGGCTTGCTTTGAATGTTGCAAATAACTTCTGTCAGAAAAGTATAACAAGTTTTAAACCTTGACTTTTAATTCTACTTCGTTTATTAGAGGAAAAACTGTTAGTTTTGTGTTCCTAATCTCATGTAAGTTGACAGGGTGAGAACATTCAGTGTGCTAGAGGTGGTTAAGATGATTAAACCACTGAAATCTGGTTCCACACTGAGCACATAAGGAGGGGGGGGGAAAAAAAGGCAATTAGTACCTTACCATACTAACAACACTACTAAAGGTAGTGATAATGCTTGTCTATTATTTATGGTTAATTTTAGAAGAGAGAGAGTTCACTTTTAGCCCAAAGCAGTAGGCAAGAGCATTGAAAAGAGAGGAAAAACCTTTTAACTGAGTAGAAATTTCAGTTGTGAGCTGTAGGGAAGTTGAGCTGGATGTTGAGGAAAAACTCACCAAGATAAAACCAATTTCAGTTTGGTAGCTCTGTACCGGTTCTGCAGTTTGGCAGCTGTCAACATCTCAAAATATCATCTCACCCAAACCGTTGAAAGAAAGAAACCCTTTGATTTTCCCCTTGAGACGCCCAAGCTGAAAATGGACTCTTTGTAGTCTCAGCCTCATTTCAGACAGTTTTCCTTTTTCTTGTTTTTTTTTTCTTCTTTTTCAACATTCTTGCTGGCAGAAACAACGAAATCATAAATAGAGTCTCTGTTAATTAAATAAGTTTTATCATTTTAACTTGCCTTTTAAAGTGGGGGGAAAAAAAAGTAAATCTCTAACATTTTCTCTTTTTATTACAAATCTTCAGGGACTAAGCATCACATTTCTTGCATCATTAATAATGCAAATTAGTTTTTGTTTGGCTCTCACATAAGTTTATAGTTAGAAGTAAATATTTAATGCCCAGATCTGGGAAATCAAATCACGTAGAGCAGAAATTTTACTTTATAGTTATTGAAAGCGAATGTAAGAAAGATGGGAGGCACCACACTTTCTGTTTGTTTAACCTTTCTTGCTCTTGCTTTTCTTTCACTAGGACTCTTTGTAACTTGTCATTAAAGGCTGTTATAGTCCTGCAGTATCTGTTTGTACTATCTTTACAGTAGCCACAGCATCCAGCATTTGGTATCATTATTAAGTAAAGGTTAAACGTATATGATCTACACAGGGTTGTAAGGATTATATTTTTGGTCCTGAGTAAGGACAGGAAACCAGGTGATTATTCAAAAGAATGCCTAGAAAGTTGTGGACTTTGAACACCTTTTTTTGTTGTTTTGATTTGTTTTTGTTTTAAGATTGCTTAATGAAGCAATAGTCGGATAGCCAAAATAGATTAAACTTCTCTCTGGGCTTCGAGAGGGTAAAATACTTTGACTTGCTTACTTGTTAGCACAAGGGTAGGCTGCAGTTAATGCATATATCCTATAGCAGGCTTTTCTGCTCTGTGTGTTTGCACATTATTCCTGCATATATTGTACCTCTCTCCCTGTGAAATGTCTGTGGGAATGAGACTATTGCAGACAAATTACAGGCGTTTCACCATGACATCTGTGCTTTCTGTGGTGATCCTTTATTTCATGTGGCTGTGTGGTGGGGAACAGAAACTAATAAGCATCCTGGTATTTTGTGTGTGAAATCTGATAGTGAAAAAGACACCAGAGAGCATTCTTCAGTGATAAAAAGTTTAAATAGACCAATTTATCAATCTGACAGAGATTTGACCTGAAAGTTAAAGTGTTTGAGTTAAGTGGGGATTGTGTAAAGAAAGTTGAGGCTGCGCTGCGGAGAGGCGGTTGTTTTCGTGAGTTATTAAATCAAAATAAAAGATATTGACAAAGCAATAAATTGCCTGAATCACCCCAGCTAATAGCTTTGGAGAGCACTGAAGGCATTCTCTGCTCTGAAGATGTGTGAAGCTTTTCCCTGTCTCATACTTTTGTACTTCTGCTCACACACGCTCTCGCCCTGGTTGGTTTCATAACAGACTTGGCACCAGATTGTTCCTGTGAATGCTTTGCTGGAGAACTTGCTCTGAGCAGTGTCATGGGGAGCAGGAGCAGTGGCATTGCTCTGCTCTCAGCAGGATTATTGAACTGTGCAGGTGGGCTCCTAATCACTCTCATGGGCACTGGAAAAAAAAATTAAAAAAAAATAAAAATAATGTCACTAATATCTTTAGTGGGAGAAGGGAGAGCATGAATCAGTGCTCCTTGCGCTCCTCGGGGGTCCTCAGCACCATTTCCAGGCTGCAGCTTTGTGGTATTTGGAGGGCAAGCAGCATCTGACAGTCCCCTTGGACAGGGATGCTTTGGGGAGCCATGAAGCAGTTAATGCCACCTGCTTAATGATGTCATGTAAACCCTTCACAGTGGCCATCACCTTCCTTGGAGAGGGGCTGAGTTTGCTCAGGAAGGGGGAAAGCAAATTGCCGTGGGACCTGCCGGGAGCGGGTGGGAAGCAGCTCTTTGCCCTCATGTTCATTAGCTGGGACCTGCATTTTCCTCCTACTCTGTAGGGTTGAGGGGTGAAGGGGGGGGCATACCCCCTACCTACAGCTTCCCCACCGAGGAGGGAATGAGGCTGGCTCTCTTTGGCTTGAAAACTACACAGATTTGAGACTATTTCCCCTCCTGCAGATTTTTCCACGGAGAGGAGCATAGAAGACATTACTATTTATAGTGCACAGTACGTGTACACAGCATGACATCCACTGGCTTTTCAAGCAAATATCCTACCAGTTTGAAGGGGGCAGGCTCTCCATCTCAGTATCCCCGAGGTGCCCTGTCCCCTCTCCTGAGGAGGTGGGCAATCATACAGGGGCAGCACCCATCCCTTCTTGTCTGGAGATTTCTTTCACTTCTTTTTATATGAAAATACTTGCCTCCCTGCTGTGGAGCTGCTGCTGAGGCTCAAAGTCAAAGCAACTTTTCAGTACAGATAATGTGAGTTTTAACAGAAGGGTGAAGGACCCAAAGCAGTGAAGCTACAAGGGGGCTGAAGAGCATCTGCAAAGTCTAGTTTGGGGATGGAACACTTATCTGTATGGGGGAAACTGAAGATGGAAAAGTGTGCTAGCTTAATCAAGGAGTTTGGGGGATTTTCAAGGCAATGAGGACTAAGAGTGGAGCTTGGGTTTCCCCACTGCCTGACTACTGAGTGTCATGACATCTCTTTGTATACAGATTCAGGAAACATCTTCATCTGAGCTCGATCCTTGATACAGAAAAGAGAGCTGATCATGGCAATAAAAATACCAGTGAGCAGTTGGGAAGGCCCAGCTCGAATTGTGCTCTGCCAATAGCTTTGCAATCTGTATAAATATGAGTGGAAAGACAAACAACTCTGATTTCTCTTTAAGAATGTGAGTATCCACTGTCAGAGATTTAAACTAGAGTGGTTTACTTGCACTGTATGTAAATTCCTTCTTGGCAAATAACCCATGTCCACTAGTACATGTGTATTTTGGGTCTTGTGTAGTCTTTGGGTCTTGGCGAAATACAATGAAATTTGATAGCACAGAGAAATACTTGCACGGAATGTCAATTTGTGTGTGTGTGTGCGTGCTTCTCACATATCCATAAAAGAGTTTACACATTTCTAATTACTCATTCAAAAAGAGACTTTGCAGCACTTTTAAAAGAGAGCCAATTTTTCTCCCTCCTGTGTTCTGTTTTTACAGCTTGTGGAAAGCTTATTTAACGAAAGTTTAAGTAATCAGCGAAAAGTCATTTCTGAGAAGAGACTGACAGATATGAAGCCTCTTTTCACACTTCATAAGAGGTGGAGATAGTAGCGATAAAATTTACAGCTCAATAGTACTCTGTTTAGCTTAAGTTATAGAATTATTAGTGTTTCGGGCACGTGATAGATTTTTAGGGTGGTTGGGTATTTTAAATGATTATATATGCTTTGTGTGGCTGAGCTGAAAGTGTGCAATACTAATAGCAACCTACTCTTCCAAACCCAGCAACCTGCACTCTCCCACGGGGCTGATGTTGCGCTAAAAATATGTGTTTGCAGCTGACTTTGCTTCATGATATATTAATAACAATACTAGTGATACTTTCCCCTCACAGAGGCTCACCCCTGGCTATGAAAGTATGAATTTGAGGGCTGTAGGAATGAGCAGTCAAGGTATGCCAGTAAGAAAGGAGTTGGGGGGGAGGGAGGTGGGGGTCAGCATGATCAGCATCTCTGCCCCAGCTCCTGCAGAGCAGGGACACACAAGTTTTACTGTGTGAGAGACCTTGCTTATGGGGTGGCTGAGAATAAGCAACTTCTTCTGCAGGTCATGACCAATGATGTGTTATAAAGAGCTGAGTAAAAGAGGAAGAAGTTGGCTGGATGGTGAGCCTTAAAAATGAGAAATCTCCATTTCAGCTCATAAAAATGGGCATTTTCGAGACAGTAACCTGCATTTGAGTGTGAGTCTTTCCAAATACTATGAGCTGCCCAGCTGTTATTACAAGTGGGTGGCACATAGAAATACTTAATGGTAACGTGTAAATAAGCAAACAAAAGCAATTATTAAAGGCAAGTAAATGTTACATTTTCTGTACCATCCTTTCAACCTTTGATTTTTAAAGTAGTTCTGTAGATGTGGCTGGCCACCCAGGGACAAAGAGCAGAAAGACTTTCATCATTCCTTAAAATAACATACATTGGGTGAGCTGGACTCCAGTCCCACTGCAGCTACTCTGAGGTTTGCATGGCTTTGAGTAGAGCAAGGACCAGATCAGGGAGGCATCCTGGTTGTGGCACACTGTGCCAGTGTGTGGGTTAAATAGGTGTAGTGTCACGCTTATATATTTTTATGCCATTGTTTATGTGTGCCTAATGCAGCCAGCCTCACTCTCACATCAGGTCAAAGCAGTGTCTTCACTGCATTTGCTGGTTGGTTGTGAATTGTGGGGACACTTTGTTATTGTACACAAACTGGTTTCTGTGGTAAAGGTTTGAGTTGTGAGGATGTTCAGCATTATCTAACCTAATGGAGTTCAACAAGGGCCACCCCATGCAGTGGTATGGGCTAGGGATTGACCTGCTAGAAAGCAGCTCCACAGAGAAGGACCTGGGATGGACTAGTTCCCCATTAGCCATCAATGTGCCAGTGGTCTTCTGGGGAGTCTTAAGAAGAGTGTGGCCTGCAGGTAGAGGGAGCTTCTCCTTTCCCTCTACTCTGTCCTAATGAGGCCACAAGTGAAGTACTGGGTCCAGTTCCAGGATTTCCAGTTCAAGAGAGATAAGGAGCTACTGAAGAGAGTCGAGCAGAGGCAACAAAGATGATGGACTGGAGCATCTCTCTGAGGAGGAACGGCTGAGCTGTCTGGGGTTGTTTAGCCTGGGCAAGAGCAGCCTGAGAGGGGATCTTCTCAATGCTTATCAATATCTAAAGGGCAGGGTGCAAGAGGATGGGACCAAACTCTTCTCAGTGCTGTCCAGCAACAGGACAAGGGGCAACAGGCACAAACAGGAACAGAAGGTTCCATCTGAACATGAGAAAAAACTTCTTATATGTGAGGGTGCCATGGACCATGCTGCCCAGAGAGGTTGTGGATTCTCCTTCTCTGGAGAGATTCCAAACCCATCTGGACTTTGTGATCCTGGGCAACCTGCTGTGGGTGACCCTGCTTTACCAGAACCTCAGACTAGATGATCTCCAGAGGTCCCTCCAACCCTTGCTATGCTGGGATTCTTGATCTCAGGCATAGTGCTAAGCCTAGAGAAATTACTATGAGGTACATTTTTATGTCTGCCACATCTGTGTGTGTTCAGGGTACCATGTGAGAGCTGATACAGCACCATTAGCTGCTGTACTAACAAGTGCTTTAAATACACAGCAAATTCTCCTGTGTAGTTATGCAGTGCAGGAAAATTGCTGCTTGTACCAGCCTGAGAATTCTCCCTGTTTGCCTCCAGCTTCACTTGCAACTCAGCCTAAGGTTTTCTGGGTGTTGAAATCTTAGATTTCAGGTAAGAATGCCAGTTCCAGGAGAAGTGCCTTGATTTGTCAGGCCCTACAGGTTTTCAGCTTGGCTTGTGAATACCAACGTTTCCTAAAGCCTGTTCAGCCGGCTCCAAGAGCCGTATTCGGGAGGCGTTCAGCGCGCCTGCATTCAAATGGTTAATTTGCACTATGTTCTGTTAAAGAAAAGGAAAACTGTCACCCTGTCATTTTAGAGTCTGACACTAAGCTTGTCAAAAGAGACAGCTGTTAAACTGAATTACTGTTGACATGCAGAGAAACGGCCCTTGCCAGATGTAAAGGACATCTGCGGCAATGAAGTGGTACAGGGTGGCTTTTAAAATGTGGTCATACTGGTATTTGAATAGAGCGTCTATGGCATTAAAACGTGGCCTTGACTCAGACAGTTTAAGGCAGCGAACCAGAGCCAATGGGAAGCACAAAGAAGGGCTGATCTGTTGCTGGATCCATAACTTATGCATGAATGTGAAAACAGCGCAGTGTCAAAGCCATTAAGCTCTTATCATGTATCCAGGAGGATGCGGGTTGGAAACACAGTAGGAAATATTTTGCGTTTCTGGGTCCTTGAATGCGTGGGTAGGTGAGGTGTAAATTCACAAGGTGGATTATGTGGGGAGTGAATAGAAATAAGGCTTCTTGTCTTTGGCAAACAACTGCTCTGACAAGGCTTGCAAAGGGCATTAAGCTTGGGAAGTGAGGGCTGGATGTGCCTTGTCCTTGTTTCCGATAAGGCTGCCAGCGTGCAGCACGCATGGGTGGGTACTGGGGAGGTTGTCCTTTGCTGAGGGGAGCAAATGGAAATGAAAATAGCTGCATGGAAGGGGCCTGGAAAATGTTGCCTGTGTATCTTAGCGTGATTTTTATTAAAAAGAGTTGGGATGTCAAAGCCATATAGTAAAAAAAATAAAACCCAACCAACAAACAAAACACAACCAACAACAGAAAAAGTAGATACGATAAACATTTTATAACATAGCAATGGAACCCAGAGCAGGGAATTCTGCACGTTATATAAGTGCCAGTCTTTGCATGTTTTTAGGGTAGAAATAATGCTATGTTGGAAAAGAGAGAAGAGAAAAGAAGAAGAAAAAAGTCTCAGTTAAGCAATTTTGCTAAGTGTGTGAAAAATGGAACATGTAGTCACTGCAAAATGAAATTGATGTTTGAAGCCCCAAAACCAAAATATCACAAAATAATTCAGGCCAAACATCATTTTGACTATGTTAGTGGATCATATCTTGATGATTTATTTGTATGTTTAGTGGTGGCAGAAACCAAGGGGTTTGCCATCTGTGGGAGAGAAGGCAAATGATATTTCTAAATCATCTAGACTAAGCTGCTCCATTCCACAAGAAAGCAGCAACAGCAACTTGCTTTAGGGCAGCAAGAATGCTAGACTCATAGAATTATTTTGGTTGGAAGAGACCTTTAAGATCATCAAGTCCAACCACTGAACCAGCACTGCCAGGTCCACCCTCAGCAGCACATCTATATGTCTTTTCAATCCTTCCGGGAATAGGGACCCCACCACTTTCCTGGACAGCCTCTTCCAGGGCTTGACAGTCCTTTGGGGGAAGAAATTGTTCCTCATGTTCAACCTAAGCCTCCCCTGGTGCAACTTGAGGCCATTTACTCTTGTTCCTTGGGAGAAGAGGCTGACCCCCAGCTCGCTACAACCTCTTTTCAGTAGCTGAGTGTGAGAGGTGTTTTCTTCTATGTAAGAGGAAGGTTTGCTTTTTTGAGCACTCGAGTTTCTCTGTGCAGAAAGGCTGATGCCAGATGGGGTAAACTTATTCCTCTTTGTTTTCTCAGAGGGTGGTGGAAAGTCTTTCAGGAGCTGAGATGATTTTAGCTGGTGTCCCTGCATTGCTCTGAGAGCATCCCTTTACCATGGAGAGCATTTAGCATCCCATGCTCCCCAAACTGCTTTGCTAGTGTTGCCCACCACACAAGAGCAAGAGGTGGAGGAGGTCTGTGCCCATGGTCCAGCTGGACAGCCTCCAGATTCCTGAAGTGAGGTGTGGTAGCACATGATTTATGGAGGGAACTCTACACAGTATGGAGAGCTGCTGGGTAATGCTTCTGTCATGTCTGACCAAAGGGCCACCTGCACATGTAACCAGAGAAGCACCCACTGGTCCAGATGGCCATGGCTGGATGGGTCACAGCAGGAGGCTGCTTTACAATACAAATATCTGTGATCTAGCACAGCCCATCATGAAACTGCATTTATCAGCAGCTGCCAGAGGTCTGCCATGTACAAGGAGGCAGTGAGTAGTGTCAGCATTTAACCATGCTGGCAGGGGCAGCAAGCAGAGAGTAGCTGTTGTGTTTGTGAAGGCTCCAGGAGTCAAGGACTTGTGCTTTGTCCCATTTTCTGTGAGGCTTTTGAGTGGAACCCTCAGGCTGACCATGCTCTCCTGGGGTCGGAGCACATCATTGTGTTTCGGGGCTCACAATGATGAAGAGTTTGTCCCCTGGAATAATTTTTATATGGAGAAGTGGAGAGCATCTCATTTCTCATCCCTCTGCGGACCACTGGGAGATTTTTGAGCTTTCAGCCTGGTGTGTTAAGAGCAAGACAGACCTAGGAGGAAATCTCAGGGAGTTTCTGCCTTCCTACTTGGCTGCTGTGTGTGCCCTTGTCTGTGCTGAGCCAGCACATCAGTACTGATGTGTCTGTAAAGGCAGTGCTGGGACAGGGCTCGGGTGGTCACCTTCACCTTGCCAATCTTACAGGAGCTGTTTGGGCAAAACATCAAACCCCTCTTCAGAAGGGAGTGTATGCTGCAACAAAACCAGCTGAAATCTCAAGGTCCATTCTTCACTGGTTTGGTGGAGCTGCAGCACAGTGTCTGGGGCTTTACCCAGTGCAGACTCACCTGCTAAAGTGTAACTGTGCTGTAATGATTAACTTTTTACAAACAAGCACAAGATGAAGCATTTAACCAAACAGGAACAAGCTTATTATTAGATGACAGCTTGCTCTGCAATAGCTCTTATAAAGTCATCATTATTTTATTAAAGCTCACCATGAAAAATCTTTCTCCTAATCTAAGCTCTGCCATACAGCTTCCAGTTTTGACTGACACCAAAACAGAGTAACTAACCTATAAATTATAATGTGTGATTTAAGTGATGGGTAAATACATTATTTGGAAGTCATCACAAGAAACATCACTCTGCAACATATGCTGTTTTAAGGAAGGAAAGTACACTTTACCAAGATAATAATAAGGCAGAATGAAGCTCTTTTGGTGAATACTCTCATCACATGCTTGTCTTAATTGTAATAATCAAACAAACCTGAGGGGGGAAAAAAAGACAATATCAACAGAACTTCACCAGAAACCCAGCCCCAGGTCAAAAATTAGGATCTGTGCATTCAGCTCAGAAATGCACCTCAGCTTTTTAAGTTGTTAAGCACATTTCTGTCACTGGAATCGCCTCCAAAATTCAGGTTTGTAAAGATGCTCCTACTCACCTGCTGAAAATGCATCTCTCTGGCTGGCTGGCACTCTCTTTCTCTTGTTTTAATCAAGTCAAGAAATGAAACTTTCTGGGGTTTGAGCATTGACTAAGAGATGCTCTCTGCCTGCTGTGTGCTGACACAGTGAGCAGGGCTGAATTTCTCCAGCTGATGATCTACCCCCAAGCTTTAGTTTCCCATTTCAGTATTACAGACAGCATGGGAACTAGGTCATTGAAGACAGAAAATAATGCACAATGGCTTGTTATAATCCATCCATTTGTCTGGGAAACTAGTGCTCTCCAGGGAGGGAAAGGACTTCTTGCTCTGTTTTAAACACCCTATTTCCAGTTTGGTCCTTGATGAGTACCTTTAATGGACTTTAATTTGGCTGTACAGGTCTTGGAGTGTAAGATGTGGCTCTTGCCTCTAAAGGTTGGCAGTATAAAATGAGTTAATATCATGTTCTGGGCTAGATCTGAGGGCACCTTATAAAAGACTAATGTATTTCTTGAATTCAGCATTTCTTCATGCTCAGATTGTGCTTTCTGTGAAGATTTTTCCTACATAAAGGTATTCTTCTCTTTTTCTCTTTCTCTGTGGTATGAATGGAAGAAAACTATATTTGCAAATTGAGGTGGTGGTGGTTACCCTTCCTCCCTTGGATCTTCGTGGCATGTATCTGGCCAACATCTAAAATTCAGTATCCAAGGCTGTGGACAGTAAAGGGCATGTCTCACAGAGATAAAATGAGACCAATGCAAATAAATAGCCTCCCAGCACGATGGGAACACTTTTCAATGTTGGAAACCATCAAAGGAGCTAAGCTATGCACGTATGCCATTGCTCCACGTACAGTCAAAATACGAGGCACCATTTACTCTGGAGTGACACAGTTTAACACTGCAGGGAATTTGGGATCTTCATAAACTATAACCCCACCTCCTCCTAAATATTTTTAGTAGTGCCAAATCCAAGCTAGTTCACGGTGTGACAAGGCTCAAGGTAAGTTGATGAGGAATCATTATTTTTCTTTAGTGTAGTTTTCCCCCTGTGTATAATTCTTGATGGCCAGCTGTAAACTTTTTGCTGACTGACTTGGTAAATGATGTTCTGTATAAATATATTGATATATACCTGACGTGGCTTAAGCTAAGGAAGAACCTGAGATGTGCCAAGGAGGAAGGTGGCTCCTTTTTCACCTTTGCACTGAGCATATTTCTTCTTTCAGTGTCTTTTTCATTAGCATTTAATCTTTCTGGAAGCACTGTGAAAAGCCAGGTAATATCTTTAGATCTGGCCCGTGCCCATAAAAGTGTTTTAAGAGGAGGCTGAGGGGAGACCTCATTGCTCTCTACAACTACTTGAAAGGAGATTGTGGAGAGGTCAGTGCTGTTCTCTTATCACAAGTAATTAGCGATAGAGCAAGAGGGAAAGACCTCAAGCTGCCACTAGGTAGGTTTAATCTGGACATTAAGGAGAATTTTTTTCATGGCAAGAGTGGACAGGCACTGGAACGTGCTCCCCAGGGAGTTGGAATCACCAGCCCTGGAGGTGTTTAAAGGTGATTTGGATGTGGTACTTGGGGATATGGTTTAGAGGTGAACCTTGTAGATTAGGGTTCTTGTTTGGACTTGGTGATCCTGAGGATCTTTTGCAACCTGTGTTTCTGTGATTAATTTCATGGATGCAACCCACATCTCCAAATATCAGCCTTACTAAATTAGAATGGGAGCAGCTCCTCCCCTCTGCTGTGGTGCAAGCCTGCCTGACTTAAAACAAATCTACAAGAGATAGGAGGAAATTAGCAAGGGTGAGCAGTGAATCAGGGGGAACAAACCATGTTCTTCCTGCTTTGTGTTCTCTTTATAAATGCTGTTTATTACACTGAACCAACTGACCATGCACTGAGTAGACTTTCTCTCTAAATTAAATGGGAAAGTAATTTTGGGTGTGCATTTCCTCATATCATTAGCCATCACGTTGTTATCGATTACCTGTTTTCCAGCAAAGGAACAAAAGTTTGGAGTTAGTTTTGCATTTTCTATGGGGATTTTTTGTATTTTAGAAGAGCTGTAGGTACAGGGAAGGATGAGGGAAGAGAAGTGCAGGTGTTGGTAGTGTTCACTGAGTAGATGATTTACAGATAAAGGAGTCCCTTGGGGCTGACTTGCAACCGGATGACCATCACACTTTGCATTTTATTTATCTGGCTACTTAGGGCTTCTCTCTGTTTCTCTTACATGAATTAATTCATGCTATACAGCACTCCTTGCTATAATCAATGTCTCATTACACCAAAACCCCGCAGGAAAGGTGAATTAAATGGAAAGTGTACAAGGGGAATGTTCAACTTTTATATTTCTAGTGACCCAGATATGCAGTGCTTGCTTTATGCTGAGTTCTTGTGGGTTACAGGAAAGGTTTTTACCTTGAACCACAGGGAGTTCAGATGGCTTAGAGTGTAGTGATATTTCCCATCCATACCAAATCCAGTCTATTTGTCATCAATATCCACAGGAAATAATAATCTGTTTATACATCACATCTCTCTGAGCTCTGTGAGGTTCTTGTTATGAATTCCTTCCAGCTGCTTTTCTCATTCCCGCAGAAGAATTGCATGTGAAGGGTTACCGCTCACCCATCAGTTACTCTAACAATTATTGACTGATAACCACTGGTAATTCCAACTCTCTGACAATCTTTGATAAGGATTTTGTGTAGTTATTATGCTCTAAAATGTCGCCTTGCCCATAAAGGTCTTGAACTTCAGGTTGGGTAGCTGACACCACCACCTTTTCTGGATCCTTGAATAGAGAGAGGTTAATAATATGGAACGTGGGGCTTCTACAGCTACAGAAAGGCTGTGGAAAACTCAGAGTTCAACTCCTGCAATCAAGGTTCCTTTTATTCTGCCCAATGATTTTTGAAGAAAGTTAAGAAAAGCCATGAATTAAAGCAATTAGAACAAGCTTAACAAAAAGCCTTATGGCTAAGCTCCTTTCCTTGGCATTCTTTGCACTGCTGGTTTTGCAGTACACCAGCTTTCAGTCCTGGTTTGTCCCCCCCCTCAAATCCCTGTTTGCCTCTGTTAGTTTCCTTGCATCTATTGTGGATTTATGTTTCTTTCAAGATCAATATGTCCCTGCATTCAGGCAAACTTGCACCATAGCAGAGCAGAGGAGCTGCCCCTGTTCCAGTTTAGCATGTGATCAGCTGCAAGACAGAGAGATTTCCCATGCTGGAAAGGGTCAAGACATCTAAACCAACAATAATTATTTTGCTTTAAAAATAATATGGTGGTAAAGGGAGAATAAGAAAGAGAGGAATGATTCCCTGTGCCTGGGAGGTATAATCCCCTGCACCAGTACAGGTTAGGGTCGACATGCTGGAAAGCATCTTCACAGAGGAGAACTTATGGATTGTGGTGGAAAAGAAGTCCACCAGGAGCCATTAATGTGCCTTTGTGGCCAAGAAGGCCAGTGGTCTCCTGAGGTACATTTGGTAGAGTGCAGTCAGCAGGTTCTTCTCCCCATCTACTCTGACCTAGTGAAGCCACATCTGAAATCCAGTTCTGGGCTCCCAAGTTTAAGAGAAACAAGGAGCTACTGAAATTGTGTAAATGTGGTGCTGAGGGTCATGGTTTAGTGGTGACTTGGCAGTGCTGGGTTAATTGCTGGACTTGATGATCTGAAAGGTGTCTGCCAAAAACGATTCTGTGATTCTATGATGCTGGTCAAGAGCTGATCTGTAAATTCTCAACTCACTGGAAACTCTGGCTGTTGTTTGACACAGGGGACATAATCTGGTCTAGTGGAGGGATCAGCCTCTAACTGATGTGTAGTCCCAAATTGTATTCTGCAACATACTGTTGGGCATTGCGTTTAGAAGAGGCCACTGGAAGGAGCAAGAAAGATGGAGAAAGTTCCAGGCAAGAGAAGCATGGCTGAAGTTGAGGAATAAATGGTTTTCTGGTGATGGGATGAAGAACATCAACTTGTGGAGGAGAACTGATGCTTAAAATGAAGGATTGCCACATCCTGAGTCAGCAAGCACTTGATGATTTCAAAAGTAACTATGAAGTTGAACCTGGGAGGACCTGGAGGCAGAACAGCAAAGTCACCAGAGAAAGGCAGCAGAGGAATTTGACAACAAATTCTGGAGAGAAAACACGGTGCCGTGAAGCAGGAGGACACTCAGGCACCTGTTGTGACAGCTGTGGCTAAGCATACAATGACCAGATCAGGGTGAATAATGAGAGAATCTGCTCATTTAAGAGTGTATATACAAACCCAGCAGGGACATGAAACTGTTTTGCTTTGTTTTACTGATAATGTGTTATTGGAGTCATGTCTCTGACTGTGTCCTAGAGTGGGTTCAAAACAATTACTTATATAACACAGGATACATTTAAGTCAGGGAGGACTGGGAAGGGAGAAATGTGTGTATCTCAAGTTCTAGTTAAGAAGCAAAATGAAATTATGTTTTTCTGAATAGATTCATTGATTTCCATTTTTCTGACACAGGGATATCCATCTCCAGGGCTGAATGTCCCTTGCAAAATTTGAGCTGCGTAGTAATTGGTGAATCAGATTAAGCCTCATATAGATACATCTCTTGCCAGCTGCTGGTTCCTACCCTGACCTGACCTGCCTTACTCAACACAGCAAACTCCTTAGAAATAAGCTCAGCTGTTGCCACCTCTTGAAGCTGGGGCTGACCTCTGGATGGCTCCAGCCTGGTCCATGATGTTTTGGGCTTGACTCTGTCCAGGGCAGACAAGCAGTCCCTGGCACAACCCCTCGTGTGCCACCTTCTTGTAATGCTCTGCTTTAGAAGCAGGCAGGTATCATCTGGATCAACTTTGGGGTTAAAGAGCCTGATTTTGAAGTGGCAAATTCATGGCTCTGGCAAAATTTTTTTCTATATGTGAAAGAAAATTACGTTTAACTGCTTTAGTAGAAGGGCAGGACTAGAGCATCTCCTGAGGTCCCTTGTAACCCTCACCCTTCTGTGAGCTGCTTCCCACTTAGAGAGCAGAGTGATATGCAGGACAACATCAGGGAAAACAAAAGGAAAGCTAAAACCCAAGACAGAAGTTCTCTGGGCACCAAGAAATAATATGGTCCAAGGCATCTGCCCTCACTGCAAAGCTGATCCCTGAATCGTGGTGTTCTGTGCAAGAATAACTGCTGCCACTTTCCTTTCAAACCAAAACCATGCTGAGGAACTTTGAATACAAAGGCAAGATTTGCAGGGTGTAAATACCTGGTGGGTGCAGCCAACCGGCACAAACTGTGCTTAGAGGGAGCTGGAGCTCACTCCCGCCTGGAGTGCGCTGTGCTTACAGATCATCACGTACAAGGAATAAATTACAGCAGAGTTTGTCAACTAATTTGGTGGAGGTATGAATTCTTTATCTATTAATCAATGTAAGGAAGCATGAAGCACCTATAAACCATTCATCTCACTTTAGCTTCTTGTTTAAATTTAATTAGAGTTGTTCTGGTTTGATTGGGAAAAATGGAGGTAGTTTGGAATATAGAGGCGTCAGGTGGAGTATTTTAGATAGCACACACTGCTGGGAGATCCTCAGGGCAAAGGGTCAAGTGGGTTGAACTCCTCTCCAAAATGAACAGCCATAAGAATCGCTTGCAGGGTAAGAACCCTCGCTCACAAGCAAATAAAGAAGATGCTCACAGTGCCAGCACTTCACCAAACTGAATGAAGGTTCTAACAGTGTGAATTAGTTCGTGTGTCTCTTATGCCTGCAGCAGTTCTCTCCTCTTTCATCACTTTCTCCATTCCTTTATTGTTACACATATGCACAAGGAGGATATTTAATAGGGAATCTTCATTTCTCTCCCTTTTATCCTTATCCTAACTTTTTCTGCTGCTATCAGTGTTCAAAATTCCATTACCCACAGTGGGAAGAGAGTCAGATCAATGCCTGGGTGGCTTTTTTTTTTTTTCCCCTTTTTTTAAATCCCTCACAATTTTTTTTTTTACCTTTTCTTCCTGTAATTTCCATGGGGATTACAGATAAGGCTGCAACACCTATGTGTAGTTATGGTGTGCTTTATACCGCACGTGTAGTACGTGGTACAGATAGTAGCAAGCATAGAAAGCCCCGATGGGTCACTTTCATTTCAGTTTAGTTTGACTTTAAATTGGTGACATGTGCTTCTTGGTTTGTTGGTTGGTTGTTTTTTTTCCCTAAAATAATTCTTTCAAATGCTTTGTAAAATGGAAATTCATTGCTGAGCCTCAGAGTCCTGCACACACAAACTTGAAAACTGCAGCTTGGACTGAAAGCCATGCAGTAAATGCGATATACATCGATGCATGCCTGTGACAGATAAATAGTGTTCTCTAGGTGATGCCTAGAAATCGTAATTAATTTCAGATCTGCCCTATTTTTGCCCACTTATGCAGATTTCAAATCTGTGCCTCTGCTGGTTTTGACACTGCACAGTGATGCATCCGAGCTTTCAGATGTCTGCCTCTTAGACTTGTGAAACGATAAAGCAAACAAACCCAACCGTTTCAGCCTTGTCAATCTAGTTCTCAGTGGACAGATGCCCCAGTGCTAGAAAAGCATCATCCCATGCAATACCTCTTGGCAGTGTCAAAAAAAAAAAGAAAGGAAAGAAAAAAAAAAATAGAAAAATAGAAAAAAGAGAAGCCAGAGACCTTCTAGATGTGAAAGCAAGCCTGGCTTCTCATCTCAAAAGCAAGCATGTTTAGGGCCAGGTTAGAGGCTCCTCGGGAAATGTGCATCATGACCTCAGCACGGGCTGTGCTCTTTTCTGCATGAGTAAGTGATTTCTGGTCTCTCAGATAATCAATCTGATCTGCTTCTGGAGCAAGCTGCCTCTGCAGAGTGATGGATTAATGGGTGAAGGTCCAGCTTTGTGCCTTGCGGTTTGCAGAATGAGCTGGCCTCGTCGTTAAGGTTTTGTGGTTTGTATCATTAATTAATTAAATGGTGTCATTAATTATGGATTTAAATATTTTATTAGATACTTATCCAGTGGGTATTGACTAAACCTTCTAAGAAAATGGGAGGTTTGGATTCTATGTTGGTACACCAGCAGGGACAGCCCTGTCCCACTGCTGTGTGGCCATGGCTCTGTACCCTTAAAAGCTACCACTGGAGGTCCCAGCACAGCTCTCCTCTTGAGCAAGGCATGGGAGGGGCAGGAGGCATAGGGCTGCTCTTCCTGAATACTGGGTTCACTTTTGGGCCCCTCACTACCCTGCTGAAGTGGGTTCAGAGAAAGGTTACAAAGCCCCCAGAGAAGGGTCCAGAGAACAAGTCTTGTGAGGAGTGGGATGGGGGTAGATGAAGGTACTGGAGTTTAGTTTGGAGAAAAACAGGTTGAGGGGAGACCTCACTCTGTACAACTATGTGAAAGGATGTTGCAGTGAGATGGGTATGGGTTTGTTCTGTTAAGTAGCAAACAATGGGATTAAAGGAAATGGCCTCAGGTTGTACCAGAAGAGGTTTAGCTTGGACATGATGAACAATTTCTTCTCTGAAAGGGTTGTCAAGCCCTGAAACAGGCTGCCCAGGGAAGTGGTCCAATCGTCATCCCTGGAGGTATTTAAAAAGATGTGTGGACATGGTGCTTAGGGAAATGGTTCAGCAGTGGACGTGGGAATGTCAGGTTAATGGTTGAACACACTGATCTTAAAGGTCTTTTCCAGCCTAAACAACTCTGTGGTTCTATGATTCCTGGCAAGTAGTCAGTCCATGTTCAGCTGGGCATCTGGAGACATTCTTGGTGAGGCACAGCTCCAGCCCAGTCCAGCCTCCTGAGGCTGTAACTGCTACTGTGCACGAACCCAGCCTGAAGGTTTCACAGGCTGGGTTTAAAACCAGGTAGAATGCTCTGGATTTGTCACACAGAAAACTGGCTGTGGCTGAGAAAGATGCTGAATTGGTTTGGTCCAGATGAGGTTTTCTTTTTGGCTAATGATTTGTTTTTAATGTCACACATGGTATCATGAGAAGTTGCAACATTCAGGCATTTTTAATGAATTCCTATTGCCTGCATATTAGTGAGAATATTTCCACTGCAGCAAACACCATAAACAGTTTCCACACCGGGGTATGTTATACTGCTACCAGAATTGGTTCCTCTGATGGTTCATTTCTTTTATGCTGAGAATTCAGGGCCAATTCAGCTTGGTTTTATGCATCATTAGAGATTTACAATTACTTTGCTATAGTTTCTTTCGGGAAGCCTATCTCTCATGGCTAATGCTATGGGAGCCCTGTTGTGTAGGGGTTGGTATCAGCCACCTTATAGCAATAAAGCATTTGAGGAGGATTTAGAATTATGAGTGGCTAAATTCTCCATGCAGTGACTGTAATGCTGTTATCCCTTGCTGAGCTTGGGTTGAAACTGGTATTTTTTTTTTTTCCTCCTCAAATTAGGAGAAAAAATAAAAGCTGTTTCTTCAAGAGGTTTTGAATCATTTCCATGTCACTTTTGTTGTTGTTGTTGTTGTTGAACTGCTGCAGACAGAAATGAGGAATTGTGAGAAATTCCATTTGGATTTTATGATGCCACAAATACGTTTAGATTGAGGAGGCCTTCTTCTTCTTACTTACTAATACATGTTTTTATCTCACTTTTAAAAGGTATAATCATTATTTGGCACTTTATTTTGGTTTTTGGGTTTTGCATGCGCTGCTACAGTCAATAAATAATAATAAGTCAATAAATGGAGTCAATAATTTCGCAGGCTCTGCTTTTGCACGCGGAGCAGTGGATCTGTGCGCCTTACAATCCACATCATTCACGTTTTGGACAAACACCACTGTTGTGCTGAAACAAACATGATAGGCAGTGAATAATGGTGGCCTGATCTAAAGGCCATTAAAATCAATGAAAAGATTTCAAATTAACTTTTACAGCCTTTAGATCAGGTCCTAAATGGGCAAATTACAGTTATGGTGTTTCCCATTTACATACCTGTGTGCTGCATTTAATGTATTTTATGGAGCTGAAATTACTTGGTGCTCTTTTTCATGCTTTTTTAGGATAAGAATTTGCCAAGGGCATCAACAGCAGTTTTCCCAGGCTTCAGCACAAGGATTATATACTCAAGCCACAAATGACTCAAATCTCTGAAAAAAAAGAGGACATGGTTATCAGCCAGGCTTTGACGACAGCAAGGACGGGAGCACTATCTGCCTTCCTCCATCAGAGATGCTCATTCCCTCTCATTAACATACTCAGGACATCAGCACCAGCCATCGCTCCCGGGGGAATAGCTTCAAACTTTTAAGGGAATATGCACAAAACCTCCCCCCTGCATTATTTCTAACAGATCAAATCGCATTTGTCTTGTGTGAGGTTAGCAGAGAGGCTGGGGCACGGTGGTGTGAGGGGAGGGATTGGAAGGTTGCGGGGAGTTTTCAAATCCATTGTTAGAACTCAGGCACCTTTCTTCTTTTACAGGGTTCTTCAATCCCGTTGAGGATGCACAGAGCTGATCTCTAAGTCTGTGATATCTGCTGCCACTGTAAGTGTGAAAGAGAGATGCCTCTACCTGCCTTTTCTTCTTGCCCTCTAATGAAAAACGATTTTGGAGCAACACTGGAAATAAGCCATCAAAATATCTGATTAAACCTCTTAGGAAACTGTCACTAATCACCTTCCCTGCTCTTGATGGAATATATTTATGCATTATAAATACACTTACTATGTGTGTGTGCTCAATAAATCACATTCAGCCCTTGTATGTGATGTATAAGCACATTCTATAGAATACACACAAATACAGATGCCAAACTCCCACAGAGTTCATCACTGGAAAATGTTTGAAGGGTCTGATCCTTAATATTTAATGAGCAAGATGCTATTTCCTTCCTCAGCTTTTATCTCTGGTTTGGCATAGTCATTAAATTTGTTGTTTCCTTGCAAGATTATATAATTTATGACCTAATTTTAGACTTTTTGTGTAACCATGCTAAAATACTCGTGGCGCATCCGGCTTTCTTCATACAGAGCGTTGCGGCGTTAGCCACCAGCTAGAAGCTCAGCTATGAGCTTCCCATCAGCAAGGAGTTACATGCATTAAGGGAAAAACAGCCCAACAATATGCAGAGAGCATTACAGGATTAGATTGTGGTTTATTTTCTTTTTTTTCTCTGTAAAAATATGATTTAGCAGCGTTTCCAAAGCCCACCCTGTGCGACGGTTGGCAGGGATCCCCAGGTAGGTAATGCTGTAATTGCCCAGCAGCTCTTATTGCTTAAAATATTTTCCTGCAGCAGCTTCCGACTTTCTAGATGGCTCTGGGATGAATTCAGACAGCCTTCATCACAGGGAGGGATGTTCAGAGCTGGGGAAAGCAGGTGAAGGATGACACTTAGTGCTTCAAAGTGGCTGCCAGCCCCTTGCACTGAGAAGAAAGCATTTCTCTGCAGCACCAGCCTGGCTGGGGGGATTTTTTTGCTGCACAAGGTGTTGCCAGATAACTCCTAAACGAATTACACTAAGGCTACAGGCATATTATTTTGTGCCTTCTGCATGTCCAAGCTAATTCAGTGGTGTCATAAATAGTGCCATGAGTTTGGGGTGTTCTGTCAATTTAAAGCATATTGTTTGGACCAGTCTTTCATCATATCTAATATATTGCCTATTGCATTAATGCCTTTTGAGAGCACTTCATTCTAGTGTTGAAGAGGGAAGCAGCTCATGGTTGAGGACAAGGTAAGATTCTTGCTGTGTGGATGCAGCACAGTTAGGAGGTTTTTTCCCTCTTCTGTTGCCTCTTTGCCCCTGATGTATCTAACACAGATGCCAGAGGTAGGGTGCTGTATCCCTAGTCCAGAACCCTGCACAACAAGGACCATGTGCCCACAGCTCACTGCATCCCTCCAGCATGACAACTTAATGCAGGGTATGGGCTGAGGCAAGTGCCTACAGAAGGGGAAATAGTCCTCCTGCGAAGGTGACATTGTTTTTTGGAATAAAAAAGGTTGGAAAGTGTATCTGCTTGGCTTTAATGGAGCAGTTCCAGGAAAGCTGCAGACACCAAAGTGTTTTCAGTATCACATAATTCAAGAGTAAAATCATAATTCCTGTTACCATTTCAGCTGTTTCTGGCCTTGGGAAACCTATGCTAATATTTATTATTGTATGCCTGACCTATGATTTCTTCATCATTTACATTAACAGCTCTGATATTCATAGTAACATCCTTTAAATCATATAAGCAGATGTCAACAGTGCATGATGAAGTCATATCCTGCTGCTTTTTTATTTACTTAGTCCTTTTTTTTTCTTTTCTTCCTCCCCCCCTCACCCCCCCCAGTAAAATAACATTGTGAGATTGCATAATCTCACCTCCACCAGGCCTCCAGGGGCATATATAACCAGGGAATGTATTTTCTATAATCTCACAAAATGAGTCAATTCTATCAGAGGTACAAACAGTTATACAGAGTCAGTATTTCACTCCCATCACTGCCTGACATCATCTTCCACACAGTACATGAAAATATTTACATAGCTCTTTGACATGAATTGCCACAAAGCTTTTGGAGGAACAACAACACAAATGAGGAAAGTGAGGAATTAAACCAGCATAATGTCGTTTAAAGAATGTAGCTCCTTTTCTGGGTGCAGCATTTTGAGCTGGAGCTTTGTCAGATGCCCTCTCACAGTCTCCTAACTGGCCATAGACACCTCTAATCTCTGCTCTCCAGTGAAGTGCCTATCTACTGCACACAATCAGAGAGCTGTCCAGAATATCCACAAGCTGGAAGCTGATCCTCTTTCTTCATCATCCTCCAAATGTTTTCTTTGCCCAAGTGAGTTTCTTTGGGTGAATTAAGATACTGCATTTATTTTCCAGGCGCTTTCCTGAGACATTTCTGTTTACCATGCAAAGTGCCACAGAACAGGCAATACTTGACAACATCTTATTGTTCCATATGAGCATTACCAGCTGTAATTCTTATGAGCCCTAAAATCACTTTCTATTCCTTCTGCTTTTCCCAGCACAGAGGCAGCAGTGACAGGCTCTTTGGAGTTGGACTGATGGATTTCCATCCGGAGAGCACAACTACTTCTGTACCACACAGGTGAGGTGCCAAGGGCAGCCTGGAGCTTCTCAACATCTTCAAGTAGAGTTGATATAATTGAATTTATCCACAACTGACAGTAAAGTATTTTTCAGATTGTTCTGGTGATGTATCAAAAATGTTAGCTCTTTCTTTGTCTCCCATACCCATTACTCATCTTCTTGCCTCAATTCAGCTCCTACTTTTGTTCACCTCCAGAGAGCAGAGCCAAGTCCTTTTCAGCATCTCGTTGGGAAATGTGCCATGTTAGTGGAGCTCGGGACAGTGGGACCCATCAGTGATGGCCAGACAGAACGGCCTTTGATTGTCTTTGCCTCTCATCCATCACTGCTTTACTGCATCTCCTTGGCAACTGTGCCACGTTAGTGGAGCTCAGGACAGTGGGACCCATCACTGATGGCCAGACAGAACTGCCTGTGATTGCCTCTCATCCATCACTGTTTTACTGAAGTTAAATTCTCCTGAACTTACGTTGCCTTAAAGGGTTTACCTGGCTCAGCAGGTGTCAGGTTTCAGAGAATTTGGGGATCGTTTTGAACAAGTTTTTCAGGTTTCTGGCCCTTATACAGCCTGTCAGGCAGGTGAAATCTTTTCTACTCTCCGGGCATGTAGCCCTGAAAACGCCTTCTCATTTCTAGAGGTAAAAAGGTCAGGATAGTCCTAGATCATGTTTCTGAAGATTGCTGGTGTATAATAATTATTAACAGCTTCTGTAACAGTGCAGGTTACAGACATGAGACCAAACACCTGCAGTGAACCTCCTCAGGCGAAGTTCTCCTCAGCTTCAATCACGTTTTTTCCGGAGACGAGACCGCTGGCTGCGCTCAGGGCGATCTGCCTGTTCCTGGCTTAAGAGGCACTTCTAATCTACTGCTAAGAGACTTATTAGCAATGTAAAAATGAATTTGAGGCAAGAAAAGTATTTCTTCCTAGCAGCAATATGTATGTTGTGAAATCAGTTTTGCTGACAGAAGTAATTGGGCTAACTCCTTGTGACTATGGATGTTATTTGTTGCCCCTTATCTTACTAAAGCAAAGAGTGCCAAATACTTTGAACTTTGTAAGTAATTGTTTCCAAAGTGGTGTGGGTTTTTTTTTTCCTCCTCCCTATGTAAATTCTTTAGAGGAAAGCTGGCTTCTAATCCTTTCTCTTCCAAAGCTTTTACAGCTCAGCTTGTTCCTACTCTAGATATCTTTCATTTTCCCTCTTAGCATTTTAATATTTCTTAGATATTATAAAAGCCTCTTTTAAGGGTAAATCTAGAGCTTTTGCTCAGATTGGAAGAGTCATTTCTAAAGCTTTAATAAACCAGAGAGAGAAAATACAAAAACCCCATAAACCTAAAAGAAACAAACAAAAAACTCCCAAACAATAACAGAACTTTATTTTGACCTGCAACAGATGCTGGGTCTGGAGCTTGGAGACACGTGCTGAGTCTTCAAGTAAGAAATTGAAGGTAGGAGGCTCCCATAATGGAATCCCACCAAGGTGGGGGTTTGAAAGAACCTCTACAGATGATCTAGTCCAACCTTTCCTTCTAAAACAGGGTCATCCCCAGGATGTTGTCCAAGATCACAATGTCCAGGCAGGTTTGGAATCTCTCCAGAGAAAGCCTCCACAACATTTCTGGGCAGCCTGTTCCAGGGCTTCAGCAGCCTCACAAGAAAGAGGTTCTTTCATGTTCAGATGGTTCTGGATTGTGCCCACTGGCCCTTGTCCTGTCCTTGGGCAGCACTGACAAGAGTCTGGTCCTAGCCTCTTGACCCTCATCCTTTAGAAATTATAAGCATTGATACAATCATGACCAGGATGAGAACCATTGGTAAGATCAAGACCAAAACTGATCTTCCTTCCTTCATCTCCTTCCAAGTCAGCTGTTTCTGGGTTTAGATGCCACCAGCAGCTCCCTGGGTGCTTGGTTAGTGCTTTGCTTCTGGACCCAGCTGAAGGGGGAAAGAATTTTAAATTCTCAGTAGTTATTCTTCCTAAAAAAAATGAAGAAGAAAGAAAAACAGTCTCTGATTTTTGAGAAGGCACCTTCCAGCAGAGCCCAAATGGGAATGTCTGCGTTCACTACCATCCATCAACGCCACGACACACAGGGAGCAGCTCCTCCAGCTCCTCTCATCGCGGTGGACAGAAGGAGCTGTCAGGGAGCCGCATGCGGCCGCCGTGCCGAGCAGGGTGGGAGCCGTGCTGGCAGAGATCCCTTCGGCACAGGGGATTTCTGCTCTGACAATTTTTGGCTCCTTTAGGTTACTTTGGAGCTGCACGGAATGTGTAATGTTCTGCGCTCGCAGAGGGGCTGACAGGGAACTTAAATACAGATTGCAAAGATAGATCATCTCCCTGCATCACTTTGTTTTCCTCTGCTCTAAAATCATTTTACTTGTTCCTGCAGCTACCATAAAGCCAGAAGAGCTCTCTATATTTGCTTCCCGGATGCCTTTTTCTCCTCTGTTTACAACTATAAAAACAGCTTTTCATGCTCCAAATCAGAGAGCAATGAAATTGCTGCTGAAGAAATAATACAGGAGGCTAATCAAATGGCAGCACAGGAAGCAGCCTTCAGCCAGTGCATTTTTTTGCCTGCCTTTTTTTTTTTTTTCTTTTGGTGAGAGCTATTTTTAGAATATATTTTTATTTTGTCACTCCATATGGGAAGTCAGACCCATATGGTTTGGGAGAATGGAAGGGTTGTGCTTTTATAGAGATCTCACAAACCCTCCCTGCTCAGCCCTGTCCTTAAACGTGTGCTTCAATCTGATTGTCTGCGACGGGACTGCAGCACATAAACTCCTCCTGCCTGGGGACTCGGGCCCTGTCTGAGGTTGTAGCAGTATTATTCCTGCCTGAGATGTAAAACTATTCAACCAGTCTCCAGTTAACTTGGCTCTTCTTAATTATGACTTTTCTCATTCATGCACCTTCCTTTCTTCCCCCCATGTCCTCAGTTTTTCCCCGCTGCTCAGATGCCCTCAAGAATACGTTCTGTCCAGTACCAGCCAGGATGCGAAGCTGAACAGCCACAGCCATCACTTCTGCTCATCACAGGAGATGTTACTACCCTGCAAATATCAAGATTAATGCTCTGTTGGGGAATATTCTTCCCACACCACCACGTTGCCTCCTGAGTATGCTGAGAGAGCAAGAATTGGCTGGGAAAGGTATTGCACTTCTGACAGACAAAGCTTACAGAGGAAGTCTTCTTCTATGAGGACAGGCTGAGAGAGCTGGGGGTGTTCAACCTGGGGAAGAGAAGGCTCCAGGGAGACCTTTTAGTGGCTTTTCAGTGCTTGAAGTCTATGAGAAAGATGGGGACAGATGTTTTAGTGGGGCCTGTTGTGACAGCACAAGGGGTGATGGTTTGAAACTAAAAGTGAGAGATTTAGACTAGAGAGAAGGAAGAAATTTCTTTATGCTGAGGGTGGTGAAACGCTGGCCCAGGTTGCCCCATCCCTGGAAATGCTGCAGGTCAGGTTGTTTGAAGCTCTGAGCAGCCTGCTCTACTTGAAGATATCCCTGCTGACTGCAGGAGGGTTGGACTAAGTGACCTTGGAAGGTTCCTTTCCATTGGAACCATTCTGTGATTATCTAAATTAAATGTGCTAATCCACCAGAATTGTGGCTTAGGTTATTCCAGCAGATTTAGTCAAAAAGTATGATGCTTGTAAGGAGTTCTGTGGGGTGATAAAACCACCAACAGGAAGTTTCTGTTCTGGTAAATTTCATGGGATCATTTTATGAACATTTTCCCCTTACAATCTTGCAGTTTCTTCCCTATGCAGTTTCTCAGCAGGTGAAATTCAAAAGACCAAATTCAAAACATGTTTTAGTGATTGCAATTTGAAAGGCAAAATTTCCCTCAGCCTATGTTCCTTGTGCTCCCAGCTCTATCGCTGGCTGCAGTAGTGCAGTATCATTTTAACAAGGGATGCCCCTGGAGCAGGTGCCCATGTGATTCCAGCCATGAGGGGACCTGACTGTTTCAGTCTTAGCAAATCCTCAGAGGTGTGGGTGGCCAGATCAGCCTGGCAGCTGCTGAATGCCCAAATCTATAATTAAAAATCCCCTTTGAAGTTCAGAGGGTTCCTGAGGTGCTCTGTGGGCAAATGTTTGCTTCCTGTGCTCCCCCCACCCCAAACTGGCAGGCAGGAGAAACACAACTGGGGAAAGGTTTCATCCTGTGGTTCACCCCAGCTGTGTACCCAGAGAGCTCAGCAGTGCCATGTGGCAGGAGGGAGGCAGAGCCAAATTGCATCTCAGTCAGTACAAAATGCTTGAACAACTATTTCAATGTGTCTGAGGGGATAGCTGACTGTTTACACAGGCTCTGCAAGACACAGCAAAATGCAGCTGGATGGTTTTATACATAGGTTAATGAGCTCACAAACTTGGATGGTGTGGGTTACCCAGGTTCAGGTAGCAAGCACCCTCCAGAAGTGCTCTCTTGACTGGAGAAGTCATTTTATGTGGTACTTTTGATTCAAGACTTGTATTTGGCCTCAGCATGGAAGAAGATCTGAAGAAAAAGCAGAGCATTGGCACTTAATATTTGTATGCTTCCCCCTCCACACCCCCCTTAGGAAATAATTCTCCACACTTCTTTTAATTATTATTGTTGGTTTTTAGAAGGTGCAATGGGAGCAGGACTGAGCAGAGAAGAATTGCCTGTGGCAGAAGGACGGGAAGCATGGAGATTTCTGAGCTGGTTTGGATGCTGTTTCCATCAAGTAGAAGGAATGTTATACTGAAATTGTTCATCAAAACTGAGGCCTCAGCTGGATTATTTTATTGGGAAGCCAAGAAAACAACTACTCATTCTCCCCCCAAAAAACCCAACCAACCAACCCAACAGAAAACCACAGAGATCTTGGGTAAAAGGAGACAGAGTTAAAATAACCAAGCAGTAGAAGGAGCTAAAAGGAAGAGCCTGAGGTTATAGCTGAGAGAAACTGTCTAAAGTTTTAAATGAAACTGTATGAAGTTTTATTGGTATTCAGAATCTACAGCCCTTTTGAAAGCAAAACAGCTATTGGTAGATTATTTGTTTCAAGTAACTTTATAGTCAGATTCCCTCCCCCATCGCTTGTATTCCACTCCAAAAGGATGTAGTCTGTGCAAGTCTGAAATCCCAAAAGACAATAAAGATCACCTGGATGGATGATGCTTGGGAGTATTGGAATTAGAAGCAAGGAGCAGGGTTCTCCCAGAAATCTTGTTCTGGAATATTTGATTCACACAACTTTTGCACCAGGGGCTTGGGCAGTGTGTGTGACACGAGTACACAAGCGCTATGAGATGGAGTCACGGTGTCACTGCAGTTCCTGTGCATCACTTGGCAGCTGAATACCGTGGCCCCGGTAAATCTAACCAAGCATTTGCTGATGACTTCAGTGGAGCCAGAATTCCATCCCAGGCCAGGAACAGCTGATGGAGCAAGCCGCAGGCTGGTCACCTGCGGCAATTTGACGTTGATGATGTAAAAATGAAACAATTCCTTCAGACAACTGATTTGGTTCTCAAATACCACTTTGAATTTCCCACCAAGGTTCCATTCATATTGCCACTATGTAGGTGATATGTTAAAGCCTTATCCTTCAAAAAGTAAAGAATTAACTCCTTTAAGAGATGGGCAGTTTGTGGAAGGCATTGGTGTAATTGTGCATTCTAAATGTGATTTATGTTCATAAATAAATTTGCATAAAATCTCCAGCTCTCGATGTCATGCTTCTATTTTATCCTTCATTCAGATGCTCAAGGAATGTAAACTATTTTATTTTTTACAGCTAAATAAAAGCTATACAAAGCTGCCAGGAAAGAGTAAGGAGATACACATTGTGCCATGCAGCCATGATAAATCCAGCAGCACCATGGTTACAGTCAAAATGGGATGCCATCCACAGCCAAGGAATATCAGCACATATAGATTCCTCTGACTAGATTAAGCAGCCTAATGTTAACTGAGGGAGCTCATGACACTAGGTCAGCAAGGGAAAATATTTGCCTGAAAGACAGACAGGCACCTGAGCTGAGGAGGAACAGTTGGTTTATGTGGCAAGGGTTTGTTATAAATTTACAACCTCAGCTGTGGCTGGGCCAGGCTCTGCATGTGTGCTTCATAGAAACAAAGATATCAGCCTTGCTGCCACACGGTGAGGCTTGCAAAATTATTGGTGGGTCTGCTAGTGACAGTATGGCCTTGTAAAACACACCTTGGTCATGAAGATGGCACCAGTGAGAAGGCATATCTGTACCCCTCTAGTCTTCATGGTAAAAGGCTCCAGTGCCATGGCTCTGGACTGACTAATAAATAGATTAAGAAATGGATTTCCCTCATTAGGAGTTACAATGGTCTTGCTTTAATTAAACTCAATGTTGAGGTCAAACAGCTCCAAGAGTGGCTTCCCAGGAGTGAGGGGACTGCTCCAAGGCTCTTTGCAGGAGGAGATGTAGAGAAGACCAGCAGTACTGAAGGACTGGACATTTCCTGGATAACATAAGATGTTTAGAAGAAGCAGTTGTGGTGAACTCTCTTGTAGTGCCTAAATGTTTTTATTGACTTTAAAACCAAAATCTATTTATTGGAGTAGAATTTCTTTCCTCTAGAGCTCTCATTATCTAATTGTACTTTGTGGCAAAATGTATGAGGTGTAGAGCAAACTGTGTTTTGGAATCTGCTGCTCTTCACCTTGGACTTTCCTCTCCCAGACTAAAGAGAAGCAGCAGCTTGCTGGTAAGTTTTATGCTGACACCAAATAGGATGCTGCACAATCCTGAACATCTCATCCAGAAGGTCCTAAGCCTTTTCAGCTCTGTGAGTTTAAGGGCTGCTGGGTCTGCTGCACCCTGAGGAATTGAACTCTGTGATGCTACACAAGTTTGTAGTGAATAGGGGCAGCCTAAAACTGGAGTTAAAAGATCCTCTTTGTTGTGCAGTGAATGTGTGTGAGTCTTGGGGAGCGTGGGCAGGGCTGTTGACTCCTAAGGACCACTCATGTGCCTTAATTGAGTATGTGCATGAATGCTGAACTGGTTGGGACCAGCACAAACACCTGTGAGTGTCAAGCTCTTTTCTGTGTCTGTTTTGTAAAGTTAACGGCCACCAGGCATTAAAAACCTGTTTCTGGTCTTTGGAGATGCTGAGGCTTCTTAGTTCATATTTTTAAAGGTGAATGCCTTCACCTTAAAATAGAATGTCTTTATTTCAGAGACACTGGAGCATAGAAAAGTGGAGAGCTGTAACTTAGCATTCTTTGGAAGCTTAAGATTTCCTTTGAATGCCCATAACTTAAAAGAATCTGTGAATCTGTGATTCTGTGACTCGAATAATGCTGCTCAAAACAATTTAAAACCAAAAAATCGTGCTCAGCAGACAGCTCTTGTGACAAGGCTCTGCCCAGAGTGTGTTTTTATGCTTGAGTTATAAACCCTTGAAAAATGGGGATCCTAATGCAAAAGCTGACACAGCTCTAACGAAGGCAGCTCCAGTAAGTGCTGCTATAATTATTTCCTCGTTAATTACAAATTTTGCAAGACACGAGAGTAACACAAATTGGAAAATAGGAATAATTATCAGCAATAATGCCACAGAAGCTGGACACATTGAAAGTATCTTTCCTCTTTAAATTTAATAATAGCAAGACAGCCAGGAAACTAATAAGAAATACATAATTGAAAATTAACCTTGCAAATCCGCTGTTAATAAACCATGGTACTCTTGCGTTACAATGATTTTACAGAGCCTTTCATTTGCATCTGAAGTGTCATTCCAGGTAATACTTGGTGTGTTCACAACAATTAGGATGGCTCTGCATTCAAACAACAAAAAAAAAAAAAGAAAAGGTAAAGCTGAAAATGCCAAGGCAGGATCTGGAGTGGCTGAGGAGGACAGCATAGTCCATACCGTAGTTTTCAGCAGCTCAGCGCTCGATGGCTGGAACCCGGGCAGACAATGGTGATTTTTGTGCCGGCTGTCTCGCCTGAATGCTGTTTTGTTGCTGCTGAATTCAAGTATTGTGGTGTTTCATGCTTTCATCCTCGACTTGTGTAAATACACCAGTTGGGCTCTTGGGTTGCTTGCCCCTCCTCAGCCTCCCAGGCGTGATGAACGATTACTTGGGATGCTTGAAAGCATCCAGTGCCTCGGCCACAGGTAGCGTATGATCCTTGAAGTACTCTGCTGTGGTATCTGCTTTGGCTTCTGTGTTTGAGTAGGTTTAACTGTTCTAACAGGGGCAGGCTGCTGGAGGCACTGGGGTTTGCTAGGCAGAAGTCAGCTGCCAGTTTAAAAGGGAGGTGCTGCTTTACTATGGGGTTGGCACCTTGTGCCAGAGGCTTGCTGAGGGTTCTCCATTCAAAGGGAGCTGGTGCTTCCTTATGGATGTTTTCTATCTCTTGCCAATCAGCAGAAGTCTCTAAAAATCAATTGGTTTGCAAGTAAGGAGGAAGAGAATTGTTTATTCAAAGCTCAGGCTGACTCAATTGCTCTTGCTGAGTATCTCCCACTCATAAAATAAACCTGGTGCATGTTGCTGCTGCTCCTTGTGTTCAGTCACAGAAAACTTGCATATCTCTAGCCAAGAAATGTTTTACCAGTTTGGAGCTTATATCTAGCAAGCTCTGAAAAGAGAGGATGGACTGTAACAAAGAGGACCGTGCCTGACTGCAGGCTTGTGCTTCCATCTCGGTGTTAAGGGCAGCAGAGGTGTGTGCAGGGTCTCCAAGTTGTGTATGGCCAAACAGCTTAAAAAATAAAAAGCAAGCAAGAAAGAAAATAACCCAGAGACCTACAGTGTTTGGCATCAGAGAGGAGGAACATTTGTACACAAACAATTGGGTTAAGAGTGTGCACTCCAAACTGTGTTTCTGCACAATTCCAAACTCCATCAAGGGCTGCATGTAAAATGTTGGCGGCTTTGTGCAAACCCACAAATCCCAGGGAAAAGGCCATCGGGGGTCAGCAATTCAGCTGTTTGTCTGCTCACTTTATGTAAGAGGTTAGCAGCAGTATGCTTTTTGTCCAAAGCCAGCAATAGCAGGAACAGCTTGTTTCTGAAAGGGCTGTGGCTCCCCTAGTAGTGACAGAAGAAGGGGTCCTGAAATAAACCTTGAATGTGGATAGTCTTTGATTTGACCTTTTCTCCATTTCTTTAGCTGTAAGTGTGTGCTTAGCACAGTGTTTGACTCCTGCCACTCACTTCCCCCGCAGCCTGTATAACTCAAGCACCTCCACCACAGACTTTTCTCCTCCATTTCATAGAATCACAGACTCCTTTTGGCTGAAAGAGACCTTTCAGCTCAAGTCCAACTGTTAACCCAACACTACCAGGTCACCATTAAACTGTGTCCCTCAGCACCATGGCTACATGTCTTGTCTATCCCTCCAAGGATGGTGACCTCACCACTGCCCTGGGCAGCCTGTTGGAGGTCTTGACAACCAATCTGGGGGAGAAATTATTCCTTATGTCCAACCTAAACCTCCCCTGACAAGAGCTGAGGGTCTTTCCTTTTGCCCTACCGCTTGTTGGAAGAAGAGACTGACCTTGCTCCAACCTCCTCTCAGGGAGTTGTAGAGAGATAGGAAGTCTCCTCAGAGCCTCTTTACTACAGGCTGAACAACACCAGTTCCCTCAGCTGCTCCTCAGGACATTCATTTTCTAGACCTTCTACCACCTTTGTTGCTCTTCTCTGGACATGCTCCAACACTTCTTGTTGTGAGGGGTCCAAAACTGAACCCAGTATTTGAGATGCAGCTTCACCAGTGTCCCCAGCTCCTGCTGGCTGCACTGCTTCTCATGGAAGCCAGGTGATCATTGGTCATCTTGGCCACCTGGGCACATGTGGGCTCATATTCAGCTGACTGTTGACCAACACCTCTAGGTACTTTTCCACCTAGCAGCTTTCCAGCCACTCTTCCCCAAGACTGGAGCTTTCATGCAGTTGTTGTGACCTGAGTGTAGGACCTGGCACTTGGTCTTGTTGAACCTTATGCAGTTGGCCACATCCCATCAATCCAGTCTGTCCAGCCTCTCTGAAGAGCCTCCCTAACTCCAAGCAGAGCAACATACCCACCCCTAACTTGGTGTCACCTGCAAACTTGACACTTCAGTATGTCTCAGGGAATTTGGAAAGCACTGGAGCATGTGACAAAAAGGTGTTTTAGTTACCAAAGCTCTTCCTTCACAGGAGCTCAGGGTGCTAGATGGGAAAAAGCAAATGTCCCATCTTTCTGTAACCTCTGGTTTTGCAGATCATGGTGGCTTTAGCCAATAGGAGGAGAAGATGGTTATGTTCCCCTACAAATACCTTTGAAATCCATTTGCATATTAAAAAATACAAATATGACTTGAAAGTCTCTTCTGCTTTGGAAGCAAATGATGAAATTTCTCAAAGCAGTGGAGTTTATTTGCCTCAACTCAGTGGGTCCACGTCTGACTTCAGATGTGCTGATGTGATAAGTGTTTCACTTGAACCATGAAGCTTTGTTGTGGAAATGGAGCAGAGTGAGGATGGGAGTTCCTCAGCTTAGTCCTGGTCAGGATGTAGCTATTGCATCTGTGAATGTGAGAACTGAGGAGATCACCCAGTGAAGGACTGCTGAAGACTAGTCAGAGGCAGCTTCCCTTCCATATGTGTTGGCAGATCCTATTGGCAGTTCCTTGCAAGACCAGAGCAAGTGCTGGGACTATGCAGGACTTTTCATGGCAGATCAGATGCTTGGGCAGCCTCTCAGCCTGAAAGGCACTTAGCAGAGATATGTCCTAGGTGCAGAAAGCATTGGGAGCTGGGTAGATGAAGAGGAATGGGGAGCAGGCTGTTACTGCTCCAACCTTGAGAGGAAGGAGATGGAAAATACCCTCTGCTCTCTCTGAAAAACAGGAGGTGGTGGGAAAAATGTATCTCTTAATGATGCTCCTGAGGCAGCCTCCACTAGTGATTCCTGATCTGTATTCTGCTCATCATTCCTTTCTCAAGGAAAGACATAGAGGAAAAACTTAGCCAAAAGGAAGCTATTTTTAGAAGATTGATTCCCCCCCTCCCCATCCTGCTGTTATTTATGTTATGTAGTTTTTGACTTATTTATGCAAAGTGGGATGATGTTTAATGTGTGGAAGGGTGGTGAAATCCACTCTACAGCTGTCCTTGCTATTCCAGGGCTGGGCTTCGCTAGCCCTTCCAACCTGCAAGTGGAATGGTGCTTTTTGGGTGTTATCAGAGTGGTGTTGACTGCCAGGGGTAGTTTTACCTCCAGCTCCTTTGGCTTCCAGTGCCCTGGCCATGCTTCTGCAGTTGGTCACTGCAGCATATTTCAGCCTGCCACTCAAGTCACCCATGTGCATTTGTAAAACACTAAACAGCAACTGATAATTCAAACTCTGTTCCAAGGCAAAAATATAAAATGCTAATACTTCAATTGATTGGAGCTAATTTATGTAAACTGGGCTCTGCTGGCAACTGCAGCAAGGTATAAAGGGTGACATCATTGAGCATGAGCTCTGCCAACCTGAGTTAGAATGACAGTGGAATGATTTAACTGTCATGATCTCACTTAATATTTCATCCTTACAGTGTAGCCCAACCTGTACTTCAGGATTCTGTGAAGTACACATTGCAGAGTGGTTGCAGAGCAGATTTCAATGCAAACTTTGCTGTTAAAATAAATGTTTGAGTGACAAACCCCCTGCATATGTTGGTACTCTGTAAGGCTGCTAGAAATCCTTCCAGAAAGGCAAATTGACTGTGGAATGTTTTCAGTTTCATATGGATGTGTGTGCGTGCATGCAGACACGTGCTCACAGAACGGGAGGGGGGTGGCTGCAAAGATGCTGAGGGTCCTGGAGCTTTTCTGTGAGGAGGGAAGGCTGAGAGCCCTGGGGCTGTTTAGCCTGGAGAAGAGCAGTCTGAGAGGGAATCTTCTCAAGAGGATGCAGCCAGACTCCTTCCAGTGGTGCTCAGTGATAGGACAGGTGGCAGTGGGCACAGAGTGGAACTCAGGAGATTCCATCTTCTTTACTGTGAGGGTGCTGGAGCCCTGGATCAGGCTGCCCAGAGAGGTTGCAGAGTCTCCTTTTCTGGAGGGATCCCAAACTCACCTGGCCATTGTGATCCAGGCAACCTGCTGTGTGCACTCCTGCTTTAACGGTGAAGTTGGACTAGATGATCTTCAGAGGTCCCTTCTAACCCTCACCATGCTGGGATTCTGTGATTGCTGTCTTAACCTTTCTGGTAAGAAATCATCACAGGAGGAAAAACTAACTTGGATCAAATAAATAAAGCCTGTCACCCTCACAAGACCAAACCACTCTAGATGTGATGAGCCAGGAGCTAGAACTTTTTGCAACATCTTTAGTTTTCAGTCTCCTTTACAGAAACAGATCTCAAGTGAGCTAACATTCCTGGATGGAGGTACTGCAGCTGGTCTGAACAAGCATTAAGTAAAGCAACAGGAAAAGCACAGCTTTTTTCAATTGGCATTTTGGCACCCAGGTGTGTAGTTGATGGGGAGGGACTTGCCTCTCCTCTCTGTGCCTTAATGGAAGCCTTCAGCTGATTTGCTCTTCTCACACTCATTATTTGTATAAGAATCAGAAGAAGAAGGTGTCCTCTTTTTGATTGAGATAGAGCTGATTTTCTTCCTAGTAGCTGGAAGCTACTAGGTATGGTAGCTTCCCATACTGTCTGATGTCATGCTTAGTATATAAACTGAGGGGACAGCTGTCTGGGGCCTTATCCATCCATTGGGAGCTGACCAGGCATCAGCCAGTGGTAAGCAATTGCATTGTACATTACTTGGTTTGTATATGGTAATTATTTTACTATTAACACCATTATTACTATTTTCTTCCTTTCTGTCCTATTAAACTGCCTTTATCTCAACCCAAAAGGTTTTTTTCCCTCTTGTCTTCCCCATCCCACAGGGTGGAGGGAGTGAGAAGCTGAGTGATGGTTAAATATTGGCTGGAGTGAAACCATGACACAAGGTTTTCCTAGTTTAGTGCATGATGAGGGAAGGCAGAACTTAGGCTGTGTTGATGGAGGACAGCATCTAACATAACATCTGAACTATAGGACAGTCTGACAAAAAGGCACTGGTGGTCTTCTAGTAAAAACTGTAAGCAGATGCTTAAACTTCTTTAGGATGAAACAGTGGAGATAACAATAAACTGCTAAAACTGCTTAGCAGGTTCCTGGTTTGGAGTAACTCTGTGCTACAGTACAGGTTGGAGAAGCAGCTTTGCAGACAGACCTGAGGGTCCTACAGGAAAAGCTGCTCATGAATCACCAGTGCATCCTTCTAGTGAGGAAGTCACTGTTCAAAGCTGGAGTGGAAGAGGCTCTGCCTTTGAAGCTGACTCTATTTTCAAGAAAAAGCTTCAGCCCCACAGCCTTCAGAAACTCCATTCCAAATTAAATGATTCTGTGATTAGTTACCTGAGACTTCAAAGAATAGGAAGGAATCACTTGGGTCTAATGTGATGTTATTTGCACCTGCAGTTCAGTTCAGTTTAAGATTTGCAGATTCCTCTGTTGTGACCTTAAGGGTGGGTGCTGCTGCTCCTCTTTGGGAAGCAAAGGACAATATGTATCCCAGGAAGAGTGTGGCCAAGCCTTGAGTCTGCAAACTGTTTCACTGTCTAGGAAAATGGCCCTTTTTTCCTTCCAAGACTGTCATGTTCTGCTTCATGAAACCAGGTCTGGTTCTCATTGGTGGCCACCAGCAACCCATATTTGAAATCACCTTGCAGTGGTTAGCTCAATGTGTCTGAGGCCGAGGCATTTCATACTTGGGCTTCGTTGGGAAGGTTTTTTTGCATGTGTTTTGCCAAGACATATTCCATGCCAACAGAATGACCTTGTCCTGCTACAAACACCTACCAAAAGCAACCATTATTTGCTCAAGTGTTTAAAACACAGTGATCTAGGAAGCATTCATCAGTATGAGACTTTCAGTTGAATTAGTCTAAGAAAAGGAAAAGGGGGTTGGAATTCCAGAACCCTAGAATTTTTGGGGTGGTTTAAATGCTGCTTTAGGATCTCTTTCAGTCCAGAATGGATTTCCAGGGTTCCTCAAAGCTAATAGAAAATTCTATAGCTTTTCAATTGGAATCAGTTTCAGCCACTAGAAAACATCCTTTGTTCCTATATTGATAGAAACCCTGTATTCTTGCTTCCTGTTTGGCCTCCCCTGCTCTGGAGGCAACGGGAGTAAACACAGTGGAAGGATTTGTATTAGCAGCAAAGCAGAACAATTGCAGCAGTGTTGAAATTCACAAGGTTGGAGGATTGTAATTGGAGTTTATTTGAGAGCAGGGGATGTGTGTGTGCGCGGCTGGTGGGGGAGAAATGTTTGTCCTGCTTCATCTTCAGGGGCTCTCCATTTGCCTTATCCATGCTTATCACACAGGGACAAACGTTTTTCCATAGGACTGCAATGATTCTGATTCTATTCCAAGAGAGCCTAGAAGCCCTGAGATTCCCAGGAATGGGCTCCTCCCTCTAGTGGCAGCAGAAAGGAAGATGCAGAGCTCTCACACCAGGTAGCTTCACTTTATTTCTCTTTTTTTTTTTAAGAGATGCAGATGAGACCTGCTGGGGTTTTTTACAACTTCAAAGAAAGATTCATATGGCACAAGATATCTTGCAACTTCTTTATGGTTCCTCTTAGTCGTTGAACTACTTGTAAAACCAACACAGCGAAACAAGGAGGCTTCTCTAATCGTTAAAGTCACCTTGAAGGCTCAAAGCACAGTGAGGCAGTTTGATAAACACAGGTGCCAATGAGTTTGGTGTCATAGAATCACAGAGTCAGATGGGTTGGAAAGGACCTCTAAAAGTTAGCCAGTCCAAACCCCTTGCAGTCAGCAGGGACATCCTTGACTAGATCAGGTTGCCCAGAGCCTTGCTGAGCTTCACCCTGAATATCTCACCTTGAATATCTTGATGGGAGCCTTACCCACCTCTGTGGGCACGCTCAGAACAGACCCTGTACTCAGGAGTAACTGCTGGAACTGGCTCAGCATCTGCCCCTGCAAATCCTGCCCAGCACTAGGTAGCCTGTAAAGAGAGAGAGATGGGGGATCAAGATCAGGCTAAGAGAGTTGGGGCTATTCAGTCTGCAGAAGAGAAGGTTCTGAGGGGACCTTATTGTGGCCTTCCAGTATCTGAAGGGGGTCTACAAGAAAGCTGGGGACAGACTTCCTAGGGCGTCAGGCAGTGATAGGACTGGGGGGAATGGAAATAATTAGAAATGGGTAGTTTCAGATTGGATGTTAGGAAGAAATTCTTCACCATGAGGGAGGTGAGACACTGGCACAGGTTGCCCAGGGCGGTGGTGGAAGCCTCATCCCTGGAGGTTTTTAAGGCCAGGCTGGATGTGGCTGTGAACAACCTGCTCTGGTGTGAGGTGTCCCTGCCCATGGCAGGGGGGTTGGAGCTGGATGATCCTTGAAGTCCTTTCCAACCCTAATGATTCTGTGACTCTATGATAAGGCTCTGAGCAGCCTGCTTTAGTTGAAGATGTCCTTACTGAATGCAGGGAGGGTTGAACTAGATAACCTTTGGAGGTCCTTTTCCACCCAAGATGTTCTATGGTTCTGTGCACTTTAGAGAATTGTCTTGGTGAGCATTTGAATCCAGTTTGAGGCCACCAATCTAGTTTGGTACTTAAAATGTACATCCATGTGACTAAATTAACATTGTATCTATAGGCAGAAGAGCCTGACCATTGGTGTGAGCCAAACAATAAGCACAGTTAACCAGACCTACCGCTTTATTCCTGCTTTCCATCACTTGCTGATTCTTCTACTACCTGAGAAGATCATGAACCCACTAATACTTGTTTTAGGCTTGGGCAGGGAGGCTGATCTGTGCAGGGAGGCTGGTTGAAATGCATGATCCCTATGAGTATCTGTTGTCAGTAGTTTAGTTCCCTTGACTCAGTCACTGCTTCTTGTGAGTCTATTTCAGTAAAGCCTTCCATTAATAGAAGAGATTACATGATGAGAGGAAAGGTTGAAACAGCATCTTAAATTCAGGGACAAGGTGTCCTTCAGGCTCCATAATGCTGAAAATACTTTCCAGCTAAAGGATGTGAGCTGTTAACAAAAGAAAACACAAGATGCCTCCAAGCCAAACGTGGCTGGGGTGCAGCTGATGGGAGGTACCAGGTGGTGAAGGTTATGTGGGGTAGCAGAGGTGCCCCTTGCTGGTGTAGGGTGGCATGTGTGCAAGCTTGCCTGTGTTCTTGGTAAGCTTCACCTGGGCTCTGGGAGTGAAAAGCTCTACTTTGGGAAGGCCCAAGGAGGAAAACATGGCCAACATCTGTAGTGCACCTTATTACATGCATGTGTCCCCTGGGACACAGGAAACTTCTACCTGACCTGTAAGGTCATGTGCATTGGTCCATGAATTGAAAGCCTTCCATCAGAGAGGGGCTTGGTGACTTCAAGAGTGAAATGCAAACTCCTTCCCTTCCAGTTGGGGTTGTGAATTGTCAAGGCAGCCTAATTGCAGCTTCTGTCTGTGAAAATTAGCAATATTTCTTTTGCCCTTTCAGAAGGCTCTTGCTTTGGAACCTGTTTCATGTTAGGACTTTCAGAGGAAAGGACCTGCCGTAGGAAGTCTTGATTCTGGCAGACTTGTATGTGCCCGCTGGGTGGTTGTGGCTGCCTCAGTTCGCTGAGGTTAGCAGACCTCTTGGCAAAGGGTCATGTTTGCCTGTCACCTTCTCCTCAGGACCAGGTCAGCTTGTTGCAGATGTTTGCCCAGCAGCCATCATCACGCTGTCTGGAAGGTTCTTTAGGACATTAATTAACAGCAGTGCAGAAAACACATTGGAACTGACTCCTTCCATGCTGTCATCTTTGGTGAGGCACTTTACATCTCAGCTACTTTCCAAATCACAAACTAACCCCTCAGTCTCTTAACATGGTCACTTCTTGGATGATGTGTTTCCCTGGATCTGGCAGGTACTTGAACTGCTTTTGTTTCTGTGCTACACCTGGAAACTGTTCTAATTTTATTTCACCTCCCTGTAAAGTTTCCTTCCTTTCACTGCCTTTGCTTTTCTTACTGCTTTTTACTCTCTCAACTTCATTATGCAATTGTTCCAATCCTGCTCTCTATTTGATGTTTTATAACTCCTCTCTGCTTTTTTTTGTGGTTGTTGTTTTCCCCCACTGTTGATTACTTTTACATGTCTATGTTCCTTCACACTGACTTTTAAAAACAAAGCATTAAACCCCAACTGGAACGTCCCCTGTGCAATTACTGCGAGGTGGTTCGCATAACCCCTGGGCATGCATTAATTTATCTTTGAACACTTTATTTCCTCCGTGTCCTTTCTCTCCCCAGCTTTATCACGTTGAATTTCACCCTGCACTTAGTCTCCCAACTTTGCTCTGCTAAAAATCTAATCTTGCTTGTTACCTAACTTGTAGTTGAACGTTAGTCCTAGAGAAATCCTCGAAGACTGCAGCCTTGGTTCTCCACCACACTTGCCACTTGTAATCATAGAATTGTTGGGGTAGGAGGGGACCTCAAGGATCATCCAGTTCCAACCCCTCTGCCATGGGCAGGGACACCTCTCACTAGATCAGGTTGCCCAGATCCACATCCAGCCTGGCCTTAAAAATCTTCAGGGATGAGTTTTCCACCACTCCCTGGGCAACCTGTGCCAGTGTCTTACCTCCCTCATGGGGAAAAACTTCTTCCTAACATCCAATCTGTATCTACCCATTTCTATTTTCTTTCCATCCCCCCTAGTCCTATCACTACCTGACATCCTAAGTCCCTCACCAGCTTTCTTGTAGATTCCCTTCAGATACTGGAAGGCCACAATAAGATCTTCTCAGAGCCTTCTCTTCTCCAGACTGAATAGCCCCAACTCCCTCAGTCTGTCCTCACAGGAGAGGTGCTCCAGCCCTCTGCTCATCCTTGTGGCCCTAATTGTTGTTACAGAAGCTTTGCTCAAGAATTACTCCTCAGAGAGCCATTACCTTTCTATGCATACTTCAGATGATGAAAACAATACCTGCAGCCAGGTCTCATTGTCGTCTGTGCACAGTGAGGGAATAATTTTTACATAACATCCACCAGTGTTGCTCACATCTTCTCTGGAGAGATTCGAAACCCACCTGGACATTGTGATCCTGGGCAGCCTGCTGTAGGTGACCCTGCTTTAGCAGGAAGGCTGGACTAGATGATCTCCAGAGGTTCCTTGCAACCTCCACCATGCTGTGTTTTATTCCACTCTCCAAATTTTAGCCTTTCACTTGGACATGATCTCAGCTGAACCTTTAAACATCTGCCTAACTTTGGACAGCTAAGCAAGCAGTTACAGCTCCAGTTGTTTCCCTTGCATCAGGAATGTTAGTAATGCAAGGAATGAAGAGGTTTTTATGTGTATGAGATGTAGCTGTACCTGGAAGAAAGGCAGTGGTACATGCTGTGAGCAGGAGCAGCAGCTGGTGAAGGAAGGGACACTAACTGCTATATGACTTCTTGGGCTAGTGGATGGCCAAGCACTCCACTTTAGGCACTTATTAAAGCTGTGTCTGAGGTACCTTCAGCTGGATTGTGAAGACAGCTCTGTCCCAGCAGCAATGATCTCTAAACTATCACATTCTGGAGGACTGGGTTTCCTACCAGACTCCTAAGGGCTGGCAGGACACGACAGTGACTTGTGGCAGGTTAGTCACTGCTGGTCAGCCGCATCTGCAGTGCTGCCCCTGGAACTGGTGAGCAGCAAGACAGCAGGAATCCATGTCAGAGGGAAGGCAGCACTTGGGAGAGGCAAGGGGACCTGGGTCTCACCACAAATATTTGAGTGTCAACTGCAGTTGTGACACTTGCATACATTCACTTTACAAAAGAGCTAACTTGGATTGATGAGTGTAAGGTGTTAGGCAATGCAAAGGACTGGAAATGGGCTCCAGATGGGCCCTGGACTTTTCTAGACACGGGAAACTATTTCCTGAATATTCCCAATGGCTACTTGAATTAAATGTGCTTCTCTGAGACCACTTGATCTTGATTGACTGAAACTTTTTGAATGAATTTGTATTGTTTTTCCATATCTTTATGTGGTCCTTGTGTTGTCATCTGTAATTAACACATCTCATACAATATTGACTTTGTGACCTCATCGATTTCATGGCTTACTAGGATCATTTTTTTTTTGTGGCTGGTTTTGTTTTGGTTTTCAGGCAATGTTCCTTTTCTTCTCTACTGAATGGTTACATTCATTTGTTTCCCATAATTTCTGAGGAGATATGTTTTGGAAAATCAAATTGGCATGCCAAGTGCTGAGTTTCTTAACTCAGGAGCAGCAAATGATGCCTCGGAGTGTATTTAGTCTTCTCATTATGAAGTGCAACATGCAAACATATTTTCACCTTCTTTGCTGTTTCTTTTCTATCTCCCACCTACTGCATTTTCCCCCAGAAAGGCAGCAGACAGAAAGAAGAATGAAGATTTCTTGTGTTAAACAAAAACAACTTGAGCCTCCTTTTTTTTTTTCCCCTTTTGCCTTCGGTGCTTAATGTGAAGTGAAAATTTGCAATCAGAAGGCAGGCTTTTGGTTCAGACTGAAACCATTCTTCACAAACAAGTATTTGTTTGGGGAGGGAGAAAGCTCTAATTGTAAAGCTCGGTTCTCACAATAAATATTTCTGTAGTGGGTTTGGTTTGATTAATCTGTGACTTCTTTCAGCAAAGTGCAGAACCGGCTCAAGCTGCATCTTGCTTATGCGTGCGACCAGCTTTAATTCATCATGAAGCTGCACTAAAAGCTTTGGTGCTCAGTGCAACAGACCCCTCTTGCACTTCCTGGGTAGTCACTTAGGGGAATAGAATTTAAGACAATTTATCTGGCATATCTGCCATGGCTGTAACCCAACCTCAACATGATAAGCTTCCTGCAGTAGAAGGATTAGCACTTTCTAGTTGCTTTTGCTTGGGTGTTAGTCTGGTCAGGAGTTCAACACCCCACTGAGCCAAAGTATTCTGAGATCTGAAATCAGTTGGTTGACCCGGTAAAACTCTTTCTGCTTTTGGCTGTGCTTTCCATCAGACCTCTTTGTGTCAGGTAATTCAGTAATGTTTCAGTCCAGAACACTGCATCTGTTTAGTTAGAAGATAAGAACAAACAACTGAAGGCAAAGTCTGAGAGAATTGGAGAGGCTGTATGTGAGACCAGGGGACAGAAGCTGTACCTGGAGAAAAGATGAAACAAAGACAAGTTCTTGAGGAAATCATGGGAAGAGACTAGGCAGATCATGATAAGAAATTGGATTTTGAATTGTAGTGAAGAGATTGGGGGTTTATTTTCTCCTTTCCACTGTCCTTAAGTTGCTGAGCTGCAGCAGTCCTGCAAGGTCCTATGCTGAAATCCAGGCCATCAATCTTAGTGCAGTTCCAGCATGGAGTAGTGTAGGTGATGTGACAGGCTGAGTGAGGGATTCCTCCAGGAAAACCTGGAGGAAGGAGCTGAGAGAAGTGCTGGGTAGGTTCCAGAGTGTATCAAGTTATTTTCTTCTGTCAGGGTGTGTATGAGGATATTTTCAGTGGTGTTTGGGCTGGGGTGCTGGGATGATGACTGACAGCTGTTTGGTGAGGAAGATGATGCTTAAAGCTGACTCAGCACCATTAAGCTTACTTTTAAGCAATTGATGCATCTTTCCAAACTCAAGTGCAACACTCAGCAGCAGCCTGGGTTGACAGTGCCTTTTGTGCTAAATGTGGAGAAACCAGGCTTGTCATGGCTCCAGCTGGGTTTTGCTTTGGCTGATCTGTGTTTACCTGGGTTTCAAAGCCGTCCTTATTGTGGAGTAGGATCTCTTCTCCAGCTCCTGCTGAAGCTCATTGAAGGTGTTCAGAAGGAGACTTGACGGGGTGCTTGGTACCATGGGTTAGCTATTTGGGTGGGTTGGATTGGTTGATGGGTTGGACACGATGATCTTGAAGGTCTCTTCCAACCTGGTTTGGTTTATTCTAACAAAGGTTTATTTATTCTTAGTGTCACTTACAAGGGTATGGTCAAGGTCAGCTGTGGAAGTGTTGGAAGATTTTGATTTTCTTTTTTCTTTCTGTTTTTTTAACCTGCTGCTTTCTTCTTTGCTGGACAGATGGGCAGAGTCCAACGGCATGAGATTTAACGCATCCAAGTGCCGGGTTCTGCACATTGGCCACAACAACCCCATGCAGTGCTACAGGCTGGGGTCAGAGTGGCTGGAGAGCAGCCAGGCAGAGAGGGACCTGGGGGTGCTGGTTGATGGTAGGATGAACATGAGCCTGCAGTGTGCCCAGGCAGCCAAGAGGGCCAATGGCATCCTGGCCTGCATTAAGAACAGTGTGGCCAGCAGGAGCAGGGAGGTCATTCTGCCCCTGTACACTGCACTGGTTAGGCCACACCTCGAGTACTGTGTCCAGTTCTGGGCCCCTCAGTTTAGGAAGGATGTTGACTTGCTGGAGCGAGTCCAGAGAAGGGCAACGAAGTTAGTGAGGGGCTTGGAACACAAGCCCTATGAGGAGAGACTGAGGGAGCTGGGTCTGCTTAGCCTGGAGAGGAGGAGACTCAGGGGTGACCTTATTGCTCTCTACAACTACCTGAAGGGAGGTTGTAAACAGGCAGAGGTTGGTCTCTTCTCCCAGGCAGCCAGCACCAGAACAAGAGGACACAGTCTCAGGCTGCGCCAGGGGAAGTTCAGGCTGGAGGTCAGGAGGAAGTTTTACACGGAGAGAGTGATTGCCCATTGGAATGGGCTGCCTGGGGAGGTGGTGGAGTCGCCGTCACTGGAGGTGTTCAGGAGGAGACTTGACAGGGTGCTTGGTTACATGGGTTAGTTGATTGGGTGGTGTTGGGTGATAGGTTGGACGCGATGATCTTGAAGGTCTCTTCCAACCTGGTTTATTCTATTCTATTCTATTCTATTCTGACTCTGGCTTTCCTACTTGCACTCTTGAGCTCTGATGCTGCTTGAGATTAATTTCTTGGCACAGAGAGGGACATGCTGCACATTGCCCATGTCTTCATCTTCTGCTAAAGAGAGAACACTTAAAAAAACCCAACCAAACCAAACCCAACAAACCATCACAACAAGAGAAAGACCCAAACCAAAGCCCCTCCAAAAGTAGAGGCTGCATTTTTAATGCTCTCTTGAGTGTGTGTAGTCATCCAAGGCAGTATCTAGAAGGTTCATTTTTTTGGAAGGGATTAACAAAGAATATTTTAATATCTCTTTCATGTAGCGTAGAGACTGCTGAGAGGAAAAACAGCCATCCAGAGGCAGTTCTGCTTTCACTCATGCCCAGAATTGAAATACTGCTTGATTTTTATTTTTTTGGCAACTTTTCTTCTTGAGGAAAGAACTTCTGAGTGCAATCAATTAAAGAAAGGATCTGATTTGCTTTGTAATTGTTTTTCTGTCTGTATGAATGATGTAAGGGTATATGGGAAGAATTTACTTCCCTACTCTGTCTTTTCTAAAATAACAGGTTTACTGGTTGATTTATGGGTTGTTTGTTTTGTTTTTGTTGTTCTGTCTGTAGGTGAGAAAAAGGTTAATTTGCTTGAGAAATCATGTCTATGCCAGAGAAGGTCAACTTATTCCATCATTGTGTACTGCCATTGGAAGCTGACCTGAACCTAAACACAGTGGTTTAAGGGAAGAATTAAGCATCCTGTTTTTCTGCAGGCTTTTCCCAACACTTGTTTTCTCCTCTTTGTTTCCTACTTTCTCAGAAAAGGCAGGGGAGTGTGACTCAGGGGTTGGTTGCTTATACCCTCCCCAGAACTCATTCTGTTCCCTGTAAAGTCAGATTTTCAGTGCCCTGCTTCCAAAATGTCAGTTTTGACTGGGCTGTGCCAAGCTTATGGCATCTCTCACCTCCTGGCTGACCAAAAGGCAAAATAACAAGAAGTCTGTCTGTGAATGTTGCTAAAAGCTGCAAATAAATGGGAAAGAAAGGGAATATTAAATTTGCCAGAGCTGTCCATAAGCACAAGGGCACAGGGGCCAGCGTGGTTCCTGGGGATGCCCAGAGTTCCTCTTCCTTGGCTGCTTCACTGAATTTGCTGTAACTTATAGGATGTGGACCACAAACGAAGGACAGAGGCATGGTTGGATTGTAAACCTTTTGAAGTACCACAAAAGCTAATTAAAAGAAAGGATTTTCATGTTGCCTGCTTTTTTCTAGTAGCAGAAGTTTAATATTTATATACCAGAACCAGATGTCTGCTTCCGTTGCGGCAGCTGAATGCAGAGCATCAAAGTATTTGAGTTTCTTCAGTTTAATCTGGGGGTTTCTGCTCCTTTTTTCTTTCTCTTCATGTGTTTAAATTCATGAACACAATGCATATTTTCAATGGGTCTGTTCATTGTGTGTGGGAAAGCATAGTGGTGGTTGTAGAATAATTTAGTGATAACTTCAGGGAGATGTTAAGTCTTAGAGACAAATAATTGTTTCTGTTTTCCAGCTATCTGGTGAGATTAAAATCTGGTTATTTGACTTGTTCTGCATATCTTGCCCCTGTCCATTTACAAGTTTATCTAAGTATCCTCACTATGTTTTGATTTCAATATGCTTTCCCCCTCTAATTTTAGGTAGCTAATTGCAATAACTCTGTAGCTTCATTCCTCTAGGCTAATTATTGACTTGTCTTCAATTCTGGGGAGCTGTGCTCCTGGTTTAAACAGAGTAAATAAGCTCTGAGCATCACTGTCATGCTCAGAAAGTGCATCTCAGTTGGAAAGATTGGCTCCAAGGAGTCTGATTTAGGAAGGCAAAATAAAATATGCAGGATTGTTAAAGCAAGTTCACCACAATACTAATTGTCTTTATATAGTTCTGGCTACAGTTCGTGTGGATTTGGGGTTCTAGCCTCTGTCAGTTGATGTCTGTTCAGTTCCCGCAGTGCCCATGGGCTCAAGCAGATCCTGTGAGCTGAATCTCTGCTGCACTCATCCTGCAGCAATCCTGGCAGCATTCAGGTCCTGCTCCTGGGAGCAGTGGGGCTGCAGAGCCTGTGTTCAGTTCTTGTCAAGGGGAAATACTGTAGGAGGTGATGAAGAAAGATGAGGCAACCTCCCAATAGTGTTTTAGCTCCAGCATTTAGTTGAGAAAATGTGTAGTTTGTAACTCTTGTGCTCTGGTTTGGATGTATGAAAACTCACGTTGGCTTCTTCCTCTTTTTCTCTCTTGTTCAAAAGTAATGGGAATCTGACTTGGAGGTTGTATATCTTGTGCTGACAGGCTCAATCTCACTCACTATCTTGGGGAAGCCATTTGGCTCCTGATTCTGTGATGCAGTTACCTGTTTAGATCTGAGGGAGAGGAAAGGGGTAGCACAAAGGAGTAAGAACTGAGCAGGGGATTGGATTCAGTTGGAAAGAGGACAGGGACAGGACACTGCCCGAAGGGCGAGCAAAGCAAAGCACTGTCATCTCCAGAGTCAGAGGAAAATTGCAAGAGGGCATACAGGCAATGGAGTGACCGCTTCTGTCCTCTCTAGGTAAGTCTGCTGCCTCGTGAGCTTTTTGTGTTGACCACAGGTATCTTGTAACTTGTTTGTGGGCTCTTTGGGTAATCCTCTCTGATCAGAAGTGTGGTTTTGTGGTAGTGGACAGCCAGTCTCTGCTGGTGTGAGAAAGTGGATGTTGACTTCAGTTGGAATCTGCATACAGCCACAAGAGCTTACTTGCTCCTCATCTCTTAGCTAGCTGTGTACTCCAAGGTCAAGAAAAGGCAGACCTGTTGGAGCTTGCCAAGATAAGAAAAGCTGTTGCCTCTCTTGCTCTCACATTTGCAAGTGCTGGAAGGTGAAGCAAAGGTCTAGGTTCTTCTTGTGCTGTCCCTTCTGCTGTTGAACTGCAAAAGCCAGGGAAGGGATAGCTGCTGGCATACCTTGGCTTAGGCAGAGATGCTTTGTGATGGGGCTACAGAAAGAATGAGCAGGAGGATGGTGATTCTTGAGGGAGCTGGATAGGCAGGGTAAGAATCAAAAGGGGATTAGGAGAAGCATGTCTGAGCTGGGTGGTTCTGCTATTAATTGTAAAGTTAATGGAGTTCATGTGTAAAACCAGAATTATTAGGGTAGAACATAAATTAGAGAGCAGTATGGACATAGTTGTAAGTTAGCACTGAGGGGGAATGAATAATAATTCATAGGATATGGGGGAGATGTTAGTAGTGTATGAATTTGAAGTACAAGTGAGCACAAGTCTCTTGTGTGCAGGTGTGTTTGGTGTGGTCTGTGTTGCCTGCAAGATCCACAGAGAAAAAGCAGCAGCTCAGGAAATCTGAAAGATTTTTCCAGCTAATCTCATTCCAGGGGTCCTGCTTAGTGCTTTTGTGGATGTGCTATTAGTATGAAGGTATAAGGGATGCTGCAGTGGGAACTGGAAACAAAACAAGGATTTTTATTCTCCCTTTTACTGCAAAAGTATGTAAAATATGATTGGAGTTTGTCAATATGGAAACAAATGTCTTAATTTACTTGCAAGGGCTCTCAAGACTTGAGGATCTTCAGCCTTTTCAGGTACAAAACCCCCTGCAGTCAGAAGCATGTTTAGGGGATTTTTACATAATTTACTGGGTTTTGATGAAAGTAGCATCAAAGTGACACCTGAGGCACCACATCCATTACCCTTTGATAAGAGATGGAAGTTGGTCAATCCCATTCTTGTCATTTCTTGCATCGATTCACAGGGTGAAGAAATGAGAGTCAGGAAGGGGTAGTCATAGAGAAACTTCTGAACTGTAGTGGCAGAGCTGGCATGAAAGATTCTCTGCCTTCCTTTAGGCTTCCTGCGCATCAGTCCACAACTGTGAGGGTCTCTTCACAAACATGCAAGCCAAAGCACTTCCTGTTTCTTCCTTTTTGGTAGATTCTTCTCTGGTTCTTTTGAAAATCCTGTTTCCTGAGGTAGCTCTTTAGACCTCTTGGAACAAGAGATTAATAAAAAAGAATTACATTTGGAAAAGAATTATAGTTCAAAACATAGTTCTATTTGCAAATCCACTCCCAGTTTTGGGGGTCCATGGCACAATACAAGATGGTTCCTATCACGGCTGCTAACAAGATGCAGAGTTGCTCTTTTGCTGCCCCCCTCCTCTGGGCAGATGATAATTTGCACCCTGTTTAACTCCTCCAAGATGCACGTGAAGAAATTTCACGTCTGCAGAGGCAATCAGGCCTCTGCCTGTCCTTGAGCCTTCATGGAAAGGATATATGAGTTGGAATTTTCAGCTGTGTATTATGGAGTTTATTGCCAGTGGAGTATGCATAGATCAATATTCAATATAGCTGTAAACATACGTCCTTCAGACATACACTAGACGCCCTTCCTTGCTTGCAGCTCACTGAAATGCCATCTTACAGCAGCCCAGCATCATCATCTTTCTGGTTGTCCTAGCCCAGGGTGTATTAAAGCAGGTGGCCAGAGGAGTGGTTTTGTACTGCTGAACCACAAAGACCTGAAATTTGATCTTATTCTATTTTTTTTAGGGTGAAATATTTAGCAGGGAGAAGGTCTTTCCCCAGCCTTTCATGGAGGCTTTGCACTGCTGGAATTTATTACCAGTTGTTGTTCTCTGCTGGAGGAAAAAGGCAGCTAGGATGCTATGTGGAGATCTTCCTGCTTTGCTAATAGAGACAGCTCATGGCTAACCAGTGTGCAAGGTCAGCTGGGGCCATGGGTGTCCTTCTGTTAATTATCATCTTCTGAGGAAAAAACCATCAGAAGCCTGAACTTTCCCATTTAATAAACTACAATTAAATCATGCCAAATCTTTGGGAGAAAGGCTTCTTTCAACACCCCTCCCCCCCCCCCCCCCCCCCCATCAAAAAAAAAACAAACCCTCATCCTTATCTTGCCTCTTAGTTGAGGGTTACAGTTATCTTTCATCTAAAAGTGAGGGGGGGGAAATTGTGGTTGGTTATTAAAATGGTGAAGGTTAAACTGCTGTGTATGGAGGGTTGGGGGTTTTGTGTGTGTGTGTTGCTGTATGATCTCTCATTCAGTTTAAGATTGCTTTAGATTGGCCAGCGAGTGTTTGTAGGGGTCTGAGGGCTGTCAGTGCCTTGAATGTTGTTCTTGTTATGGAGAAAAGGCTTTATCCAATTGCTTATCATGAGCTAGAAGGGGCTGTGCATGAGAAATAATTGCCAGGGAATAAAACCGCTGGCAGTTCTCATTTAACCCACTTCCATGGCACATACTTCAAGTGCCACAGAAGCCTAAACAAGACTCCAAATAAAACAGGGATTTGTTTCCTTCTGTGTGAATTTCCCAGTCTGAGATGTCTTGTCAGGCAGGCAGAAATAATTATTACTGGGAGAAGGTGGGAATTCTTCCCTCAAAGATACTCATTCATTCATTCACCAGGAGAACAATTAGTGACAGCTCGCTAATGGCTGCAACACTTTATTTTCTATTTCCAGTGGCATGTGCAGAGCCAGGCTTCCGAGTGCCTGGGTACTCCCTGCCTGGCCCCAATTACTTTGGCAGGGAGGCAGGGTGTGCTGTGGGGACCAGTGCTTCCCCCAGCAAGCCCGTTCCAGCCAAGAATAGGTTGGAGCTGCTGGCATTGAAGTAATGTGTATGAGGAGCACTGGGTAGGAGAAACCACTGATTGTTTCCAGGGAAGGAATGGCAGTTGTGTGTTAACTATGTAATTAATTACCACGGATCTGCGGGGGGAGGGGGGGGAGAGTATTTGGGTTTCAGGGCTGAGCAGGAGTAAGGGAGACTTCCTAATTGTTGTCTTAATTTCCCTGCAAGATAGCACCAAAAGGAAACAGAAGGATCTTTAAAATCTCAAGAAAATAGAAATAAAACTGCAATTGCTCTCTGTCTAGCTTCCTTGCTGAGGTTTAACTCTGAGCCTGTGGGTAGAACATTGGTTGTCAGTCAATCTCCCAGTATTTAGCAGTCTTGACTCTGCATTTCTACTGCTTTCTATACTATTTATACCATTCTAAGAGTGACTTTACACACACTGTGTTGGGTCAAGCAAAAGACAGGGAGGCTGGCTGAGGTGGGATGAAACAGGGGTCTGCAACTGTCTGTCATGCTTATGCAAAAGAAATTATGCCTGTGCTGTAGCTAGGGCTTTAATCACTGAATCACAGTGTTAGGGGTTGCAAGGGATCTCCAGAGATCATCCAGTCCAAACCCTCGGACAAAGCAGGATCACTCAGGGCAGGTCACAGAAGGATGCATCCAGGTGGGTTTTGAATGCCTCCAGCGAAGAAGACTCCACAACTTCTCTGGGCAGCCTGCTCCAGGGCTCCGACCCATACAGAAGTGTCTCCTCCTGTTGAGGTGGTACCTTCTTTCTTCCAACTTGTACCTATTGTTCCCTGTCCTATCACTGGGTACCACAGAAAAGAGCCTGGCATCTTCATCCTGACACCCACCCCTCAGACATTTATAACTTTTGATAAGATCCCCTCTCAGCCTTCTCTTCTCAAGACTAAACAGCCTCAGCTAATGCAGGGCACCGGTCTGCAGCCTATGGTTGGGAGAGACCAACATCCCTTGGTCTGTTTTACTGAGCTGGTGACCCAAAGAAGCTGCAGACCTGGATTTGAAAACAGCCACTGGGTCAGCCTGGAGCCTTGTCTCCTGGTTCATCCACCAACCCCATCATCAAGGAAGGGAGGATTAAGCCACACAACACAGCCTGTTACTATGCCACTGGTGTGGTGCAGCAGTGAGGAACCAATGACTTTTCTGGTGACAGCCCAGAGATGTGTCCAAGCCTTCCTCATTACTGCATTGTTACAAAAGTGGCTGGGAATTGTGTCCAAATTAAAATCCTGTTGGATAAATTGAGTAGCTTAGTATCAGGGATATCAATGGAGGCTGGGAGTTTTCATGTCTGCTGAATATGTTACTTTTAATGCATTTCCTCTTCAGACTTGAAAGCAGAAAACCCAATGCCAGCAAATAATGAAATGATTAGCTGCAATAATAAGCTGTGCATTTTCGAAGTGAGCAGTACAGGTGTAGGCAGAAGTGGAGTGAATCTATACATTAATGCATACACAAAGCATGGTTTATGATTTAATTGCAGTTCTAAAAGCAGCAATCCAGAGGAGGAACAGAATGCCTTGATGATTGCTTTACTCTTGCACAAGGAAAGAGCCAAAGCTAGCCCATAACCTACATTAATTAATGGCTTTTGTGTAATTTATTTGTTTCTGTGCTGCCTTTTCAATTACACTGCTATGGCTGGTCTTGGGAAGAGAGTCTGAGTTCAGGAAGGAATCACTCCTCATCCGAAAAGTGCTGCTGTAGCAGAAAGAGCCTTTGATCCCAGAGGGATGGTTGTGAGATTTAGGACTTGCAACGTTCCCATTGCTGAATATGTAATTTAGGTCACTGAACTATGTTTTGGTGGAAGATACTTATCTATTCCACTTCTTGCTGATGTCATGTGCTGGGAAATCAGATGTTAGAGTGCAAAAATACATGAGAGGCCAGACTTAAAATGGCATCAAATATAAATGGCTCGGTGATTGACTGCCTGAAGTTTGCAGTCGTGCTTGTAGGGGATGAAGGTCACATCCCTTCTGCCCTTCATTCTCCTGCTCTATCCAAATCCTGATATAAAATAGAAAAAGAGACTTATCTCTGTCTTTGATTTTTAGCCTCTATATGTACAGAGGGTGAGCAGAAGGCCCAGAGGAAATATTGTCTCCTACTTGCTATGTAGGATTTGTCTCTCTGTTGTAACACCTCTGTTCAACTGGGAGAAGCTGAGAGGGTGTCAAATTGGAGTGTTTCCCCATGTCTGCGACAGGGATATGCAAGGCTCATGCAACCCAAAACACCCCTCCTAAAGAAAATGGACTTCTAGATGCATGATAGTGGCCAAGAAAACCATGGGAGAGCTCAATCAGGCTACCCATGGGTACTTTAATTTGGAGAGAATTAATTAAATCATGTCATCATTTACCACAGTCATTGGCTACTGGCAGGCACTCAGCAGCGTGGGGAAGCAGCGCTGGTCTGGAAGTGAGCTCTGCTCTCTCAAGACTCAGCTCTTTACTATAAGGGTGGTGGAACACTGAAATAGGTTGCCCAAGGAGATAGTTGAGGACCCTTCCCTGGAGATATTCAAGGTAAGGCTCGACAGGGCTCTGGGCAGCCTGATCTGGTTGGGAGTATCCCTGCTGACTGTGGGGAGCTCAGGCTAGATGACCTTTGGAGGTCCCTTCCAGCCCAGACCCTTCTATGATTTCTATGGCTTTCTGCATGCACTGCATCAGCTTTGAAGTAATGTGGGCTTGACTGACTTGCCAGAAAAGTCTACTTGGTTTTCTGCACTACTTTTCTCTCTTTTCTGCCTCTTTGTTTTTGTTTTTTTTTTCATCTGGAACCTACTAAATTTTGACTTGAGGGAAATTGCTAACCGGGAGCAAACTTCAGGAAGATATGTATTTGCTTACCTTAATTGCAGAAGCATTTAGAAGTTCAAATAATAGCAATTTAAAATCTACAGAAGTAAGAATAAAATAATAATAAAAGCCCCACAACCTCACCCATGGGTTAAAGCAGGAAATTGTAGCTCCTAGGTAATTCAACAGGCAGCACTCAGCAAACAGCAAGAGAAGAGAATAGAATAGAATAAACCAGGTTGGAAGAGACCTTCAAGATCATCGCAAGTTCCTAATTTTTTTTCATGGTCCAATAAAAACCAAAACCCAAACAAGCAGTTTTCTTCTGCCCTCCACAAAAAACTCCAGGCATAGTGATCAGTACTTGGAGCTGTGAGAAATAGCCACTGCTTTTGCTAGCTAGTATTAGAAACACTTTAACTCACAGCAGCAGCCAATGCCCAAGCAGGAATCTGGATTTTGCAAATCAGTCTTTGGAGCTGTAGCTGCTGAGATTTGAAATCTCAGAACCAAGTTTACATTTCCTCCAGGTTTCTTTTGGGGGTTTGTTTGTGGTTTTGCTTTTTCTCCCCCATCAGATTCCAAACTTACTGTACCTATAAAAGCCACCAACTCTCTAACACGGTGGGTTTGAATGACATATTGAACAATATCAATCACTACACCTAGAAATCAACAACAGTTCAGATTTTCAGTGAAAATTTCTGGAGATTTTAACAAGTTAGGTGCAGGATTTGCCTTTGCTTGTTCTTCCCTCCCTTCCCTCCCCCCCCCCTTCCTCAAATATTTACATACTGTAAGACTATTTGCATAAATAATATATCCATCTCTAAGCCTTCTATACAAGTGCACATATTTATGTTTGCCACTTCTTGAAAGTACTTATTTGTACTTCCTAATCACTCCTTAATTTGGCAAAAGCTCACCAAACTAATGATGTACAGGACATCAAATTGTGCCCTAAATCAAAGACACTGCCCTAGAATTTACTGGGAGATGTTAATTGCTGAGGTTATCAAGTAGAAGGTATCTGCAGCTTGGCATGATTTGTCATTTATAGCAACTCTTCCCTTACCCCAAGTTACAGGATTTACAGATGAGTTGATCCAGATCACCTTTGTACAGCAGTTAATTATTAGCTCCTGCGCTACCAGCTTTCACTTGAAAATTACCTTCCTGCTCATTCAGTCTTCCTTTTAAAAACAGCTTAAGATTATGGAATATATTAGCTGCCAAGGCTGCTGCATTTATCTCAGGCAGTGGTGACTCTCCTCAACTCTACGCTGAACGCTTTCAACGTACCTCAGAGTGAAGCTGTCGCTCTGAATTTGTGTCTCTCAAGAATTGATTAAAGCGATAATTCTTCAGCAGTTGGGGCATAAACACTGCTGGTGATCTCCCTAATGACAAAAGGCACAAATAGCCACTGGTTTCAAATACATTTACAGAAGTTCCCTTTTCTCCATTAGCTCGTGATTCTGCAATAAAGAAAAAAAATCATGCCCAAAATAATTAGCGACCGCCAGGAAGATTTCCCCTGCCTGTAGCGGGCTGTGGAATTCACACAGCGCTTCAGAACGTTCCTCTGCCTCCCTGAACAGACCCCTGGCTGCACACAGCCCTTCTGCACAAACATCCATACCATGGGCTGGAAAAGAAACACTGCAGACTGTTCACCAAAAAGCAAAAAAGAAAAAGGAAGATAAAGCTCCTGTTCAATGATTCAAGGGTGTAGCTTTCCTTCCGAGGTGGGGAGGGAGAACCAGCACACCCAAAGATTTTTCTGTTTAGCACTGCAGCTCTGGTTCTGCTATCTTGCAAGGAAAATGTGCTTTGGAATATTTGAACTCTCAGGGTTTGTTATTTCCCCCCATGCCCCCCCACATTACCATAACTTTTTGTTTGCCTGTTGTTAGCTACTTCAGTTTTCCTACCTAAGTGGGGAGGGAGAACCAGCACACCCAAAGATTTTTGTGTTTGCCACTGCAGCTCTGGTTCTAACTTGAAGGTAGATTTGCTGTCTTGCAAGGCAAGTGTGCTTTGGAATATCTGCTCTCTCATTTATTGTTTTTTCCCGGATTACCATAGCCTTTTGTTTGCCTGTTAGTTACAGTGGTGAGGAGGCAGAAGCAGCACACCCAAAGATTTTTTCTGTTTAGTGCTGCAGCTGTGGCTCTAAGTCGAGCATAGATCTGCTATCTTGCAAGGAAAATGTGCTTTGGAATATCTGACCTCTCATTTATTGTTATTTTTCCCAGATTAGCGTAACTTTTTTGTTTTGCCTGTTGTTAGTTACTTTAACAAGTGAGATATATTGAGACATAACTCAAAATGACAGGAAAGGAGTAACCAATATATGGTGCAGAAATGACTCCCTGTTAACATGTCACATATTACATCCTTTATTAAAAGCAGCCCCTGCTCCATGTCAGCAAACAGCACTTACAACCAGCACCCCAGCTCAGCTTGGTGATGGAGTCTCTTAAAGCTTACTACTATGGGAAGTAAAATATGAGCATCAATATAAACTTACAGCATTGTTTATTTCTTTCTTTAGATTGTCTTTGTGGGGATTTGCATTCAAACAACCTTTGTAATCACAGCTCATAGTTTGAAACAGGCTTCTTGAGACAGCCTGGAATCTGAACCTTGGAGGTATTTCAGCATCCATCTTCTGTACAATGAGTCAGTTTGAGGGTTAGGGCATACCAGACACACTGCTGTCTGCATACCTGCTTGCTTCAGGTCTGCAACTTTCTTGCATCCCTTCAGCTACCTGAAGTTTTCACACAGCTTCCCTTGAACTCAGAATAGTAACTTTTCAAACACTGCTTTTCCTTCATTATGACATTTCTCATCCAACTTTTCATTCTTGGGGGCTGAGGAGATGGGGAAATCAGTCAGTGCCTAAACCCTGAACTGATTTATGAGGCATTCAAAATCCCCACAACCTCTGTTCACCTTTACCTTCTGTACTTGACTGACTCTGTGCTGAAACTGGAAAATCCTGACTCTTTATTCCAGTGTTAGAGCAACAGATGTCTCGAGTGTCATCCTCAGCTGACTGCTCTGAAGCAGCCAGTGAGCAGCACGCTGCTACGGCTGGAAGAGGCAGGGCTAAGAAGAAAAGTGGTGTTTGTATACATGAAATGCATATATTTGTGGTGTCTTCATGTTTGCATGCAGATGCCAGGCATTGTTTTAAAGCTGGCTGTTAGCATCAACAAGGGTGTTTGCTATTGGTTATGATAAAGCTTTCATCGGAAAATAGGTTTTGTGAGGGCATAATCTTTACAAACTCCCAACACTCAGCCTCCCTCAAGGGGTCTGTAAGCATGGGGAAAAGGGTGGGAGGAGAGTGCAGAGTGGCTGAGGGTCCAACAGCAGGCAGTACAGGTGAGGGAAGCCCACCCTGGGGCATGCTGCTGGCAGTTCTTCATCACACCGGGGCAGCACCACTGAAACAAATGCCTCCTTCCCTTGGTGAGAAAGGTGGTGGCATGTTTATCACCCAGTGCAGAAATAAATGGTAGCCATTACAAAGGTGTATAATTCAGCAATTAGTTATTTGTTGTTTCGGTTGTGTTTGTTTTTTTTTCTCCTGACACCCCCTGCAAACAGCTATTGCTCCAGTCAAACATAATTTGATTATCTTCTTCTATATTCTTTCTTTCTTTTTATTTTTTTTTTCCCTGGTACTGTACATTAACAGGGCAAATAAAAGGGAAAATAGTGCAGTCCCTTGTAATAAAGAGAACAGCAGCAAACTATTAATGCTCTTTGAAAAGAGTAGTTTTAACAAAGTAAGCAAGAATCATTTTCTTTGGTTGAGTGTTGATTCCCTAGTGTGCTCTCAGTAAGTAATTAGAATGGCCCAGTGAATGTCAGCATCAGCTTGTTTATTCTCATTATTTTATCATTTTAAAAACCCTCTAGGTGATGAGACATGCAGTATAGAACATAATTACCATTATTAGCATACTAATTGGACACAAAAATAGGCCAACTACAAGGTAGCCAACTGAATAATTTCACATTAATCAAACACCATAGTGAATAAGCCTATTGTTAAATTGACAGCTACAATAATTGGCAATATTTCCCTGCGAAATAGGAGAAATTCCTTCTAATACCTCTGCCACGTTGCATGACTTGGTAATTTCCCATATTTCCAGCCCTAACTTTGTACACCTAGTCCAAGTTCGTGAAAACATCGTGATAAGATTATTAGCCTATTATCAAGTGGACAAAGTATATAAAGAGCTGCTTGTTAGCATTCAGGAGTAGATCTGCACGATAAGGAAACAAAAAGGCTACCAATTTAGTTACTTGTTGCTTCAGCACTGAACATGCATAAAGGTTCCTGATAAGATGATTTTTTTAATTATTATTGTTATTTTAACTGTATATTAAAGGCCAACTTGCATCTTCAAGGAGCGTGGAAAAGGGTAAAGGAATTTAAAAAGCAAGTGCTGAAATACCAAAAAAAACAAAATAGGAAAAAGAAAAGAAAGAGTAAAATAAACCCAGGGGGAACTGCAACTTTCATCCTCAAGGATAATTTTCTGGCCATGGCTGGTTGGTTTTCAGTTGTGTGTTTGTCTGGTGCCATCCCTGTCTTGTTTAACAGCGAGCTGGAAAGTTGCAAAGCTACCACCAGAAGAGAGACTTCATGAAGTACTCAATTAAGAGCAGGCAGGAAGGGAAAACTGGCCCGAGCTGTGTTTCGCTTTGAAAACCTTGGGGGAAATGGGACAGGAAAGGAGTGAGTAGAAAGGCGAGGAGAGACAAAGACGGGGAAGGTGGAAGCGGGGGAAAATGAGGCTTGTGGCAGAGGGAAGGAGCCTGATAAGGAGAGCAGAACCAGATGGTGAAACAAGAGGAGCAGAGCTAGGAGAAGACGAGAAGAAAGAAAAACAGTGAGGAAGAAAGAAAATAGTCATCAAGAAAAGGGAGGAAGAGAAGGTAAGGTGAGAGTCGGGGAAGGGAGCGCAGATTTGGAAGAGTATGAAACAATGTTCTGCTTTTAAGAATTCAAAGGCGAGGGGAAACGAATCTCTCACTGAAAGCGGCGTTTCCTTCCCGCTCCCCGGGCTTTCGGAGATGTGGAGAGTGGGAAGAGAGACAGAAAGGATTCACTTTTAAGTTTTTGTTTTGAGAGGAAAAATGTTTCTTTGTAAAACTGATGTAAAAACTCTCTCTCTGAAAGTCAGTCCCGCAGGCAACGGGCACTCATTAAGGATGGGGCACACAGCGGCGGTGCCGGTTCCTAGCCCCTCAAACCTTTCTGGGTGCCCTGTTTCTTGCAAATGCATTGACAGAAGCTGGAACTGTGCAAGCAAACTTAACTGGTGGCATATAACTTTAATGAGAGGAAAGGGAAGGCGTGTCAGAAAGAGAAACAAAATGTTGATGTGGCTTTTCCCAAGTGCCTGTTTCCACAGAAGCAGAACTGGCCCCCACTTTAGTCACTCCCAGCCCTTGTATTGGCCTTTCTTGAAGCATTTGAAGAAGGGAGACGGCACTGAGGGTGGGCCAGCAACTGCCTGAAATATCATTGTTTCAGCTAAATAATTGAATTATTTAGTTTCAGTTGCCAACGAGGTGATTTTGGCCACTGAGTGGTTCTCGTAGAGGCGGCACTTGAGACTTGCTGCCAGTTTCATTAAAGGCAGAAGCAGCTGTCTGTAAGGAGTGACCTCTACCCTTATGTCAAAATTTGGTGCCTTATTTTGAATGAAGCTGTAGGGGGGAAAAAAGCACTGCCTCACAAGCAACAACAACATATTTTTCCAGTTGTTCCTTGCTTATGAATCTGATAATGGATAATGCTGTGCTAATGATTGGGGATGCCTGCTAATATATCACAATCCCAGTTTATTGATTACCTGTTTTATTTCCCTTTCTGTAGCCAGTCCCTTCAGTAGCAAACCCACTGTAAAAAAAAAAACCAAAATAATGTAAGGCTGTACTTCAAATATCTCTTGGTGCAGAGGGAAACTGCCATGGGACATTTCAGATCATGCTCAAGTCAGCTTATACGTGCAGTATGTGCTCAGACTTTGTTTTAAGCGTGAGTGAACAAGCTACAACTTTGATTTACTCACTGAACTCCAGAACTACATCTCTGGACACTCATTGCTGGGAAGTCTCTTTCCTTTAGCTAACTCCATAGCTATAAATGAACATAGTACCTGGGTCAAGGGGTCTCTCAAACTGATATCATCCACCTTTTATAGAGGGAAAACTTGCAGCAGGAAAAGGAAGCATCCTCTGCCAGGTTGACAGCAGAGTTAAGGCTAACAGCCAAGGCCATATTTTTGCTAATACATTAGGATGGCTCCAGAATGTGCCAACCCCATAGGTTGCAATAAAGAAAACGACAAAACTGAAAATATCCTTGACAAGACATCTCTCTTAACACGTTAAGAGGCTGTCCAAACTGCGAAAAAAAATCCTCAGCAGTTCCTCTCCTTATGTCAGAGAGTCTGTGCTTTGGTGGGCGAAGTTGCTGGGCTCCTCTGAGATGCTGCATGTTAGATTCTATGTGAGTAACAGCTCGTGGACAGCACGGTTAACATGCAGCCTGCCTCACCTGCTCCTTCAGAGGCCAGCCACAGAGGGCAATGCAAAATCCCCCCCAAACACCCTGGTTAACACTGCAGCTAGTTCTGGGCAGGGGGCTTGCCGTAGGCACGCACTTCCATGTATGTTGTTAACTTTATCTGTTATAAAGACACTGCAAATCTATTTTCTCATCCATTCTACCCACCAGGGTGATTAATGAAAGCCAACCCCAAAACCAAAGCCCACAGCTGAAAGTGAAAGGAAAGGAGGATATTGTGCAGATTCAGGCACAATAAACATTGAAGAAAAACACTGAAAGGATAGTTGTTGAATACATTTGAATAACAAATACATCTGAGGAAATCCCACTCTGCCTGGGGACAGGGAGAAAGAAAATAAATTCATCACATTATTCATTGGAAATTATTTGTTCAGCTCTGCTCCTTAATGTGTCAGCTAAAGATGATTTCTAAGAGTGAAGATTTTCTTTTCATGCTCAAAACGACTCCAAGAAATGAATATTCCAGCCACCAAGTGAGGTTAATATATGAGTTTCATAGCCATTTACTCAACACTGCTGTTCCCTGCAGAGTAATGGCACTGAGATGCATTCTGGGATTGCCAGGGGTGAAACCGTAGTAGATGTTCTTGAATAATTTAGCAATGTATGAAAGCTTATTTCATCATCATCAACACAGTAATACCTTGCACCAATGGAGTGCTTTACATTCCTGGTCTCCAGAGCTGTGCAAGTATTCTCATTCCCATTTTTCAGGTAGGGAAACTTGAGAATCAAAAATCCTTTTCCAAAAGGGGCAGACCCAGGATAAAGATCCAGGTTCCCAGGAAGAGGATTCCATAATGTTTGGGTTGAGCTCTGCATGGATGAGGGGGTGTTGCAGGTTAGGCCTTCAAAATACATATGTGGGCTTTCTTATTTTACTTTTCTGGTAAAGTAAGAATTAAAAGCAGAATTAAACTGCCAGAGCAATTTAAAGTGAAATATATTGTTAATATCTGAATTGGAACTTAAATACATTGTTTATACCTGAATTGGAACTCAAACACATTGTTAATACATGTGCACTGGTGGCTGTGTAAGTGGCAGAGCAGGTTCAGATCCAGTTCTTGGGACCACATTGCAGAGTTATTCTTGCCATCAGGCTGAAGGAGCAGAGAGACTCTAGTGCTTCTCTCTGAGCTGTTTACACATGCATGTAGTTGGTAACTTTTTGTGTGTGTGTGTTTAAAGAGCCTTAACAGCTCATCAATCTTATTCTTCCCTGAATGTAGATTGGTCTTTAATGAGATCAATGAATAGAGCTGGTACTTTGCTGGCCAAAGTTGTAAATGTGCTGTTGCATTTCCCATTTCCCCTGTAGCGCAGGGATTTCAGCACGTTACTGCTAATGTGTTTTGCATTCTATTGCACTCCTACAAAATTTATGGCCAGAGAGAGACTGCAGGAACAGCATGGGCAGCCAGAGCTAGGTTGTGTTCTCTGTACCACACTCAGATTATCTTAAAATAAATGGTTTTGAAATGGTTGAAGGAAGGGAAATGCAGAGCAAAGAGGGAGCTGGGAACTGGAAAGAATTTCAGATCAGTTCCATAAAAACAGGACTTTGGTTTCTGAGATGTTTCAGAGATGGAAAAAAAAATAAATGTGATTTAAACCAGCATAAGGAAAAGTGATCTTAACAGTGAGATGCAATAGAAGTGCCTTTAGCTATCCCAGGCAAAAGGCAGGAGGAGACAGTAGGCTGTTGGGCAGGGAAGTTAGTGGTGGAACACTGTGCTTGGTTCTGTTCCCACTGTGCATTAACCTCTATTATGGACACTGCCTACTGTAGGCTTTGTTTCTCTAATGTGGCTGCTCTGGTTAGAGCCTTACATACACCCCAGAGTGCTGACTTCTTCCTGCATGGCTTTACAGGTTGATGTTGACGAAGACATCTATTTGAGTGTAAAGGTATGTGTTTGACTGTGCAGTTGGGAGCTCTGTCTTTTATTTTCTTTTTATGGGGCATTGATCCTTGACAGGTGTTCTGACCGTCCATGGTCATGCATCCATGACCTCCATCCTGGAGCATCTTCCAAAGAACTTGTGTGCCCAAAGGAGCTAGGCCTAGGAATTCTCACTGTGCCAGTGGGAAGGAGTTGTTGTTATGAATCCTTTACCTTTTTATTGTAATGATGTTCCAAAGCCAGGTAAAAGCTATAGTCCAAGGCCCTGACCTGACTCTGTATCATATGGGAAATCAGTGCTGAGAGTTGGGTCAAGCTTGGTAGGCTTCTCCTGGCCCATTTGGGCCAAATTGCATGCTGAACCCTATTTCATACTGACCGAGAGCTTCACCTCTTGGTGTGTACAGGGGTGACAATCAGAGTAGAAAATGTGGAGGATTTAATCTAAACAGATGAGTTGGACTCTTCAGAGGGAATCTGAGAGGTCTGAAGCAAGTTGTGGGCAAGAGCCCAAAAAGCCTGAAGGAAGCAGAAGCTGTGTGTGGCAAAAACCTTAAAAAGATGAGAGATGTCCAAGAGATAAGCAACAGGAATTGCATGTGTCAAAGACTAGTTGGAGACCTTGCCTGCAGATGTATAGGTCAGCACTGCTCGTGTCACCAGGGGATGTTCTCCTGAGCTTGCCCTTGGGGTGAGCAGTTTTTCACCCTGTAGCTCTGGTATTTTCCAGCTCTGTGCCATTTCTAAATGTCATTAGCCTCGCTGTTATTGTGCCATTCCCAGTGACACTGCCTGTGAAATAGTGCCCAACAGGCGGTAGTAAGGCTAGACAGGCTGTTTGATTAACTCAGTGGAATGATTTCTGGAGCTCCTGCCTCCTAGATGAAATGCAGCGTGGCTGCTCAGGGACCCTACAAATATGCAGGTGGCAAGCACAGTACTGCTAACCCTGACCAAACACCAGGCTGTGGCATGTTGTATCTATTAAATCTGTCTTCAAAAGGCAGGCAAATGCTCAACCATGGCAAAATCAGCTCTGGAAACTGGAGAGAATGTTATTGTAAGTGTTACAGAATCTTGTAAGTCTGTGATCTATTATCTGTCAGAAAAAGTGGCATTGTTCTGAAAAGGACAAAACTGCAGGGGAAAAATGACTCTGCACATCCCAAAGCCTGGACTCATTGCAGTTACACATGGCCACAAAAATCAGAGACTGGTGAAATCCTTCAGCTGTGCTTGATGATGTCAAGCCCCTATAAAGCCTGTAGAGATGATTTTTTGAGACCTACCTTGATAGCAAAGAGTAGGCTGCTATCTGTTCATCTCTTTGGTAAAGAGTGAGGGTCTTGGATGTATAGGACAAAGTACAGAGCTTGGGCGTGAAAAGAGTGTCTGTGGCCTTCTGCTCATTAGAAGTGGTACAGAGGCACGTGGAGGTTACACGTGGGAATGTGCCATTTACAGGAACTTTTACTTCTATGTCCCTTACACCAAGGTCAAAAGGTGGACTAAGCTTGGTGCTTCCTTTGCAGATTTGCCAGGTCAGCAATGTTGTCCTGCAGACCCTGTCATTTCCTGAGTTCAGTGAAATGATGGAGATGGTGGTAGGAGAGAGAAGGCAGGTAAAAACGTGAAGAGCTTTTTTTGGGGAGGTGTCCCAGATTTTGCTCTTTTTTTATAGTGGTATAAATATGGAGTAACTCCATTTGGATCAATAATTTCTTCAGAGCTCATATTAATCTCAACTGGTTATAGTATTTAGCCTTCATCCTCTGAATAATTTGGCTTTCTGTGTGCTCCTTCCGCACAAGAATTCCATGTTCTATCCTATGCTCCTCTCCAAAGAGCACATTTTCTCTCTGCTGCTTTAGCCAGGGTTTAAGTGCACACCCTCCCTTTAATCCTGCATGCCTCTTTCTTCTTAACAGTCTGTCTTTCCATCCTTAAGTATCACTGAGTTGCCAGATTAAACAGTTATTGTTCCCATTACAAGAAGATTGTAATGGATTTATATAAAACTCAGGCAGTGCCATTGTTCTTGAAGTCCATTTTATTGTAATGAAGTTCCACTCTTAATATTCGATGATCTTCAATGTCCTTTACAAGTAACTTTTTATAAATTAATCTATAATAATCTAATTCAAGTCAGTTAAAGTGGATAACTATACTCCAATTACGATATTGGGAAGAGTTTTTACATAATGGGGGCTCTTATATAGATGGTTAACACTAATGCTGTAGTTTACAACATACTGTATGAATCACTAATTAAATGCCTAAGTAGCAATAATGGAAGTGGAACTATCAATACAGAGAAGATATCAATGATGTAAGGCATTAATAAAACTTTATGGTCCCATTTAATCTTTTTTTATAGGTACTCCATTATGTCAGTGAAAAGAAAAGGCAGAAAACAAGAAAGTGAGAAAGAGTGAAACTTAAAGGGACCAGGAAATGAATCACAGAATGTCAGGGGTTGGAAGGGACCTCCAAAGATCATCCAGTCCAACCCCCTGCCAGAGCAGGACCACCTAGAGGAGGTCACACAGGGCGAAGTCCAGGTGGGTTTTGAATGTCTCAGAGAAGGACACTCCACAACCTCTCTGGGCAGCCTGCTCCAGGGCTCCAACATCCTCATAATGAAAAAGTTTTTCCTCATGTTCTTGTGGAACCTCTTCTGCTCCTGCCTACACCCATTGCCCCTTTCCCTATCACTGGACATCAACGGAAACCAAAATGTCCTTTTCCTCCTCTCTTCCCCACAAAATGGGTCAGATAGAAATCTAACGAGGAAAAACTACTTAGGAGAAGTAAATTTATCACAGTTCTAAAAATGCAGCGGTTGATTGCAGCTGAATGGTGTCAGTGCTCCTTAAATAACCTGCATTCTGTGACATAAATGAAGGGCAGCATGAACAGTGTCTTCAAAAGCAGAATACAAGTTTAGTAACATGCTGACCGAAAAGGAACAGCTCAACTGTTGTTTTCTTGCTATTGGCCAGCAGAGATGACTAGCAGGGTAAATATATAAACATTTATATTGGAAGGAAAACCTATTAACAAAGGTATTTTATTTTGAAGCCAAAACACAAGCTTGGCTCTCAGTGCTGCCCAAGGACCATTCGAGGCGGCCAGGCTGCTCTCCTGACAGGACATCTCCTCTGTGTTCCTTGGACAGCATCCAGTGTCCCCTGCAGGAAAGCAAGCTGCCCGTTTGCATATCAAAGCAGAGGAATAAACCAACCCCAGTAGACCTCTAAAGGGAAGTGAGTGTATATGGGAATTTTTAGTTTTAACAACTCTCAATAAAATAAATGAAAAAAAGAGAGAGAGTGAGAGAGAGAGAGAGCAGCTCCTTGCCTTTCGTGCAACGGTCACTTCAAATGCATTTGCAACACGTTTGAGCAGAAATAAGTGTTTAACCCTTCAGATCCCCTCACAAGGTCTTGCAGTCCTGGGCTGCATTTGGACAAATAAAGGGGAGAGATTTCTTTCCCTGAAAAACACGCTGAATGCCAGCTCTGCACAGTGCTTTGGAAATGATTGCCCTGAGACCTCCAACACACCTTGAGGTGCATTAGAAGTGTGCAGCAGTCAGGCTAGTGTTTCATGCTCGCTGCTGTTGGGATGACATGTTTATTTAGCACGAGATTTCTTGCCTCCTGCCTTTCTGTGCCTCCTAGGAGGTATTTGCCATCTTCTGCATGGGATCTTGTTGCTGAGGGTGGGCTCTGAACTCTGCCTTTCCTGGGTGTCCATTACTGGGCAAAGTGGAGCTGACAACCTGCCATGCAACTTCTAATAAAAATAAATCTTTCTGTATTATTTTAAAACTATGACTTCAATATGAGTAGATGAAGAGGCTATGAAAATTCTTTGCCAATATCAGTGAAGATTAGATTCGAGAAATAACGTCTCCCTGTGATAAGAAATTCATTACTCCCCTTGCCCATCAAACGCAGCTGTTGGCAACCCTCTGCCTTGAGTACAGGAGAGCTGAGGACATCAATAATCCTGCAAATCTGCAAGTGAAACCAACCCTTTGTGCAGACCCCCCCACACCCCTCCTCCTGTGTATTGCTTCATTTCACAGCCACCACCTCTGCTCTCTTCGAATACCTTTGAAGAGCTGCTGGAGTTTAACTTAACTATTGCATTTCTGGTGTTTGAAGCTAACCCTGCTTCCACTGAATGGAGTTTGTGGTTTGTTGAACACACATTTAGCTGAGCTGCATGAACAAGTACAACTCTGTCTCTTCATGCCACCAAACCAAGTCCTAGGCATGGTGTTAGCAAACCCATCAAACCTGGACAGTGATGAAAAGATCCTAACAAAAGGAGGTGGGGTTTCCCACAGGTTATAACCTTGCCCTGCATCGTGGTTGTCATGTAAGAGCTCACCCATGGGTACTTTTTTTCCAATGTTACTCTGGTTTATCAGCAGCTACTTTGGAGCAACCACTGTCTACTGGCTGCCACAAGCAATCAGGCATGGAATAAAATTGTTAAAGACATAACCATCATTCAGATGCTTTGGACTGACCAAAGGCTTTTTCCTAGACTTACACAGGAGCCTGTGATTGTCCTGCCTGTTCTGAACTTCAGTGAAAGAAACAAAGCTTCAAGTCCCTCAACCTTTTCCAGTCTTTCAATAGCTCTTATATTTTCACTGGCCTCTTGGTAGAACATAAAGAAAAAAGGAGATAAGATCAATGAAGGTTTGCTGCAGTTTAATAGCTTTAGCCATACAATCTTCTCTCTTCTGATGCTCTTGTCCCTTGTGAGAGCTGAGCGCTGGATTGTGTAACGTGCCATAAACCTGGGACCCCATCGTGGCTTGTTTCAGAGCTCTAGAAATGGCACTAATGGACAATAAAAATAAAATCAATGGGAGATATGGAGGCTCAGCCACATCAGCAAGAACGGCTGGGGACCCTGAGTTGAGCAGAGGGACTGCAGCAGGACCTGACCCCACTTTCCTCTGCACATATTTGTGCAAATGACCATCACAACGTGCAGCCACTCTGGGGTGAAACAACAGACTCGCTTCTGCAAGCTGAGGCTGGGACCTAACTTGCACCTACAACTTTTAGATCAATTTCTCTTCTTTTGTTTGTTTGTTTTGGCATTGTGTGGGGACTAACATCCTTTCTGCCTGAGAAGGTCTGCAGGCTGTGTACACCATGAAAATCTCTAGGACACTTCTGTCATTCAGCTGGGTGAGAAACTTGTTTGTTTGCCTGCTTGCTTGTTTGATTTGAAGGATGCTCCAATATACATTGAGGCTTTCAGTGCTGCTTGTTGGGCTGCATCCCTGTTTCCCTTGAACACACCTCCACACTCAGCATCACCTCCATTTGGTTTATCGTGCAATAAGACATCACAGTTCATTTTATTTATGGGTTTAATATTCAAGTTTTTCACAAGTAATTTTGCCCATATGGTCCCTTAGAAATATGTTAGTAAAATCCTCATGTACTGCTGTTAGGAGGAATGCGTTAATAAGGAGATGAGCGTCCTGCTGATGGGCAAAAAAATCTGGTTTCAGCCACAAAGCGAAGAGTTTACAGTTTATGAGTGCCTGGAGCATTGTAATACTTTGTGCACTATCAAGTGCAATGCCTCCTCCTGTATTACAATTAAAACATCATCTTAAATATGCATCATTGAGTCTCCTTACCTCTGTAAATAGGCTTTTTAGCCTGGTTTCTCTCCCTGGAGAGGTGCTGTGCTCTTTTGAGCTTGGCTTTGCTTGGCCAGAGCAGGGGCGATGCCTTTGGGGTCAAAGGGCTCCTTGATTTCAGCTTTCTGGGGCAGAGCAGGAACTTTCTGGGTTTTGATCAATGCCTTTGCACAACTATGAATGAATGGAGCTTGGCTGGTACAGCATTTTTTATATAATTCATCGAGAAGCAAATCTGGCAGAGGCACCTGATCTGATGAGAAAAATCAGTTTTCTATGCTGGTCCCTTCCCTGGCAGCCTGTGATATCTCTGTTGGCTGGTAGAGCTGGTGCTGTCCTTGAAGGGTTGCTGTTAAACTTCTCACGTTGTACAGGGCCGTGTGTGTAGGAAGCACCACTTTCAGAGCACTTTAGCTCCTTCCTAAGTGAAACCTGTTGCAAGTTTAAGACTGGGATTGACAGGGTAAGGGGAACAGCTGTGATGTTCCTCTAAAGCTAAATGTTGCTGGTTTTGCATAATCTGCAAAAATATGTTGTCAGGAGGAGAACTCCAGCTGGCTCTCTGCCACCTTTCCCCTCCACAGTGTGTGCTGTGGGAGCAGGATGCATCATCTGGAGAGCGGAAGGTTTATCCCTGGCACCAAGATGTCAACCTAATACAGAAAAATAAAAATACAATCCAAGGGTACTTTAGTAACTTGCAGCTTTCCTTGCACAAGGCCTGCAAAAGGAGGAACAAAGGGAGATGCAGTTTCCAGGTATGTGCTGCTGCAGGGTTAGATGGAGCCGTGGTGGGAATAGGGGAGCTGCATGCTTGCTGCGTGCCATGGTGTTAGCATATGCACACCACAAGCTTCTTAATACCCATGGTAAATCCTGCTGTCTGCTACAAGCTCTGTTTTGAATGTTAGGCTTGTTTGCCTTCTGTTTTTTAAGCTTATAAACACTTTGGGGCTGAAATTCCCACAGAAGGTGACAAGAGCTATGTGAACCCTCTGCAATGGTCTGGTTAAATGAGATTATCTTGGGCAAGTGGGGCAAAAGGATGGAGTGAAACGGCTGGCAGCTGAGTGGGTCAGCTTTGGGGCTGCACTTACTCTAGATTTGTGTGTTTCCAGCAGCACAGCTCTGTTGAATTTGGTGGGGATTTATGGCAAGCAGATGAGGAGCAGATGACAACAATTGTGAGTGATTGACAGGTTGATGTTGCTCATCTACTTAAACCCAAGGGTCAAGAACTGTTGTTTACACCTGAGCTCTTATTTTCAGCAAGATGCTGCTGCTGCTTGTGGAGGCTGAGGCTGTGATGTGAGTTTTTCAGGATTATGTTCATTACTGTTCATATATAAGGTTTTTGTGATGTTATAAAATGCTCTTATGCTCTGAGGAAAATGAAATTCTGATGGAGGTTGCAATCAAGCAGGTGATCAGGCTCTTTGTTCCTGGGGTTGCACCAGAAATCCTCTGACTTTGGTGGAATAAATAAGGAATAAAAAAATTCTCAGCCTGAAACCCTTGCCATAGTGAAGGTACACTCCATTATTATTGTTAGTTAGTATAGACATGCTAATATCTGCATCTAATTTACATCTTAGCTCAAAATGCTATTGGTTTCAATAAATGTTAAGTGGAAATATAAGCTGAGAAAAAAATAGGAGAGAAGGTGTGCTGACCCAGCCAGGTGGGAAAGAAAGTAGGTTGGACTTCTGTGGTGGAATTCATAGAAAGCAATGAATATAAATCCTGTAAGAAGGATTCAGAAGTGAATTCAGAATGAAAGAATTGCTCTAAAATGTACTTTGCTGTTGCTTGTCTCTATTAATAAGCAAAATTCCTGAAATGGTGTCAGTTTGATGGGTGGTGGGTATGATTTTCTCTGTGCATGTGTAAACGCTAGGTCTATGGTTTGAAGAAGAGGAGGAGAACAAGTGTAACAGGCTGTGTCCCAAGACAGGGCAAGGAAATGCTTTTCCCTGGAGAATGGGCCCCTCAGTGAAATGTTCCACAGTTAAGGCTTCCAAATCTGTGTCCATGGACATGTCCCTGCTGATCAGGTTGGGCTTCGCTTCCCTGCACACATGCCTGCACAGTCAGTGCTCCTGGGGCTCTCTCTTGTACTCCAAGGGAAGGTGGCAACTGCTAAAATGCTCTCTGAACACCAAAGATGGATCCTACTTTATCTTATCTAAAGTAACAGTGATTCCCTTCTTTTCTTCTACTTCCCTACCCTTTACCTACGCATTGTGCACATATGTCTGTTGGAGTCTGCTTAGAGATTGCTTGTTCTGGATTGGGAGGAGGCTAACAGCCAAACTTTCCCCAAATCTGTGCATTCTTCTTGTGGTGATTCTTGTAGTCTGTTTTATTTGCTGCCAAAATATATATTTAACCTGATGGAAACATGCATGGCTCTTTATTTTTATACCTGACTGATTTCCCTCCTTTGGGCTGTTTAGCCTTCAAATGTGTATTAAAGGGATGAGGGAAATATTTACTGAGCTGTTAAAGAATGGGCCATAATCAGGAAAAAGTAAATTCCCCATCCTCCCTGGGCAAGTGTACTTCAGGAGATTTCCTAGTAAATCACTGCTATGAATTGAAGGTGTGAATTACACCTGCTCGTGCACTACAGGATGCTTAGAGAGTGATACTGCCAGAAGTGGGGGTTGGAAGAACTGAGTGTTTACTGGTGCAGGCAGTTCTGGGCTCCCCAGTTCAAGAGAGACAGGGAACTACTGGAGAGAGTCCAGCAGAGGTTACAAAGATATTGAAGGGCCTGGAGCATCTCTGTGAGGAGGAAAGGCTGAGAGACTTGGGGCTGTTTAGCTTGAAGAAGAGAAAGCTGAAAGGGAATCTGATCAATAGCTAAAGGGTACGGGGCAAGAAGATGGGGCCAGACTCTTTTCAGTGGTGCCCAGTGATAGACAAGGAGAAATTTAGAATAAACCTTTATTTAGAATAAACCAAAGCAGGTTGGAAGAGACCTTCAAGATCATCGTGTCCAACCCATCAACCAATCCAACCCACCCAAACAGCTAACCCATGGCACCAAGCACCCCATCAAGTCTCCTCCTGAACACCTCCAATGACGGCGACTCCACCACCTCCTTGGGCAGCCCATTCCAATGGGCAATCACTCTCTCTGTATAGAACTTCTTCCTAATATCCTAATTGACACAAAGTGGAACACAGTAGATTCCATCTAAATAGATGGAAAAAATTCTTTGTTATGAGAATGCTGGAGCCCTGGAGCAGGCTGCCCAGAGAGGTTGTAGAGTCTCATTCTCTGGAGAGATTCCTAACCCACAGGGACATTGCAATCCTGGGCAACCTGCTGTTGCTGACCCTGCTTTAGCAGGGGGGCTGGACTGGATGATCTCCAGAGGTCCCTTCTAATCCCCACTGTGCTGGAATACTGTGTGTGATTCTGTGTTTTCTATCCAGGCATTTTAGCTTGAATTATCATATTATTACATAGTTGCATATACTTATTATGTTATCATTCTATTACTATAATGCAATTAACTTGCAGTTATTACATTATTGCATCCAGTGTTATAATGCATCAAGGACTGATTTATAGACTATTTTAAAATCCAAGAGCAAAGGAGTCTACCAGAGCTTGAAATGGAAGCAGGTGCCTGAGTTTTGTTGAAGGGCAGTCACCTCCTTTATGGCAGAGAAAGAAGCAAAAGAAATGAGCTTCAGGTCATCAGCTCTCTTCAGGTCTTCATCTCTAAATCCACCCCAATCCAATGCCATGATACAGAAAATAACCAAGGTCTGATTTTATGTAGCTTTTTGACAAAATTTTATGCTGAGGTATCTCATGCTTCAAACAGTAAAATTGTTGTTTGTTTGGGGCTTTTCCCCTTTCAGTTAGAAATTTAATTACATGCCTATGCTGAGCAGTTGCTGTTAAGATTAACAGTTTCTGTTCTGCCTGCTCTACACTCTCTGAACGTGGAGGTGCTGGTCCTCATTTGCAGATAATTTCAGCATTTCTTCCTATCTGTGAGGCTGGGAAGGACGGATCAAAACAAAATGTGCTTCCAAACAGATGCCTGCAAAAACAATCGGCTGGTAAACAAAGTGACGCAGGAAACGCAGTTCTTTCAAACACCCCTCTTATCTGTACTACTTGCTAAATGTTTATTAGGAGCTGATAACACAGCTCTTTAAATACAAACCCCAGCAATATCTCAAAACACTTGTAGAATACCCCCCGATGCTTTAGTGTAATGATCTGAAACAACAGATTTTAAGAGCATCTTTCACCATCTCCAAGGAAAGAAGTATTTAGGGTTGGTTTGTTGGGTTTTTTTTCCCCAATCAATTCTTACACCTACCACCTAAACTGCTCCCAAAGTTGTTGTTAAATTAAATAATGAAGGATTGAAATGTTGAAAATGAAATTAAATGGAGAGAAGCCTACATCCACTATTGTTCCTTCCACTGGACTGTGCTTGGTGAAGTAACTTCAGCTTTGTTCATTTATTTAATACATCTCAGGTTGGTATCTGCTCGACTCATGACTGCTTACCCCTGCCAACAGGCGAGCTCGGCAGAATTTACTGCAGTAAAATGCAGGCATGCTTCACATAGCCTTAATTTGTTTTGAGATCCCATCTTTTATCTATGGAAACCTGCTCTCTCAGCAGGATGAACTTCTCTGTGAGAAAGTAAATTGCTTGTTACGTGGCGTGGGTCGCAGCATGCAACGCTTATTACGGCTCTCCCTTCCGCCGCCTGGCAGGAGCGGGTGGAAGAAAGAGTTAAATCAGCCTTTAGCATCTCCTGTAATTATTCCTGGCCAATTGTCTCTGACTGGAAACTCACAATTTGTTCCCACTTAGTTGGTTTTGGTGAATGAAGAGGATTCATTGCTTTTTGCCGCTGTTCGGATCTTTTGTTCACAGTTTGGAGAGAATTGCAATCTCTTTTCTTGCTACTGTTCCAGCTTTAGCCATGCTTGGTTAAGTCAATGCTCAGCCTGCTCCAGACTCACATGCACTAAGCTGGGAGCAGGCAGAGAGGGGTGGGTTTTTTTGCTTCTTTGGTTTGTTTTTCTTGTGTGTTTTATTTCCTAAATGGACTCTAGCAGAGTGGTTTTTTTCAATCTTCATATTTTTACCCTGGTTCCACTTCCTAAAAGTCCCCAGTCTTTATGGGGTGGCTGGTTATCTGAACCATGCTAAAGTTTTCACAAGAGGCAACATGAATAGAAACCAAACCACTGGTATATGCACAGGGTAATAGTATGGATGTGGCAGCATTCACTGCGTGAACCAGCATCCATGTGCTCGTTTGTAGGTGGGTTAATGTCGAGTGGTGTTGGTAGCTCTGCTGGGCTAGGCAGCGATTGTGTCTTCATGGAAAAGATCCCAGAGAATTTAGTAACTGAAGGGTTATTTTTTAACATGGTGAATGAGTTCTTGCACACTGATTCTGGTTTAAGCAACTGTGACAGATGGGAATTCTCTTTAAACCTGGGGTAGAGAAATTAAATTCAAGGTGGCTTAAGAACTCCTTAAGAATTGTTGAAGGCACCTTAAAGAAAAACACCAAAAAGCAGAGCAGAACACCTTTGAAGTTTGCTTTGTCTGCTCTTGCAAAGGCATCTCTGAAGATGAGGAGCCCGCTTCTTTCCCAGGCAGTCACAGGGACCTTTCCACACAAGCGCAGCTTCCAAGGTCTTTTTAGTGTGCTGTAATATCTGCCAGGGAAATCTGTCCAGTCATGCAACCCCCTTTTAACCTAAAGAATAGCAATTTATTACCATCTGAGGAAATCATGCTACCCGAGATAAATGTTTTGGGGCCAGGGGAGAGAGTTATTATATGTTTTCTAGGAGACTGGCCAGCTGAGTTCTGCAAAACTTGTGCCGTATGTCTTTTGAAAGCTTATTTGTGGGGCTGGGATCAATACAGGAGGGCTGAGACCTTCCCATTGTAATTCTCAAGGCATCGATTTGTATCTGAGATTTAAAGGGATCTCAATTTACCAAGGCAAAACCAGCTGTGTTGGTCTAGCTTTATACTAACAGCCTATGAATAGTGATATATTCTTCTTCAGCAAATTGAATCATCATAAAGTATAAATATATTATCTCCAAGTTTGACTTAGTGTCACTCTGAAGACATCTGAATCTTGCTGTACAGCCCAATGAGATTGCTTAAAGCAGGGTGTGAAGCCTGAGATTGAGCAGAATTTGCCTTTCTTTTTGTGATAGGGGTATGCAACCTGCTTTGGACAAAACTGCTTTGACAGGAGAGTTGGACTAGAAGATCTCTAGAGATCCCTTCCACCCCTTCCCACCAGTGTGGGAAATCAAATTGTAAAGATTTGGGACACATTTGCTGCTCACATTTCCACTTGGGAATGCACAGAGACGAATACCCTGTACTTGGCGCTGCTGAGGCTCATGTCTGGTGGTGATCTTAAGTCTGGCGGGGTCTTAAGTGCAGTGTTCAGTTCTGGGCCCACTGCTACAGGAAAGACACTGAGGAGCTGAAGCAGGCCCCAAGAAGGGCAACAAAGGTATTATAGGATCTAGAGAACAAGTCCTCTGAGGAGGGGCTGAAGGAGCTGAAATTTAGTCTGAAGGAGACTTGGAGTTATTGCTTTCTACAACTACCTGAAAGGAGATTGTGGTGAGGTGGGTGTTGTTCTGCTCTCCCAAACAACAGGATGAGGGAAAACAGCCTCAGGCTGTGCCAGAAGAGGTTTAAGTGTGACACTAAGGAAAACTTCACTGAAAGGGTTGTCAAACAGTGCGAGAGGCTACCCAGGGAAGTGGTTGAATCATCATCCCTGGAGGTATTTAAAATGCATGGTGCTTAGGGACTTGGTAGTTTTAGGTTAATGGTTAGGCTTGATGAACTTAAAGGTCTTTTCCTGCCTAAATGATTCCATTCTATGATAACAGGCTTCATAATTTGCATTTTTGAAATCATGAGAAACCAACTTGTAAGAGGTGTGGGAGTCACCTGAACCTAGCTGGTAGGCCAGTATTTGCCTGATTGTCCCTAACAGATCAAGCACAAGGTTGTGCCTGCACAGGAGTACTGCTTGTAACAAGGCTGACTCTTTAATATCAAACCTTGTACAAAGGGATGCATCCTGGTGGGAGCAGAGTACATCCCCATGCTGGAGCAGGAGTTTGAATTCTTCCCTGTACTCCTATCCCTGTCCTTTAGCTGATGTGCATGTGAAGAAGAGCGTGAGTCAACAGCAATGGTGGGATGCACAAATCCATATGGTTTGCCCAGCTTCTCAGAGTGACTCTCTTGAGCTATTACTCTTGGTGTAGCTGGTCTGCTCTAGTATAAACATAAATCTCTTTATTTATAAAACATAGTGTTTCAGCTATTTTGTGTTATCTTGGGGTCAGTGCTTCCAATATGATCTCTTGAAATTGCTTTTGTCAGCTGAGAGTTGGAAGTGCATATCTATTTGTGTGTGTACCTTTTTGTTTCACTCTGTGCAGGCACATGTATTTGTACCAGGTACTGTTTGCAATGAAGTTTTGATCCAATTCTTGCACTTTTGTTATTAGAAACCAGAGCACCATGCAGAATTATTCTCAGCACGGTTTTTAAGGCTAGTTCTGTACCTCATTGCTAGCTGTGAGGTTTGAAACACACCTTGCTTTGCCTAGACACAAACAAGGTGTTCATTTTGCCTTCTCTGGTTGATTTGGCTGATTCCTCTGGAGAGGTTTCTGGGGTTTGTGTTCACAGGTGTTAGTTAGAAATACCTTTTTTGGTAGGTGAATAATTCTGTCATGAAAGACAGCTCTAGGGGAGAGAAGGAAGGTGTTGTCTTGGTTTTCTGGTAGTGACTTTCTTTTTCTGCAAGACTTGTGCACGTGCAGCTATTCCAAGTAATCCTTTTTTGGACAGACTTTCCTGTGTTGCCCATGGACCACACTTGAGAGCTGTGCCCCTTCTGATTTAGTATTCAGGGGAAAAAAACCGATTTAATAAGTTAAAGTAATATATGTTAAAAATGTGAAGAAATATTCCCAGGCTGTTGGCAAGTGTTGCTGGAGGCTGCTGTTTGCTACCAGCAGTGCTTTGTGTTTGCATAGTTGCTAGTACCCAGGAATGAGTCCCTCATAGATACTGGCTCAATCTCACTGTGTCTCAGGGGAACAGGTAAATATTGCTGTGCTTAATACTAAAATGGGCAAGTAGAGTCCTAGCACATATAGGTGTTGTGTCCAGCGCTCTGTAAAGCTGAGCTGTGGCATGAGCAGGAAAAAAAGAGCTGGTATGCATCCTTTCTCTGCTGCACACATATGAGAGGATGTGCAGCATCTCCAGCTCTGCAGGTGCTGATGGTCAAGAGACACACACCTGCTAGAAACCATCCTAAGCCAAGAAGGCCAACAACATCCTGGCCTGTGGCAGACCTAGCGTGGCCAGAAGGACTAAGGAAGTGTTTGTGGCCCTGTACTTGTCACTGGTGAGGCCACACCTCAAATACTGGGTTCAGTTTTGGGGTCTTCACTACAAGCAGGATATTGAGGTGCTAGAATGTGTCCAGAGAAGGGGAATGAAGCTGGTGAAGGGTCTAGAGCATGTCTTATGAGGAGCAGCTGAGGGAATGTGGTTGTTTAGTCTGGAGAAAAGGAGGCTCACAGGAGACCTTATTCCTCTCTACAACTACCTGAAAGGAGATTGATGGAAAGTGCGTGTCAGCCTCTTCTCCCATGTCAGGATGAGAAGAAATGGCCTCAGGAGGTTTAGGTTGGATATTAGGAGCAATTTAGTCACTAAAAGAGTGGTTAAGCCCTGGAACAGGCTGTCCAGGGAAGTGGTGGAATCATTGTCCCTGGAAGTGTTCAAATGCAGTGCAGATGTGACATTTAGGGACATGGTTTAGTAGTGGACTTGGTGGTGCTGAGTCAACAGCTGGACTCAGTGGTCTTGGAACTCTTTCCTAACCTTAATGATTCTGTGATTGCACAATCCTGGTCCTCTGGATAGTGGCATCACCCATCCTGTTACTCCAACTCCTCCCTTCTTCCACTACCTATTAGCAAGAGCTACTCTGCAGCAAGGAGTCTGGTCCTGGAGTCAGGAGCATCCTCTGATCATCTGTGGCTGCACAAAGGAAGTGCTCTGTCGGCTCAAAGCAGCATGCTCTGCTCAACTGCATGGTTCAGAGTGGCATCCTGTAACCTAGTAACAGCAAAGCTGGGTGCCTTTTATTATTTTTAATGCTTGCAGAATGATTTATTAATATGTATTTTGGATCTATGTGAACATCTTGTGCACGTCACGCAAGAGTATCACAACTGTTATCAGGCAAAGCAAGCAGCCAGCACTGATTGCACTCGGAGTGGTACAGCACAGTGTGATGGTTGTGTTCATGGCAAGCATTTGTAGCCTGAGTTTTAAATACATGATGGTTCCCATGAAATTGTTGTAATCTGCATTTTGAGGGGTTTAGGAAGAAATTTGACATTTGGTGGTTGTTCTTCTATCATGTGCTCTTCAGAACCCAGCTGGGTGTGTTCCAATGCAACCTGCCCTAGGGGATCCTGCTCTGGCAGGCAGCTTGGACTCATAAAGACCTTGGAGTCCTAGCAGACAGCAAGTTCTCCATGGGATAACAATGTGCCATTGTGGCCAAGAGAGCCAGTGGTAAGCTGGGGTGCATCAAGGAAAAGTGTATCTAGCAAGTCTAGGAAGGTTCTTCTCCCCCTCTGCTCTGCCCTGGCAAGACCACACCTGGAGTACTGTGTTCAGCTTTGGGCTCCCCAATTCAAGAGAGACAGAGATCTGCTGGAGAGAGTCCAAGGGAGAGCCAGGAGGATGATTAGGGGATTTGAGCATATCCCCTGTGAAGAGAGACTGAGATCCCTGGGGCTGTTAAGTCTTGAGAAGACTGAGAGGGGATCTGATCAATGCCTATCAATATCTGAGGTGTGGGTGTCAAGTGGAGAGGGCCAAGCTCTTTTTGGTGGTGTGCACTAATAAGACAAGAAACAACAGGTTTAAACTTGAACATAGGAGATTTCACCTCAGCATGAGGAGGAAGTTTATTACAGTGAGGGTGACAGAGCACTGGAGCAGGCTGCCCAGAGAGGTTGTGGAGTGGAGTCTCCTTCTCTGGAGACTTTCCAAACCCACCTGGGTGTGTTCCTGTGCAGACTCCCCTGGGTGATTCTGCTCTGGCAGGGGGGTTGGACTGTAACATTCTGTGATTAGTGAGATGGTGATCATATATCCATCTTCATGTGTTGTGCCAGTTCAGCATCACTGGTATTTACTCTGATTACCCTGATGGAGAAAATACATTATCACCAAGTGGTCTTAAGTGGGAAGCTTTTTACATCAAAGCCCAGTAGTGCTAATCTGATGAGATGTTGTGAAGTGTTAATATGCTCAATAATCAATATTTAATAAGACTTATGGAAACAGTTGGTCTTATGAGAGGTATTTAGTGATTGTATTTTATTTTGGCAATTGGTTGCTAAGAGTGTTTGATTATTTATTTTCTCTTCTGTGTTGAGAGTGTGAATTCCTCCTCCCCACACCCCCAAATCCTGGTCTTGACTAATCCTTCTGCAAATCAAATCAACATTTTTCTCTCTGCAGGCTCCTGTGGTTCTTCAAAAATCTTGTTTTCTCTTTTCACCCCCCACTTTCCTTTTGATTTGCTGTAGAGAGAAGATGGTTCAAGTCATGTTTCCCACCTTTAGCGTGGCATTTATGGGTGGTGAGTGACTGGAGGAGATGGCTGTATAACAAAGTTCAGCTTTATTTGTCTTCTACCTGCACAGCAAGCGATAAGTGCTACTGGGAGACGGGAAAGTTCATTCTCTCTAGCGAGGTTACTCTTCTTGATGAGCATTAAAAGATAGCTTAAAGCCATTCACAATTATGACCTTGACTAGGAAAATGTAAGTTAATAAGGCTTCAACAAATTATGGTCTTTTTGGTCGATTTGCCTAGTGAACTGTTAATTGTAAAACTGAAAGACATTATGTTCAGCTTTCTCTATCACATCTTTTGTGTTTTAACAGTGACACTTCATTGAGTGCAATTAACAAAGCCTAGGAGATTTATTAACACACTTCTTCATGGCCAATGATCCATTCCACTTAAGACATAACACTGTAAAATGCACATTATCTCCTTTTGGCACTTACAATAATGCTTCATGAACTAGGAAGGCATATGTTAAAGCAGATAAAATAGCATTATTAGCTGACAAATCTTACAATTTATTAGACAGTTAATTTATCAGCTTAAAAGACACTTAAAACAGCTGTGCATTTAATGTCTTTTTAATGTATCCAGTAAAACTTGCATAATTGCCTGTAGTGCAATTTATTTTTAGCTATGTTGCAAAATGTCTGCATTTACTGTTTACATCTTCTTTAATTTTTCCTGCAAGGCTCATCACATCTAGGCACAAGCCCTAACAATGAGGGCAGATAATCAGATAAAAAGGCTGCCTTGTACAAATGGCTGCCCATGAATGAACTATTCAAAAGTACATGCTGAGCTGGACCAAAGAGTTCTTGCATTTTATCTCCACCCCAAGGGCAAGAGGGAGGGGAAAAAAAAGCCAGGGGTGCCTGGTAGGCAGCGCGGTCATGGGCTGCCAAGCACGGCACATCAGAGACCTGCGATGTCTGCCTTGACTGGCATTAGCATTTGGAGCCCATTCGGAGCCACATGGCTGGGGTGTAAACTAACCAGGCTTGGAGGCTGCCTTAGCAGAGGTGTTTCACTTTATAATTAAGGTAACTGCTCCCTGCAGATCAATCGTAGCAGACCTAAGTAGTGTCTGTGAAGGAAGTGCTGGAGAGGATACACATTTAATGACTCCGCTGCATAAATTGGCTGTGTTTGTTTATTGCTCTCTAATTTAATGGAACCTTTTGTTAAATCTTCCTGGCATTTTTTTTCCTCCCCCCCCCCCCCCCCCCCCCCGCTCTTCTTTAACATACTGCAAGTAATGATTTCTGTGGGAACAAAGGGTGGTGCTTATTAAAATAAAAAGTCAAACATTGCCGTTTCCATTAATTAAATGTCAGATTAGCTTAATCTTTTTATAAATATTGGATATAATCTATTTACAGAGCCTAATCAGATCTGCTGGCGTGCGGAGTTGAAGTGTAGAAAAGCAATTCTTGCTCTGTAGAAACTGGCAGGTGTGGGAGCTGAGGTGGTCAGACCTATCTGCGGCTGGGCTCCTGACACAAAGCAGGAGGGTTACAAAATGTGAGGAGTGCAGGGGTGTTGCTAACTTTTCTGCAGTTGTAAGTGACTCCTATGAAAGGCAACAAAGCTCTTCTGGAAAGCTTCCAGAGTCTGGGAGTAGCCACATCTCAAAGTCATAGAATGGTCTGGGTCAGAAGATATCCACCCCCCCCCAGAGGTCATCCAGTCCAACCCCCTCTGCAGTCAGCAGGGACATCCTCATCTAGATCAGGTTGCCCAGAGTCCTGTCAAGCCTCACCTTGAATTATCTCCAGGGATGGGGCTCCAACCCCTCCCTGGACAACCTGTTCCAGTGTTCCACCACCCTCACAGTGAAGAACCTGTTCCTAACATTCAATCTAAACCTGCTCTTTTCTAGTTTGAAGCCATTGCCCCTCGTCCTATTACCACAGGGCTTTGCAAGCAGTCTCTTTCCATCCTTCTTGTAGCCCCCTTCAGGTACTGGAAGGCTGAGACTAGGTCACTCCAGAGGCTTCTCTTCTCCAGGCTGAACAATCCCAGCTCCCTCAGTCTGTCCTGGTAGCAGAGGTGCTCCAACCCCCTGATCATTTTCATGGTCCTCCTCTGGACCCACTCCATCAGCCTGGAAATATGAAGAATTCACTAGCACGAGCTAGTAAATAAAAGGAATAAAACTGTTTTGAAAGGAAGAGAAGAATAGAGATAGGGTTTTCATCAAGCAGGGCAATCTTAATGATGTAAGAATCAGAGCATCCAAGGCTAAAGCCTCCTAAAATCCTTTCATCCTGTCAGGATGCCCTTTGGTTTTCCTTCTAACTGTAGTCACCGGTTCAGAGCGACCCATTCGATACAAGTGTACAGAGGTGCTGCAGATCTGCAGTGGCAGCACTGAAGTCCTCGTTAGCCTGTAAATTGCCATCAAAAACTTTCCCCATAAATGACTTGCATTAGTAGTCTGACAATGTGATCAATTACCCGAATGAGTGGATGTGAGGGGGGGGGGGGGTGGAAAAATGGATGAATTATTGAAGTTGAGAATAACAGAGGCATATGGATACCTATATTCATTACAAGAAAATTTTATGTATTACATTTAATTAAACCTAAACATGTAACAGTGCATTATTCATGCAGAGAGAGTCATCTAATGAGAGCTGCCTCACAGTTTGATTAGTGCAGCATTGTTGACTATTTTATTGCTGTACAGTAAATTGTTGGAGAGTTGTCCTGGTCCCAATTACAGCTGAATTCTGATGACATCAGGTTTTTGGTGAGGAGTAGCCCAGTTGGCAGCTGGTAATATTTAAGTCGCAGACCCTTTTATGAGTGTTTTCAAAGGCTACCACTGCAGAAGTCTTCCCTCATCTCTATTTTCCAGCAGGTCATCATCATCCAGTTTGTGTTCTCCCAATTTGTCATGAAGAATTTAATTTCCATTTATTTAACAGTAAAATATACTACCAGAAATATCTGTTCTTATTTTGGCTAGCACGAAAGTGAGGCAATGCTGAAGAGCAGCCTCAGATTTAAAGTAGCATTTTCTTATGAAGAGCAAAATCCCAACCTTTGAATTCTTGCTTAGGCATAATCCACCTTGTTACAGTAATAATTACTTTATGGGCTCCTGAAGTTATCTCATTTTGTGAGCAGCTTAAAAATAAGCTCATCTGTAACCACAAACACTTGAGAATCTTCTCATATTCTGTGTTAGGAAGCTTCCTGACCTGGAAAGAAGATGATTCATTGCAGGATGAAGGGTTGAAAGTACCCTTTTGCTCACCTGCAGTGCTTTCTGCTATTTAAGAAACAGTAATTTTATAAACAGATAAAGCTACAGACCTAGGAATGTGAAGAAGTGATTTTTGATGGTTGGGGGGGAGGGTGTTGTAGTGGTGGGTTGTTGTTTTGATTGGTCAAAACATTGAGAGCCTTTCTTCCCAAACCTGGTGGGTCCTTATGAGTGACTCTGGCTGGGGGGGTTAGCTGCCCAGATGAATGAGACAGGGGGTATGCCTTGAGATGGTGAGGCCTCACCTCGAGCACAGTGTGCAGTTCTGGGCCCCTCACTTGAAGAATGATATTGAGGTGCTGGAGCAGGTGCAGAGGAGAGTGATGAGACTGGAGAAGGGACTGGAGGGAAAGTCTGATGAGGAGAGGCTGAGAGTGTTTAGCCTGGAAAAAAGACGACTCAGGGAGGACCTCATCACACTCTACAACTACATGAAGGGAAGCTGTAGTGAGGTGGGGATCAGGCTCTTCTCCCAGGCAACTTGTGACCAAAGGAGAGGCTATGGCCTGAAGCTGTGCCAGGGGAGGTTTAGATTGTGTTTTAGGAAGCACTTCCTCATGCAAAGGGTAATTAGACACTGGAATGGACTGCCCAGGGAGGTGGTGGAGTTACCATCCTTGGAGGTGTTCAGTGCAAGATTGGATGTGGCACTTAGGTGCCATGGTCTGGTCAGATTGGATGTGGCACTTAGTGCCATGGTCTGGTCATAGGCTGGACTTCATAATCTCAGAGGTCTATTCCAGCCACAGTAATTCTGTGTGATTCTCTCTTCAACAGCTTGTTTCTCTCATGAGCTCTGGTGTTCTCTCTGTGTGTGCGTGTGTGTGTGTTAAAAGCATGTGTTGGTTCTGAAATTCAGACTTTTCTATAGATCTGTGGAACTCCTTTCATCTGAGAGGTAAAAAGTCTACATAATCTGTAGACAGTTCCTCTTGGCATGAGAGCATGAAAAAAACTTGACACTGGTGCTTCTGACCAGTCGGTCCGCAGAAGGAACTGAGGAGCTGTTGGCAATGGCTCTTTCCCTTGTTCTGTAATTCCACAAGATTACTCTTCCCTGTCTTGCTATTTTGGGACCATGCACTACTAATCTGGAAAGAAGTTAATGCTTCCTCCCTGGGACCATTAATGCATTAAGCCAAAACTTTCGTCTCCTCTCACGTGGGGCAGTTCACTCTCATAAGCTAATTATTTAGACCCTGTGTCAAAGCCTGCCTATAGCTGGCTTCACTGTCTTCTACCAACATCTCATTTGAGATTACTTGTTAGAAAAACAGTTTAATTTCAAGGCAATTATGCCACACCTCCCTGCCTTATTAGGTGGGATTTGCCTTCCCTGGTGTGTGAGATACCTCTCCCAGATGTCATTCTCTTAGATTTTTTTTATATGTATACATATGCATTACTGCTATTTCTGAAAGCCTACATTTGAGCAGATATTGCTGGTTTTAGAAGGAATGCATTTGGTGTTGTGGGGAGCAGTCTCAGCGTGCAAATCCCTGTTGGTGCTGGAGCCTTTCAGGGGAAGGATGGCAGGGGACCGGTGGTGCTCTGAGCATGGGACTCTCCAAAGCGTTAGTTACTGGTACAGCTCTGCTTGCACTCAAACACCCGAGGAGAGAAAACACAGCAGCTCTTCCCATGGGTTTTACAGGGAGCAATTAGAAAACCATATCCAGTGAGCTTCCCTTACAAAAATCACTGGAAGCCTGCTGTACTGCGGGTTGATTATCTCATTCCACCCTCTAAAGTAGGAAAGAAACTTCTGTCCTTCCTTCTACTTGCCTGTGAATTTAACCTGCCCTTGTAGAAGATGAACCTGTAGTTAAAATTACTTTTGGATCATGTTGTTTTTCCCCTTGAGCATCAGAAACCAGATGTTTTCAGTGAAGAGGAAATTAATGGCCTAAATAATGAATATATTGAGGTACAGTAGCTAAAGTCCATCTGCTGCTTTAGGCACTGCTATTAATGAATTGGGATCAGACTCTCTTAATTTTTGCAATATATTTATATATTTCTTAAATGTGAATAACAAAAGAGAAAGATTAACCTACTCTGTGTGTAGCTGTTAGCTTCCATCCTTTGATAGGAGCAAGGAATGATGTAGAAGAGGTTGTACCATATGGGAATAGCTAGAGAAGCTCTAGGGACCCCAGCTCTCCACTGCAGCACCTTGGTGCCCTGAACCATCCCTGCAGACCAGGGGGGACTTAGAGCAGGTCCCTCACCAGACCTTGTCTGCCAGCCAATGTTCCAGCAATGTGCACCCAAGGAACACAGGGAGCCCTCACATTTATTTCTAAGAATGTTGTTTTTGTTATGACCCAACAGGAAGCTGAAGCAACCATTGCAGAGCATCCTGAGAATAATATTTTATATAAAAAGCTGTGTGGGAGGAGAGCTGGGGAGGCAAAGACACCATAATAGAAAATGACCACAAGGTCTTAATTTTCCTTTCCTGGAAGATTTTTCTCTTAAAGTGTATGTGTGGGGGGGAAATGTTTATCATTATACCTGGAAACTCCCACAGAAAGGAAGGATCTTTCCAAAGTTCAAGGATGATGAAGCATTGACAAGTGACATTCTTTCCAGCTGGTCCTCTGACAGCTTGGGTGCTTCACTGAAGCACTGATATGCTGCATCCACGGCTTGATTCAATCACTCTGATTTCCAAGCCAGTGAAATTTTGCCCTTAAACCTTGGGATTCACATCTGCACATTTCCTAGTCTAGTAGAATTCTACCTGTCCACAACCTTTATATCTGAACCAGATGCAGGTATTTCAGCTTTTCATCTTCAGAGGGATGCTCCAGTCCCCTCAGCATCTCTGTAGCCTCCACTGAAATCTCTCCAGTAATTCATTGTCTTTCTTGAACTGGGGAGCTCAGAGCTGGATACATTGCTCCAGATACGGCCTCACTAGAGCAGAGGGGAAGGAAATCCTCCCTTAACCCACTGGCCACTCTTCTCAATGCACCTCAATGACCTTTCCAGCTGTTACGATACCAGCCCAGTAATAAAGGAACAGAGTCAAGGGTAAAAAGAAACTTTTCATTTTAATCCTCTGCACTAAACACTGTTGCTTATAGAGGTTGGCAAAAGTAAATACTTTTAGTGTGCTGGGAGAAAGATCTATGAGACACACACAGGTATAAAATAAATTGAGAGTCTTGCAGTATATAGTGTGTATTTATATTCTTAAAACATCAGGGGGTCTGCCTGGGCAAGGAACTGGGTGCTCTAGAGAGTGGGAAAAGAGGGACAGTAATTCTTCAAAGTGTTGGTGGTTTGGAAGTTGCAGGAAGGGAAGAGGTCTGCCTCCTATGGAGAGAAAATATTTTCTTGCACCAGGTCAGTGATCTCCAAATGAAAAAAAATATATATAAAAATAATAAAGCCCCCTTTAAGTAGGTTTAGAGAGATTGGAATGGAATATCTCCTAAGAAATGATTTCAGAGAGCCGGCCCAGTAGTCTGAGTCAACAACATGCTTTTAATACAGCCACGGATGTGGCGCTGATGCTGGAAGAGCTCGGGCTGCTAAACAAGCTGCAGTTGGGGAAAGATTCATCTACAAGCTTGCACCTAAGAACATTTCCACAGTCTGCAGAACACAGACATGAAATGAAGGTGAGCCAATGACATAAGCCAAGGGTGTATTTAAAAAAAGAAAAGAAAGGCAACACCAGAAGTGGGGATTTCAGCTGGATGATTTAAGCTCTCGTTCATGCTCTTGTACCTTTCCCCTGACCCCAGTTTGGTTCAATTGGTGCTAGGGTGTCAGCCTGGATTTTCAGTCCATTTAATCATCTGCCTCTACCTTTCCCCTTGTTTGTTTCTATCTCCACGCTGAAAAGGCTGCTCCTAACGTGTTATTGAATAAGGCAGCGCTCTGCATGCTGCCGAGCACTTTCCCTTAGTGGTGATAAAATGGTGATAAAAACGCAAAGTGACACTTCAAACACCGGCCCTCTTTGGAGCTTCAGTGAGTGCAGATTGCTTTCTCTCCCCCAAACACAACTCTTTTTTTTTCTTTTTCCTCTCAACAACTGATCATTTTGAAAGGGAATAAGGCTGCACATATGGTATGGCAAAGGCTCCCCAGTATCTGCTGGTGCGATCTGCAAGAATGATGTGACCCATCAACATAGCTGAGCCTACAGCAATGCAGAAGATACTAATATTTGGAGTGAGTATTTTCTTTGCTAGAAAGGTTTCCATCTCTGCTGCTTCTGTGGGCTGGTCTCGCCAGGATCCTGCAGCTGCTTTGTGAGGTTGCAGAGCAATGCTAAACTTGCTTGGATTTACCTCTCTGTGGGGTTTGCAGCAGCTTTGCATCACCAAAGATCTTAATTTCAGGTGCGTCTGCCCTTCATCTCCCCTCCTACTCTTTCTCTGATGGCCTAAACCAGAATAAGAGTTGCTACATTAATTATTCTCTCCTTTTTCAATTAATTAAGGAGGCTCAGAACATGGATGTGCTGAAATCTGGCTGCAGGGATGGTTGGGAGAAAAAAACACAAGCTGAGGGAAGTCTCTCTTGGGAGGCTCAGCAGAGCTGCTCTGCTGTAACACCACTGAAACGGGCACAGTGCCTATCAGCTGGGGCTCCTCACAGAGACCTGAATCTGTTTTCTTTGCAGAGCTTCTCCAAACCTTGATTTTTACCCTCTCTTCTTTTCTTTCCTTGCATCCACACATTAAGCTTTTTGGTTGTCTAACAGTTTATATTCAAAATAAGGGAATGCTTCTTTGCTCCCCATTCCCTTCCCTCACTTCCTAAAGCTGGGGATCTGCATGAAGCAGTGCTGGGAAGTGATGGGAAAAACATTGTCCGCTGTAATTTGTTTTGAAGCTATTATTTTTAGTCACTTCTCTTTGCACTTAAAACCTTTTTCCAAGCTGCCTGTACTGTTTTTCTGGAGGCAGGGCAGGCTCTTGGTGCTGCTGTGGGCTTGGCAGCATCCATTTTTAAACACTGTTCTTTAAGGATGCTGTGCAGGAATCAGAACTCTGAAGAGGACCAAAAACTGATGAAAGATTCAGAAACAGTGAGTTGGAGACAGGGCTGAATGAGCTGGGTTTGTGTGGCAGAAAAGTCAATATCTGCTCTCTGTTGGGCTTAGGAAAAGAAGAAATTAGCTTACTTTGCAGCAAAGATTTTGGATAAAAAGGCTACTTAAACATTGAGACAGCCCTGCTAGGAAGATTAAGAATCCACTTTCTGGTGTGGTTTTGTGAGCAGGCTTGTCAAAGTCCTGCTGGGAATCATGTAGGAGAACTCCATCCCCCTCAGTGGGCAGGGAAGCTAACTCTGGTTCCCTACCACCTTTCTCTGCTTCTCGTGCCCATATAAACATGAGAGCAGCAGAAGATTGCCTTTTTCCACACAGAGCTAAGGAGAGAAAAGGGTAAAAAAAAGGTCTGATGTGCTTAATATTTTAGCACTACTCCAAGCTACAAAAAATATTGGCACTGCTTCCTAAGTTGTTCAGAAAGGATGGATCATTTCGAGCAGTAATGTGTGGACCAAGCCATCTCCCACTCTTAGAACCTGGCAGGTTGAAATGATGCTATATGGACAAAAAGTGGCTATTTTTATTTACCAGGGGGGAAGAAGGTTGGTGAGAACAGGCACAATTCTCACAATAACCTTGCAGAAAACTTCATTAATGTCTATACCCCACAAAAGTGCTCAAAACTCTCCTTCTCGTGCTGGGCATTCAATGCAGTGGCAGCCCATGGCGAGTAAAAATGCAAATATCACTTTAGAACTCAAAATGGTGTCTAAGTATGGTGTCTGACATCAAGTTATGCTGAGGTCTTGTAATAAGATGTTCTTTAATGATTTAAAGTTGAGAGTGCTGTTTGCCATTGTTTGCTGGTGCTTCTCAGTGTCTTCATCAATGACATAGTAGGATTGAGTGCTGCCTCAAAGTTTGAAGTTGACAGCAAACTGAGTGGTGAGGTTGACAAGCCGCCTGCCATCCAGGAGAACCTGGACGAGCTTGAGAATTGGAACTGTGTGAACCTCATAGGGTTCAGCAAGGTCCTTAACCTGGGTTAGGGCAATTGCCATTATCAGTGCGAGCTGAAGCATGTAGGGAAGGAGAGCAGCCCTGCTAAGAAGGACTTGGGGCCACTGGTGTGTGAAAAGTTGGATATGAGCCAACAATGTGCACTCAGTCCAGAAGTCAACTGTCTCCTGGACTGCAACCCTAGCAGCATGGGGTGCAGGTGAAGGAAGGGGATTCTGCCCTTCTGCTCTGCTGAGGCCCCACCTGCAGTGCTGGGTCCAGCTCTGGAATCCTTGGCACAAGAGAGACATGGACCTGTTGGAGTAGAGTGCAGAGGAGTCTCCACAGAAATGGTGTGAAGAATTGAACCCCTGTGCTGCAGAGACAGGCTGAGATAGTTGTGGTTCAGAACAGAAGGTTCTGGAGAGACCTTATTATGGCCTTTCAGTGCTTGAAGGGGACCCCTAAGAAAGATTGGGACAGACTCTTTTGCAGGGCCTGTTGTGACAGGACAAGGAGTGATGGTTTTAAAGTAAAAGAGGGAGATTTAGACTAGATAAAAGGGGGAATTTTTTCTTCCTATGGGTAGTGAGACACTGATCCAGGCTGCTTAGAGAAGTGGTATAAGCCCCATCCCTGTAAACACGCCTGTTGAGGTTGGCCAGGGCTCTGCACAACCTGCTCCAATTGAAGATGTCCGTGCTGACTGGAGGGGGTTGGACTAGGTAACCTTCAAAAGTCCCTTGCAATAGAATCACACAATGGTTTGGATTGCAACTGTCCTCTCCTTCCGCTGTGTGCCTCTATGCATGTCCCCTCCTCAGCCCTCTCCCACAAGCGCCCTTTTTATGCCCACAGCTAACCCCACTAACCTTAACCCTAACCCTACCCCTATGCCCCAGCAGCTTGAGGTGAGAAAGAGTAGCTTTTTATTACATGCATATTTTATTGGTTTAGTTCTGACATAACCTTACTGCGGATCTGAAGCTGGATTTTGCAATTCATGATTTGTTCTTCCCACACAGACGCACACGCACGTATTCCCACTCCCCCTCAATGAGGTAATTGCATGACAACTAGATTAATATCTTTTACATACTTATTAAACTCAATAAGTGGTCCTGAGCAAACAATTGATATTTAATTACCGTATTATCATCCAACTAAACTTTAATTGCTATTAATTTAAAGTACCTCATACGTTATCATTCACGTTAGTGCGGATTTGTTTCTCTGTAAATCCCAACTTTGTGCTGGACTAACCTGCAAATTTGGGTTTCTCAGCGTGAGGGGATGGTAAATGCAGGCCCAAGGCATTGCAGTGTGCTAAGGGAAGGGAAAATGCAACCACCAGCCAGTACTGGGGGCAGTGGATTTGAACCAGAACTTGGCAAAGGTTGAATGACTTTTAAATCACCTTCATCTTAAGAGATCTTAAGCCAGGAGAAATGCAGATGAAGCAGCTGACAATAGGCTGATTGTTAAGAAGCAGAACAGCTCCAAACTTGGTGAGGAACCTTCAGGGGGAAAAAAAAAAAGCCTAAAATCACAATGCCATGGTAAACTTGCCTCTTCCCCTGATCATTGTTTTTACCTCTGACAAGTATCAATTGTCTAAATCTCATCTATGAGTCACTTAATTACTCCTCAGCAAAAGGAAAATACATTCTAATTTTTGTAGTGGAAAAACAACCTCCTCTGATGGTAAAAATCGTCACACCTTGTCAGCTCCTGCAGGAGGAGGCAGGGGGTAGGGGGAGGGGGGAGTCTTGTGATCTAATTTGGTTCGATCTCTTTGGTTTTGTAATCTATTGATTGAGGATAACTGAAATGAAAAGGAATTATTTTTCTTCATTTCTATATATAAGACCTGGTGTGGCTGTTGATGACTCTCCCGAGGAAGGTCATATGCTCTGAATCAGAGCACTTTGCTCAGCTCCTTCTCGCTGTTGCACTCATTGAAATTGAATCTCTTCAGATAGCTCTTCAGCTCCATTGTGCTTTTCACAACCAGGCACGTGAAGCTATTAATATCTCCATCCTGGCAGCAACATTTCCCAAATTTCTGCAGAATATTTTTTCCCCCCTCGTTTGTTTTTTGTCCAGTTTCTACAGGGGTACTTGGTCCCATCTATTTCTTTTCATTGTAGAAAAAATGAGACTCATCTTGATGCATATAAAACCAGAAACCTCTGAGGCCATTTTTCCACCTAAAACATAGATTGAAGAGGGAAGTTTAGCAACAGCTTGGAAGAATGCTTCTTCCATATGATTTGGTACTTTGAGGGGATTCAGTTTTGTGGGCTTATTTTTGTTGCTTAGTTATCTTCCAGAAACTATCATGTAAAGGATCATCTTTATCAATATGCTAAAAATACATATATTTCTTTTCTACTGCAACCAGGAGATTTTTCTTAGGCAGTTGTGTGACTCAGTCCCATAAGCTCCAGTAATGACTTTACAGCCTGTCAGTGATATATAACCTATTGACTTTCCTTTGGTTATAGGACTATTACTTTTGTGATTGATTTAATCATTCCTTGCTACCTTTATTTATCTCCTTCCTTTTATGAAACTCTATTGACTAGCCAATCTTTTAAGGACTAATCCAAGGGCAAGCAAGGGATGTTCTCCTCCCCCTCTACTCTGTGCTACTGAGGCCACATCTGGAGCACCGTGTCCAGTTCTGGGCTCCCCAAATCAAAAGAGAGACAGGGAACTACTGGAGAGAGTCCAGCAGAGGCTACAAGGATGCTGAGGGGCCTGGAGCATCTCTGTGAGGAGGAAAAGCTGAAAGACCTGGGGCTGTTTAGCTCGGAGAAGGGCAGACTGAAAGGGGGTCAGATCAATGCTGATTGATAGCTAAAGGGTGGGTATCAAGAGGATGGGGTAAGACCTTTTTAATGATGCCCAGCAACAGAACAAGGGGTAAGAGGCACAAACTGCAACTCGGGAGGTTCCATCTGATCATGAGGAAAAACTTCTTTTGCTCTGAGGGTGCTGAAGCCCTGTCTGGAGCAGGCTACCTTGAGGGGTTGTGGAGGCTCCTCTGGAGAGATTCCAAACCCACCTGGCCAGTGTGATCCCAGGCAAACTGCTGTGGGTGACCCTGCTTTAGCAGGGGTGTTGGACTGGATGATCTCCAGAAGTCCCTTCCAAACCCCACCATACTGTGATTTGGTGAAATCAGGGTGGAAGACAGTCCTCAAATCTATCTCTTGGATCTTGCTCCTACATGAGGCTGACATTACTCACAGATCAGTTCCAGAGCAGTCCTCTCAGTGTGATAAAGCACTAAGTATATATGTTCCTATCAGCATGTTTATCACAATGAAGAGCAGGCAATTTTCCCTGTTCACAAACCATCAGAACTGGCCTCCTGAGGGAATTATTGCTTTATTAATTATGCCAGGATTCGTTCATATTTTGCTCAGGCAAACAGCCCCATTCCCTTCAGGTGAGTTTATCAGCATGAGTTGTGTAGTGTTTCAGGATTGGCATTTCTATAAATCAGTGAGCAGTGCTGAGTTGTTTCTAGCCTGTGCATAATGGCTATACTAGAGCCTTAATTTCCTTAGAAATATTCCCTGTGCAAACATTTTCACAAGACAAATTTACTTATTGGGATGAAATTCGTGCCGCGTACTAATGGTAGGAACTATTGAACTGAGCCATTTAAACCAGCGCCGGACTTTGCTGGAGATGACCCACGAGGGACTAAAGATAAAGAGCCCAGGCACGGTGAAATCCAAGCCCATTGCTGGTGAGTTTGTTTGGCCTGAATGACAGCAGAGGCAAATTTAGTGACCCGGGCTCCGCTGCGCTCAGACCCCACGTATTGTAATTTTTATAACACATATTCACTGGAACACTTTAACTAAGAGAGTTTGTGTATTAAATGATGTTAGATTACGATATTTAATGGCTTATAGGATACAGCCAGTACCCGGGAGGCTAATTTGTTTGCATTAGTTGGACGGGTCAACTGCTTCAAACATGCAGATTATAGAACTACTGGTAGATTGCATTACACAATTTAAATAAATAGTAGCAATTTGTCAATGTCATCTTAGCTTCAACATTTTCCTTTTTAAACCCCAGGAAATAGTAGTTCCAATTAAATTGACCTTTTCTTCTCTGCATCTTCATGTTATTAGTAGATAATGCTTAGTCTTTTAGCAAGTTTAAGAAAAAAAACTAAAAGAAATAAAAATACTGCAAGTGCATTGCTGCTTGGGAAGTAAACTTTCCAGACAGAATTGCCCTCTCTGTAAACAAATGAATCCAATTTAACCACCCAGTAAACCTTACAAGTCAGATATACATGTATATGCCAGTAATAGATTAAGACACGTGAATTGTTGCGTCTCAATTCTTAGGTCTTTGGTTTCAGAAGACAATTGTGGGTTCTTGCTACTGTAAGGCTTTGAGTTGTGTTATTCATTTCAGAGGCACAGGAAAAAAAGGGCATAATGGTTGAAACATCTATACAGGAACCACTCTAGCAAATCCCAGATGTCTGGAGTGCTAATGTGCTTGTGGGAGCCAAATGTAGACATCTACTCAGTCTTGTAGCAGCAAATGATCTAGATTTGACAACCTGGACCTGGGTGTCTTGCAGCCAAGTACAAATGCTAAAATGCTTACGTGGTCATGGTACAGAGAAGAACTTGGCTACAGGCACCACCCATGTGGTGCTACTGTGCCATACATGGGTTTCTACATCTGCATAGGGAAAGGCCACATCTGGGGTGTTTGGTCCAGTTCTGGGCTCCCCAGTTCAGAAGACAGGGAACTACTGGAGGGAATCCAGCTGAGGCTACAAAGATGCTGAGGAGTCTGGCAAGGAAAGACTAAGAGACCTAGGGCTGTTTAGACTGGAGAAAGGCAGACTGATAGGGGATCTTCTTAATGCTTATCAGTATCTAAAAGGTGGGGGCAAGAAGATGGGGCCAGACTCCTGTCAGTGGTGCACAGCAACAGAACAAGGGGCAAGGACACAAATTAGAACATAAGGTTGCATCTGAATAGAAGGAAAAGCTTCTTTACTGTGAAGATTCTAGAGACTGGAGCAGGCTGCCCAGAGAGGTTGTGGCTCTTTCTCTGGAGAGGTTCCAGACCTACCTGGACATTTCAGTCCTTGGGCAACCTGCTGTGGGTGACCCTGATTTAGCAGCAAATTTGAACTAAATAACCCCCAGAGGTCCTTTTCAACTCCCACCTTCAAGTCTGTGCTTTACTACTTTGTGTTCCTGGCAAACATCTGCAGAGAGCATGATGGCATCAGTATCAGAATTGTCCCTGATTTTGGTATTATAGATAACTTTGAAGATGTGGCAGCCTGAGGTTTGGGGCAATATTCAGCTGGAGGAAGATACCTGAAGTTTTCTCAGTGTTTGGAGCAAATTACTGGGACAGGAACTCCACTACAGCTGCATCCTGGTGGCTTTCAGTTGTGAAAGGGGTTAGGTCTCTGGTAGTAGAGCAGCTCAAAACTTCAAGTTTTGCTGAAAAACGTTGGATTATTTTCAGTTGATATGGATTGAACGTGGTTTTGAGCTACAGTTTTTGTTTGTTTTCAGTTTGGGGAGGGTGGTGTTTGCTTTGGTGGTGGTTTGGTTTGGTTTTGGTGGTGTGGGGGTTTGGTTTGGTGGTTTTATTGTGGCAGGGGTGGTGGTGGTGGTGGTGTTTTTACTGAACAGTTTGTGACTAAAGTAAGAACAACCAAAATGTGAAATAATAGAGTATAATTTTTTGAGGAAGATGCCAGCCCTCTCTGATGGATTGAAAAACAAAACACAAAACTCCCCCAAAAGCCCAAAGCAGCTCTAGTGAGGAAATTCAGATTGATCTCAATTATCTTTGCTTACCTACTTTACTGCAAAATGTATCTGATTGCACTGCCTTGCTTTCGGATACTGTGCTGGGCATCTCTCACTTATTCTGTTGCTTTCCATCGTTTTAGCATTTAGGATGATAGGTTTCTATCCAACCCTCATGCCAAGCAACAATAGATCCCTGAATCAGAAATGAGCCAATTTCTTGCGCTACCCTTCATCACACCTTCTGTTTAGGTGATAGTTTCTCTTCGTAGTGTCAGGAGCACCATCAAAGTTCATCCTTGCACATCAGCAGCTTTTTGAAGGTTACAATAGCATTGGCTTTATATACTCACCTACTAATTAGAAGAACTTTTTTGTCTTCTGAATGTGTAGAATTAGCACATCCCAAGGCTGAATTGTACCAGCACAGAGCAGAGGATATTTAAAGTTTCCCTTTATTTAGTATGCAGTGTGTATCTTTCAGCAACCACTGCTTGAAAAGAGGCCAGAAAGCAATTTTAACAATATCACATGCGAGAAAATGATTCAAAGTTTAGGGGAGAGAGAGAATTCTGTAATCTCTGATCTAAAACTGAACAAAGGACGTGACCTAACATACTGAGTACAAGACAAACAGATTCCTGTTGCTTTCAGTTCTGACTACTCGGAAAGCAGACGCAGTAGGCATGGAGCAAAGCTCGTTGCATTGTAACAACACTGAACTGAGGAGCAGATCCTCAGCAATTCAAAACAGCCCAAAACAGCAATGCAAAGCAGAAAGTGGGTGGTGTAAAAGGATCAAGCTCCCTCTTCCCACTTTTGGTTTGAGAGACACCCCATTTGAGGGGTCCCCAGGTGCAAGGTAGCAGTGTAAGGACTGGGTTGGACGAGATGACCTTTAAAGGTCCTTTCCAACCCAAACCATTCGATGGCTGTTCAGGCTTCTGGACATGTTCCTGTGGCTCTGAGAAGTCCAAAGGGCAGCTGGCTTTCGCTGGGATTGAAAGATGAAGGACAATCAATTATTTTTTTTTTTCCTTAAATGCAAATCAGGGCAAATATCATAGAATCACAGAAGAGTTTGGGCTGGAAGGGACCTTTAAAGGTCATGTAGTTCAATCACTCTGCCGTGAGCAGGGCCAACTTCAACCAGATCACGTTGCTAAGAGCACCATCCAACCTGCCCTGGGATGTTTCCAGGCATGGGGCATCTACCACCTCTCTGGGCAACCTGTTCCAAACACAGCTAGAAAAATGTGAATTTGCAGTTTGAGAAGACAGCTGCTAACAAATCTTTTAAGGATATTTGGAGAATTTTGGCTTGGATGTTCTCAATGTACTATTTAATATTGAAGATGACAACTATGCCTCCTCTTAGCACCTTCATGTGAGGAGTTTCATCAATTACACTCATTTTATTTGAATCCAGATTCTGACATGCAGTAATAAGTTGTTTTGCTTTGGCCTTTTTCATGGATGTGACAAACTTCTCTTTTGTGAACTCTCCATGAAGACTTCTCAAATCCCTTTCAGAGTAGTAGCCACATAGCCAAAGGGCAAGAAGAGATTAATAACACTTAGAATGCCAAAGCTGGCTGCTTTTGAGCATTGTCTGTCCTTGTCTGGTGAGTGTTTTGTAGGAAGACTCAAGGATTCCCCAAGCACAGGGTGGCAAAAAATGTGCCACATTTGAAGAATTATTTCTGAAATGAGTTTTCTTTTTGCTTTCTTTTCCCCCTCCTTTGGCTTTCTTTTTCTTTTCTTTTGCTCCCTCCCCCCCTTTTTGTTTTTTCCTCCTCCTTTTCACTGGCTGGCACATTTCAGATGAAAATCTTGTTCATTTCTGCTGTGATCTGAAAAATTTGAGCTGCGAGCTCAAATGTGTACCCGACAGATAATCGATGCCACATCCCTTTAAGTGGCTGCTCTGGCTGCTGGGTATCAATAGCAGCCTTTGAGGGCTGACACTTTCTCCATTTGCACATGCTGCGGATGGACCTCCTCTATTCCCAGGCACAACGCTCTCTGCCTCAGCACAAACCCCGTTGACTTCAGCAGAGACAGATCTGATTTGCAGGGGAATTAGCTAGCAGAGAACCAGGTCCTGTGGATACCACAATGGTTTCATGCCACTCTGCTGCTGTCACTATTCATTGCCAAAGAACTATATCCTTTTATTATCAGCTGGCAACAAAACAAGAGAGATGCCTACTACAGAGCAAAAGAAGTCAGAACCAATTAACATTTGTATCGTTTGCCGTCCTCTAAGCATTGTTTGAGGATAATTCTGGAAATTCTGTGGTTGCTGATTATTTGTGCAATACTCTGCCCTATTAACCGCAGGCAACTGAGACTGGAGCAGAGATGTAACCAAAATGCAGCAGCAAAACCACAAAGGTTAGTCAGCAAATTAACTGTGTGTGTGTTAATTACTCAATTCTGTCAAGTGACTCTATACTGCAACAAAACTTTGATAAAGAAAGTCTCTTCTGTTCCTCATTTATTTTAGTGTCTGTGTATCCAGATAAAATGGAGCACGGCACTGCTGTTGGTTAGGGAGACGAAATCCACATAAATCAGGGGGTTTAATCTCTCTGAATTTGTTTGAAAACAAATTATTTTGGTGTCTTTCTGAGTATGAGTGAATGTAACAATTCTAATTTCCCTCTGCTGCCAAAGGGAAAGTTTCTCACTGCAGGGAATGAGAAAAACAGTAGCTTTTGCTTTCTGCATCATTCTGTATAAATGAACTATTTTAATTGATTTTTAAAATGCAATTAAATAAAAACATCCAGAAATTGGTAGACACATCCATGGCTGCAAATTAAAACGGGGCTTGCTTGAGCAGGTTTCCTTCTGGTAAACATCATGATGTCAGAGCCTTTGATTTTTTACCAGAACAAGAGGACACCGTCTCAGGCTGTGCCAGGGGAGGTTTAGGTTGGATGTTAGGAAGAAGTTCTATACAGAGAGAGTGATTGCCCATTGGAATGGGCTGCCTGGGGAGGTGGTGGAGTCACCATCACTGCAGGTGTTCAGGAGGAGACTTGATGGGGTGCTTGGTGCCATGGGTTAGTTGTTTAGGTGGGTTGGATTGGTTGATGGGTTGGACACAATGATCCTGAAGGTGTCTTCCAATCTCGTTTATTCTATGGTATGAAGCAGTTCCCTCCAGAGCAAGATGGAACTTCACTCAGGCACACCAAAGCTTTCCCACCTTCTGTTTCAGTGGACAATAATTGCAGTTGAATATGAGTAAGGATCTTTATGAAACCTCTATGTGTGATTCCTTAAATACATGATGTATGTAGATGTAGGCTAGATGTGAGGAGGAGGCTCTTCACCATGAGAGTGGTGAAACCCTGGAATGTGTTGTCCAGGGAGGTGGTCAAGGCCCCGTCCCTGGAGGTGTTTAAGAGCAGGCTGGATGAGGCTCTGTCCAGCCTGATCTAGTGTGGGGTGTCCCTGCCCATGGCAGGGGGGGTTGGAACTAGATGATCCGTGTGGTCCCTTCCAACCCTGAATGAAACTATGAAACTATGAAAGTTGTGTGTTGACCATAGATCTGCAGACAGTCTGTGATCTAAGGCAGAAGGGTTGAACTAGGTGACCTTTAAAGGTCCCTTCCAACCCAAACCACTCCATGGTTCTTTGATAATGGACATAAAGCGTGTATGGAAATGCAGGATGCTTGTTGGGTGCTTGGACAAAGGATGGATCAGAGAGTACGGGGAATTAGTGGAAAAAAACTGCAGATTGAGATACTGGTTTCCATCAGTAGAATCCAGTCAAGAGTTCAAGCAAAAATGCTCTCAGTTCTCTGGTGCATCTGCTGGGTTGAGCAACCCACCCAGGCAAGCCCCACACTGTGCTTTGCCCCTGGGTCCAGGGGAAGCAAGCTGGAGAAGGTAAGGTAGAGGACACAGGGAAGGGGCTCCTGACAGTAAGATGGGAGACTCTGGGAGCTTTTTTTACAAAAAGAGGAGGATTCCTCTCTCAGGTTTTGCTGTGCAGAGAGCTTTTATTATACACTCAGAAATTCCTCCTGGGGGTTGGATATGTCTATACAGTGCGTGGGTGTGGTGGATGTCCCTTTGGGTGAGAAGCACCTGAAGGAAGAACTCTTCCCACACAGAGCAGGGAACAGCCAGGCTCAGGGAGGCTGGTGCTGACGTGTGTTTAGACACTAGCTCAAGGGACACGAAGGCTGAATACAAATTTGTGCTCTTCATAGTGCTCGCTGGTCCCTGGCACTTTACTCTTATGATTCATACATCTTTTCATGTTGATAGTCATTGCCAGGGCCTGAATTTGGATCTATTGGTTATGTAGTTCTGTTACTGTCCTTGCTCTGTATGAAGATGCACTGCAGGGGTTTTTTATTGTTATTGTTGAACATTTATATTGATTATCTTTTTTTTAAGAGTGCCTTTGAAAGAATTTCTCCTCATCAGCCATGCTGATATAAAAGCATAGTTACTCTAATAATGGCCTTTGAATATTGTCCATTAAACTTTGACATTTAAAATCTTTACTGTGAATCCATATTAAGTTTCTCATTAAAGGCAAGGTCTGGCTTTCTTGATGTGACTCTTAGATTAAATCAGCCTAATCCAAAATAAATACAAAGATGGAAGTTTCATAACAAGCTGCCTTGTAGATTCTCTGTGTGCAAAGCAGCATCTGCTTTTGTGGCAGAGAGATTTCATTTCAGTGTCTCCTCTTTAGCCCTCAAGATGGGGGGGGGGGGAAATCTGTTGGTTGTGTATAAAACCTTTTGCACTTTGACATGAGTCCTTCCAGCAGAATCCCCTCTTTTTCTTTTTTTTTTTTCATTGAAAGAAACTTAAACCATATTCCATTTCACAAAAGTGAAATGTGCTGAACATGTGCTTTTTAAAATAGAAGCATGTGCATCAACTCTTCCACAAGAAGATACATTCTGAGAGAAGTCTCCTGGGAAGGTCCATTACCCAAGATCCAGGGAGCACAGGAAAAGGGTGAAACACTATTAGATCAAGCTTTACTAAGCTGGATGGCCCAGGCTGTGGAATAAGTGATATTTAATATGTGCGCTTGGAGGCTCCTGTTGAGTGCCCTGTTTGGTAACCCGGATCAGGATGCTTGTTTAGTGGATAAAAGTGTAACTTTAGAAATTGGCAGGAACTTTCTGTGCTTGGCCACCTGTACTCTCAGCCAGATAGGGTGGAAGGAGACTCAGACAAGCACACTTTTCAAAGTTGGTTCTGTTTCACTTCCTTACAACCACCAGGTTCAAAGAAGCATTTATTTAAAGAAAAAGGAAAGAGGAAGGGAAAGGAGGGGAAAAAAAAAAAGCCTCACTCAGTTCAAAGTTGCATTTATAAAGCTCTCCAGGCTTTATGATCAAGCTCATACTTTGTCTTCCCATTACTAAAATAATACTTTTATCCTGCCCTCTTTTTCCCCTCTCATCTGTTTTGTTATGAAAGCATAACTATAATGAAGGTCCCAGGCATTGTATTCTCCAGACTTATGATACCATAAGTAATACAAAATGAGATTTTTTTTATTATTATTATTTTGTGTGTGTGGAGTTTTTGCTGTCAATAATAATTGTATCAAAAATAATGTGAACTCCCACCGAAGCTTGCATAGTCAATCAGCATAAAGTATTAGCACTTCAGGGACACAAAGGCTCTGAGCCTGATAAAAGAGATTGGACTGAGAATTTTGACCTAAGAATATAATAATGTCTTCCAAGATCTCATTATGCCCGTGCCCATTGGAAACCATCTGGGGCCCAGAATAATAAGAGGAGTGGTGTGAATTTATGAACCCACAGATCTAACCATGCCCCCTTGGATATTGTGTTGGATTAGTAGATTTACTGCTAATCCAAACACTGTGGGCAAAATTATGTCTTTACATCTGCACTGCGGATCGCCCAGAACTGCAGTAAGTTAAATGTTTGAAGGGTTGACAGCAGCTCCCCTGCTTCAGGCACAATCTTCTGGCGCCCTGCCACCTTCCCAAAAGTGCAGCTCCTCGGATGCACGTCCTCCACGTCTTGCCGTGGCAGTTCTCCAAGGGGAGATGGAAATGAAAGGGGGCTGGTGAGCAAAAAGTCCCCGCCGCTGCCTCTAACAGGTGGGAGCAGTGTCAGCTTGGTGCAAATAAGGCACAGTTGGCACGGGGAAGATTGATCCATCTTCTTCAAGTTGCCTCAGGTGCAGAGCCTGAAGAGAAGAGTATAGGTTTAATTGGGGGTGTCTTCAGCTGAGTAAAATAGTCAGATGCAAATCCTTTTCCTAAGGGGCAGTCATGTGGACTTGTGACCTTTCTTTGAATGGTTTGGAGCCCAGAAATCAATGATTACACTAAATCCATAATTATATTCTTTTCATCTGTGGCAGGGTACTGATAGTGTGACAGATGTGAGACCTTGAAAGCATGGAAACTTCAAAGACTGTTGAGATGTGTTAGACACCATGGACATGTGGAGGAGTGGAAAAAATAAAATCAAAAATAGAAAAAGACTGCTCTACCAAGGCTTTAGGTGCTCTACCACTGCTTTAGGTGCTCTCTCCTTCATCCACGTGTTTTTGCACAGGACTTGAGCCCCTGGAGTCCCCAGGGAGGAGGAGAGGCAGTAATTGCCTGGCCAGCTAGGAGAATTAAAGATTTTAGTAGTTTTGGCTCAAGAGGCTTTCCAAAGAAAGGAAGGAGAATGACTGGAGCGCTTCATTTCAGGAAGAAAGGTGAATATCAGTTTCTGATGTTCCTGCTGAGCTGGTTTGGTCTGTTAGATGTTTCCACAACACATATTTTTGGCTTTAGAGAAGCAGAACTATGCACTATGGTCATTTTTGCATCTTGCAGTAAGATGTTGACAGAAGAAATACCGGGTCAAGGTGAGAGGAGTGGTTTGCAATGGGCTGTAAGGATGGCTCAGCCTGCCCAGGCAGAATGGTGCAGGTTCCTACCTGGGGAAGATGGTGTTTGGGGATTCATGACCCCACAGACACTCCTTGGAGAGGGCTGGTGTGAAATGAGTAGTTAATCACCAATTAGTGATTAGTCAAATGTGTAGTTAATCTACCTGTGACAGATAGAAACTTTTAATTGCATTTCTCCTTCAAGGCATGAGGAAACTGCAAGGGTTCTGGTCAGTTTAGTTGCCATGGGAGTTTAGTACCATAAAAGAGATAAGGAGTGCAAAGAGAAGAGACTACTTGTGTTATACCCCGTTGCATAAGAAATCCAGATGCTTGGGGGCATACAGGATCCTCACATCTTCATAATGTGTTGTCCTGTGGCTTCTGGCATGGGGAACACCACCTGCCCATCAGCACTGCCCTGGCCCATCTGTAATTACAGCAAATTTAGGCACACCACCTTCTTACAGCTGGCAGAATTCTTGCTGACAGAGAGGATTGATACTTGCAGAGGAAAACAAGAAAAGAACAACACAGGCAATTTCAGAAAGCCTTGGACCATCTTTTTCCTTGCCACTCATGGTTTAGGATACATGTGAGCAGGAGGACAGCGCACAAAGTGGTTGGGGGACTGAAAAGTGAATGATTAAGCGACTCATTACCTGCCAGGGGTGAAGCTGAGTCCAGGTACTCTGTAACTGACAGGAAGTAAAAGTCACCAGGGGGAGAAATTGGTAAAAAAGAAACAGTGTTTCCCAGGGATCCTAGATTCCAAATGTTTGGTGGTGGTTGTTGTTATTATTATTATTATTACTATTATTATTATTAACAGTTTAATTTTTATTATATTTTATTATAATTTCTATTGTTCTTTTATTATTGTTATTGGTTTATTAGTATTATCTTATTACTTCAACCTTTTAATTTTTATATTTTATTATAATTTTTGTTCTTTTATTATTGTTTTTTGTTTATTAGTATTATATTATTACTTCCTTATTTTATTATTGTTATTTAATTTTATGATTTACCATTATTTTCTTACCTTTTATTACTATTATTAATATTTTCTTTTCTTTTGTTGTTGTTTTATTACTGTCTTATTACTTTATCTCTAATGTTTGGTTTTATTATTATTATTAATTTATTACTATTTATTGCTAATATAATTTCATTATTTAATAAAAATATTTAGGGTAATGCCTGTTAGTCCTTGCAGGGGAAGAACAGCTGGTTAAGCAGGGAAATGATGTCCCCAATATTTCCTTGGGATCTGCAGCTCTGGATGTAAATAACTTCCTGCTCATCACAGTGCAATAGTTGAGGGGCATGACATGGGTATTTTTTATTTATCACAACTTCAATAAATAATAACACTCTTTAATATTAATCCCTATTACTTATTAATAATGTTTGCTGCTTGAAAAATTCTGTGTGAATTAGAAATTTGGGGAGTACTGTTTAGAAGTTAATTTGCCTGAACTCTGCATGTCAGAGTGTGTCACAAGCACAGGGTAAATGCAATTATTGGTATGTTGCTGGTGTTCTGTGGTACATGGGTGTTTGTAACTGTAAATAATGGATCAGGAAGTGATGGTGTGAAGTGGAGGGATAATGTAAGCTCAAGATTTATGGTGGCTACTGTCAATGCAAGAAACTTTATAACCATCCTATGGATCTATGAATCTGTAGAAAACACAGTTTATAACACAGCCAGAATAAAGCATAATCTGTACAACAGTCTCTACATAGGTGAGGAGAAAGTTCTTCACAGAGAGAGTTGTTAGCTATTGGAATGTGCTGCCCAGGGAGGTGATGGAGTCCCCATCCCTGGAGGTGTTCAAGAGGGGATTGGACGTGGCACTTGGTGCCATGGTCTAGTAGGCATGAGGTGTTGGGTGACAGGTTGGACTTGATGATCTTTGAGGTCTTTTCCAACCTTGTTGATTCTATGATTCTATGGACTAGAGTCTCAAAAGTAATTTCTTAACATTAATATAGAAAAGAAAGTTGGAAAACATGAAGATGTTTCCTTTCTGTGAAATTCTGAACTTTACTCTTGGCATGTTTTTCAAGTTCCAGTGTAGAAATCCCACTTAGAAACTAAATAATTGTTGTAACATTGGGAAGGTTTCACACTTCTAAGTGTTTTTTAAGGCGAAAATCAGATTCTTATCCTGAGAGCACCAAAGACTGGATCCTCACTGATCACAGAATGCCTGAATGCTAACTTGAGTTAGTGCTTTTCCTTTCGAAAGCCCAGATTTGGAGGAAACATTCCTTAAGATGATGATTATTTTGTTTTTCCCCATAAATATCTGTTGTTTGAAGCTGGTTGGATGTCTCAAAGAGCAGAAGTGCCTCATCAGAGGTGCATTAATAGGCAGCGTGTAGGAAACATAGCCAAGTGCACGCTTTAGCTCATAGCTGTACAATTCATGGATGTCATAGAAACATGGAATTGTTTTTGTTGGAGGAGACCTTCAAGATCATCAAGTCCAACTCTGCCAGGTCGCCACTGAACCACATTCTTCAGCACCCTCTCTGCCTAACTAGCAAAGCTTTTGAAAATATCTGGATTTGAACGCACCAGTAACTCAGTTTCCACCCTCCCTATACAATCACCAATCTGAGACAAGCCCTTCCCACCATCCTTCTCCTTTGCCACTTTTGATATCTACTTGTAATTCATTTTCTAAACAAGCTGTCATTAGTTTCTCTCCTCATTTCACAGAGTCACAGAATTGTCAGGGTTGGAAGGGACCTCCAGGCTCATCCAGTTCCAACCCCCCTGCCATGGGCAGGCACACCTCACACTACAGCAGGTTGCCCAGAGTCGCATGCAGCCTGGCCTTAAAATCTTCCAGGGATGGGGCTTCCACTACCTCTTTGGGAAACCCCTTCTCCTTTGCTTCTGTTTCTGCATCATACTAATCCAACAACACTGCTGAGCACAACCACTGAGCATTTCTCATCCTGGTCACTGAAGCATCATCTTCTGGAAGGCCACTCACGTAAAGCCAGCCAAATACTTGTGGAGAATTTAAAGCTACTTGGGCAGAGCCAATCACTTACATCTCTTAGGTCTGCTTCTTCAAGGCAGATTAATTGTTGATGTGATTCACCAGTTGCATATATATTATATAGTCATTTTATCACATCTGTAGATGTCTATGAAAAGAGTATCATGGCCATTCCTCAAAATATTCAGATCTTACCTTTTCTGACTAACACTGGGGGCACCAAGATGAGCAAACTAGTTATACATGCATGGAAAGTAGCAAGCTGAAAGTAATTGCGTATTCAGTTTTAATGGAGCTGAATCTCCTGCTGAGATTTCAATATCTGACAGCATTGCTTTCATTGCCCCAAATGCCCAACCTTTTTCTAATGTTTGACCTTGGGTATGATTATATTTCTGTATGTATCTCAAACGATGCAAAATCATTTGCCTGTATCAGTCATCTCTCGCTGACAGTCCTGTTCCAGCTCATGGCAGGAGAGAACAAGTCTGATGGCAGTAACAATAGCTAAAATGAGCTTTGATAGATGCTTCTCCCCTTTCAATAAATACATAAAGCATCTCTATAATGTCATTTTGTTAACTGATAAACAACAAAAGGATGAAGGCATTCACTTTTAACTCCATTGCATGTCATTATTTCCTCGTTGCCTTACTTAGTGTGTATAAGTTATGTGACCTGCAGAAGAGAGGACAGGACTGTTGCTTTCACTGCTGGTTATTTATTTTCTTGTATATCCAGAGGCCCACCTGCTAAATGAGAACCATGCAGGTGTCTGCTAGGCTTTACCACAGTGCTTTTGCCCGAACAGATTGACCCACAAACCTGGGGCTGCTCTTGGTGTACTCTCAATGGGATTTCATGTAACTCTCAGCACCAGCTCTACAGTTCCCTGTGCCTGAGGTCACTGAGCTGTGCTGGCTCCTTGCAGAAATGCAGTTCTTTATGCTCTTCTCTTGCTTTTATTTTTCTCCAGCTGGTTTAACCCTGTCTCATTGTCAGTCTTGTACTACTTACTCTAGAGACAGAATTGCAGAATTGTTTGATTGGAAAAGACCTTTAGAATCGTGAAGTCCAACCATTACCCCAGCCCTACCAGGTCACTAAACCACGTCCCTCAGCACCACATCTACAAGGTTTTAAAATCCCTCTAGGGATGGTAACTCCACCACTGCCCTGAGCAGCCTCTTAAGAGGCTTGACAACCTTCCTTATGAAGATATTTTTCCTAATGTCCAACCAAACCTCACTCAGTGCAACTGGAGGCTGTTTCTCCATGTCCTACTTCTGTTGCTTCATGCTTAAAACCAGTATGCCACACCAGCTCCTCACAGAAATGTAACTTTGTGCTCTTCTCTTCATTATTTTCTGCAGCTGCTCTAATCCTAGCCCACTATTATCCTTGTACTACACTCTCTAGAGATGCTCCTGTAGAAGGGGCTGTGCTGGCTGGGGTAGAGATGGGCACAGTGCAGTGGATGTGGTTCCCAGATGTGTACAGTGGTTTGAAGGCACTATGACAACTAAATTACTGGCCTTAGGGAGAGAAGGGAGAGAAAGTTGCATCCTGTGCCTTTTATCCCTGCAGTGAAGTGGCCATCTTCCAGAGGAGCTGGGAGATGGCAGTGCTGGCAGCCTTGTGATGAAGAGGCAATTCCAGATAGATGGAGACAAAGGGACTGTTTTTTAACTGCAAGTCCAACAGCCAGCCTCAGTGTGATTAATGTCCACACACTGGTAATCAGAGAGTATCCCTAAAGAGAGAAAATTTGATAGTGGCCTTTTTATTTAGGTCTGTGTAAGCTGGGCACATTATTTTAATAGTACACCATTTCAGGTATTTATCTTAATTTAAAAACATAATATTTCCCTTGTTGTTTGCAATTGCCCACTAGAAATGAAATCCCTTTCCTGACCAAGTATCCTTTGCAATCCTGTGCTGGCTGTTATTGCAGGTTGCCTCGGGAATACCGAGTTACTGGATTGCAGACTGGATTGCAGGGCAGTTTAACGGTGTTTGAAAACACAGATAAAGGAATACATGGACCATGCAAACAGAAGTAAGTGGGATAAAAAGGGATGTGTTTGCTGCAATGGTGGGTGGGGGGGGGAAATGTAATATATAAAAAAAGAAGCCCACAAAGAAGGGCCTTGGTCTGCTTACCAGGCTTGTTAGGGATGCAGAGCACTCACCAAGTTCGCTGGAGTTTGAAATCCCCAGGGCAGGCTTGGGTTTCTTTCTGCGGACTCCAGAAAGTGATTTAATAATTCATTTGAAACTCTGCAAAACTTTGTTGATTTACTTTTGCTCTCTCTTCAAGGAGATTTTCGGGGTTTGCTCAGAGATATTAACCCGGTGGAGAGTTAAACAGATGGAGGTCTAAACCCCCAGACTAAACAGGGAGTTGCATGCGTGTCCAGATGAAGATGGACAATCTGACAATTGGTTTGCCTGAATTTGCAAAGAAAACAGGGCCCAGGCAGGCTGGGTGTCACATCTGCTGTTGCTGTTTACTGGCCTGACACAAGAAAAAGGACAAAGAAAAATTAAGGTAAATAAAGACCTTGACCTGTAAAAGGGGATAGAGACCACCTTGTGGCCTTTCAGTACTTAAGAGGGAGCTATCATAAAGATGGGAACAGACTCTTTACCAGGGCCTCTTGTGCCAGGACAAAAGCTGATGGTTTTAAATTAAAAGAGGGAGATTCAGACTAGAGAGAAGGTAGAACATTTTTATGCTGAGGGTGGTGGGACGCTGTCCCAGGCTGCCCACAAATGTGGTAGATGCTGTTCCAGGCCAGGTTGTTTGGGGCTCTGCTTTGGTTGAAGATGTCCCTGCTCACTGCAGGACAATTGGACTAGATGATCTTTAAAGGTCCTTTCCAATCTAAATCATTCAGTGAGTCTATGGTTCTAACCACACTGTGCTCTTGGTTAAAAAGAACACACAAAAAAATCAGACCAAAAGATTTACCAGCCACAGTAGGTAGCTGGTGGAGTTCAGAAACTGCTGTTCTGGATTATTTTCTATTGCCCTGTTAATTCTTCCCATTCTGAGTTCATTTTGGAGCTTTGCCTGTGATTATCCCTTGCAACCTCCAGGGTGGCCTTGACTTGAGCACTGCTGTGTCAGAAAGGCACTGCCAGGGGATGCAGGATGTGTGGCTGATACCCAGGAATGAGCCAAACCCTGATGCTGAGGTGATGCCTGCCTGCCTGTAATGCCTCTTTGACAGCTGGGCTGAGCTGCATGTCCCCTCTAGCATGGCTGTAGGGAGCCTGTGGCACAGGACTGCAGACAAACTCAGCCATATACCCCCCAAATATTGCACAGGCTGAGGGTTCCTTCTGCCAGCTGGAGAAAAGGAGGAGAGAATTGCAACTGCTGCACTTATCCAGGGCTATAAAAGGATGCTTGCTGCTTGAACTTACCTCAAAAGCCCTAAATACAAGGTGGGGCTTGGGGCTTCTGTTTGAGGATGCTGGTGCTGCTACCAGGATATTAATAGCTGCATCATTCCAGGAAAAAAATATCTTGCTTAAATGTAAGTGAAGTGTCAGCAGTTGAATAGATACAGTGCTAAGGTGTTAACTCTGACCTTGTAATTAAGTGTAAACACAGCACCAGAGCAAAGCAGAGGACTGTGTAAACAGGGAAAGGAGGAAATATGGCATGGTTCTTTTCTCAATGGCTTTGTTAGGAATGTAATGGTGAGAGAGGGTTTATCAATCAGAATAAAGGAGGCTTCCATGAAGAATTCATTAATTTATGCATTTTACACAAATGCAAGATATTGCCTTTGACACATTTCTGCTTTTACCTTCCATAAATGTACATTTAAGCAGGACATTTACTTCTCTCTGAACATTAGAATGCTTCATTACTTCTTGTTGCTTGGGTTTTTTAATGTCAACAGTCTCTCCTTCTGAGTGTCTTTTATTGCAGCACATGGTCTTAATAATTGGTGGAAAAGATGATGCTTCCAAAGAGATCAAAATGCTTCTTGGCCACTTACTCCATCCTCCATGCCTGCCTTGGTGGTGGCACTGTTCCTCAACTTGTGTTTTAAGAGAGTGTATTAAAACTGTCAAGCACTGAGGTACCAACAGCCACCCACAGCACACAAAATGATCCTGCTTTAAGCACAGTTGACTTTCTTCAGCTTTTTCTTCTCTCCAGGATATGAACCTGGCTTGCAGGAGGCAATCAAGCTGCACAAATTTCTACCAAATATATCAAAGAGGGAATCCATTTATAGCCACATCTTGGAAATAGACTTCTTCCTGCTGCTTTAAAGTCTTTCTCAAACATAAGGGGCTTTTATTTTACAGAGGAAAAACCTCTCTCTAGGTGATAGCTCAGAGTACAAACATTAAGACACTCAGTCAATGAGTAGCTGTTCAAAAATGAAATGCAGTCGGCGGCAGGTTTTTTAGTTGGTGGTTGTTGTTGTTGTTGTTGCATGCTTGAGTGTTTCTGGTGAAAAATGGAATCCCCTACTCAGAAAGTCAGAACAACATGTACAAGTGGCCCAAATTGGTTTTGATTAACAAGGTTTTCTGCCTGGAAGTCACTTTATCTTCATCCCATTAGCTGGACTCAGCAAAACAAATGAATTTAACGCATTAGGCTAAAACACCTCCTTGCTTGTACGAAAGCAGCGAGAAACCCTCTCATAAAAGCCACACAACCACCTCCTGTATGCAGTGCAGCTTTTCAGATTACATGTCCCATTTCACTTTGTATGAAGATAACTCAAAGTTTTTCACTTCTTTGCATTATGGACAGAGAACATGTGTGGTTTCTGATTTTGTGTCAGGTACGCCCCACACAATGTTGTGTTGTTGGGGCCTGAGGGTTCTGGTTGACAGCTGATTAAATACAAGTCAGTGGTGTGCCCAGGTGGCCAAGAAAGCCACTGGTGTCCTGGCTTGGATTAGAAATGTGGTGGCCAGCAGGAACAGAGGGGTGATCATCTCCCTGTACTCAGCACTGGTGAAGCCACACCTTGAGTACTGTTCTGGGCCCCTCACTACAAGAGGGACTTTGAGGTTCTGGAGTATGTCCAGAGAAGGGCAATGAGGTTGGAGAAGGGTTTGGAGCACCTGGCCTATGAGGAGGGGCTGAGGGAGCTGGGGGTGTTCTGTATGGAGAAGAGGATGCTGAGGGGACACGTCACTGCCCTCTACAACTGCCTGAGGGAAGGTTGGAGCGAAGAGGGGGCAGCCTCTTCTCCTTGGTGTCAAGCAACAGGACCTGAGGAAATGGTTCCAAGCTGCACCAGGGGAGGTTCAGGCTAAATGTTAGGAAATATTTCTTCACTGAAAGGGTTCTCAAACGTTGGAGTGGTCTGCCCAGGGCAGTGCTGGGGTCACTGTGATGTTCAAGCAGTGTGTGGACCTGGTGCTTAGTGACATGGTTTAGTGTTGACCTTCAGTGCTGGGTTGAGGGTTGGGCTGGATGATCTTCGAGGTCTCTTCCAACTGGATGCTTGCTGTGAGTCTGTGAATCATCTTGTGTGGTGTGACTTTGGGCCATTTGTATACCTCTTCCATACAGGTTTTGTAGCTCTTTTCCTTTAAAGGATTTGCTGGATTCTGTTTTGGGACAGATCTCATAAAGGTGATGTTTTTGTCATGGGATAATAAGTAGAAAAAATTGCTAGGTAAAAGAGTGGTCTGAGTTTCCTCAGGAGAGACTCCAAACCCACTTGGACGTTGGGAACCTGCTGTGGGTGACCCTGCTTTAGCAAGGGAGTTGGACCAGATGATCCCCTGAGATGAGTTCCAATCCCCATCATGCTGGAATTCTGGGATTCTGGGATTATTTTGAGCTGTGTTCTTTGAAAGCCAGGTGTTTTGTATTGCCCACATAAAAGCATGCTTTCAGGTGCTGCTTCTGTGACTGTATAGGAGTTAATCCAAATATCCAATTCCCAGATTGATCAGATGTATTTTTCATGACTATTCCAAATAATATCTTTTCTAAACTGCTACTAGACAGCTGCAATATGATTTTTGAGGAGGCAAGGGGAGTTGTGTGGCACTAGACCTCAGTATCGCTACTACAGAAAATGTACTTTGGTTCAAAGTTATCTTGGGGCTCATGAGTAACAAAGAATCCTACAATGGCTTAGGTTGAAAGGGACCTCAGAGATCATCTGCTGCAACCTCCCTGCCATGGGCAGGGACACCTCACCACCAGACTCAGCTGCTCAAGGCCTCACTCAATTTGGCCTTGAGTATTTGCTCTTGAATTTATTTGGTGTTCTGTATAAGTGAATATGAATACCCAGGCAGAGGCTATGTTTGTGTACCCTGTACAAGGCCTATTCCTGATTATAGGAAACCTGAAGATGACTGAACTTTACTATTGCATTTGTTTTTTTCATTTCTCTGGCAAACATAAGCCCTGGCTTCATTTTATTTTTAGGAGTGCAATTAGTGCTGGAAAAATAACAATTAGAAAGGACCCTTCCAAATCCTGCTGAACCAAGTGGTGATAATTTCTTACCAGTAACAGCAAATAATTGTGTGCTTCACCAAACTGCAGTGTCTGAACTGGGAATTAGTGCTTTTCTGATTATTCTTCAGCATATTATCTCTTGGCTCTTTGGCTTAGAATAAATTTCATAGAATCATAGGATCAACCAGGCTGGAAAAGACCTCGAATCATCAAGTCCAACCTATTACCTAATACCCAGCACCCAATGACTAACTAAACTATGGCTTCAAGAGCCACATCCACCCCTTTTTTGAACACCTCCAACTTCCCCTGGCACAGCTTGAGACTGTGTCCTCTTGTTCTGCTGCTGGGTGCCTGGGAGAAGAGACCAACCCCCACCTGGCTACAACCTCTCTTCAGGCAGTTGTAGACAGCAATAAGGTCTCCTCTGAGCCTCCTCTTCTCCAGGCTAAGCAACCCCAGCTCCCTCAGCCTCTCCTCACAGGGCTGTGCTCCAGACCCCTCCCCAGCTTTGTTGCCCTTCTCTGGACACCTTCAAGAGTCTCAATGTCCTTCATAAATTGAGGAGCCCAGACCTGGACACAGTACTCAAGGTGTGGCCTGAGCAGTGCTGAACACAGGGCAGAATGACTTCCTTGCTCCTGCTGGCCACACTATTCCTGATGCAGACCAGGATGCCATTGGCATTCTTGGCCACCTGGGCACACTGCTGGCTCGTGTTCACCTGGCTTTCCTTAGTGTCCATTATTGTGCTACTTAAAAGTTGCCCCTGAAAAAGGGAAGATGCTCATCGGAACACAACTAAAATCTTCTCAATAGAAAATGCCCAAAGCATTATTAAAGTTAAATATATATATATACACAATTGCAGCCATCACTGCTGTGTTCAGCTCCAGCAGGCACAGAATTGTCTTTTTGTTTGCCAAGTGGATAATGTCTTTACTTAACCAAGATGCAATGAATTGTGAGCATTAAGATGGAAAGAGTAGGTAGTTGGGAGGGAAAAAATATGTGGTTTACATTCTTACTCACTGTTAAGACTTTTTTTGCTTGTGTCATTAAAAATTACTGATAGCATTTTACCCTGAGGTAAAGGTTAGTCCACCAAAAAAATAAAAATGACCTGATGGATCTGAATAATTTTTGAATATATAAAAAAATGCAAATTAATACACTTAAAAATAAGAAACCATTCTTGCTCAGGCATAACTTTGCACAACGCAATTGGAGCTTTTCTGTTTTGTTCCTGGTTGTTTGTTTTTATTTTCATCTGGGATTAGGTTGTATGATTTCATAGTCAAGAAATCCAAAATATGCTGGATTGTTTTGGGGTTGTTTGTTGTTTTTTTTTTTATATCCAGTCTTTCAGGCTTAAATCAGAGCCAGTAAATTTCATATGAACTTTATTCTGCAGCTTCAATCTGGACTTGTACTTCACTGCATTTCACCACTTGATCCTGTTTATCTGCATAATTCAAATGCAACTCTGAAGGGTATAAATATAGTGACAGTTTCTAAACACACTTTCTGATAATCAGCACAAACTATTACTTGAACCTATTCGCTTACATAACACTGACAGACAGAATTCAATGACCCTCAATAACAGCAGATACCATCTCATTGTATAAAACTATATTATGACATGATTGTGTTGTCTTGAGTTATGACTTGGGCTGACTGCAATATGGTGTGCTTTTTTTCTTTGGGGGAAAAAAAAAAGAGAGAGATGATATTTATTGACACTGAGATTGTGCAGGATCTAAATTGTGCAGCCCAAGCTTCTGCAATGGAAAAAAAAAAAACCCAAACCAATCCCAAAGAGTAAAAAGATGTGTGTGCACAATAACAGGTTTACAGATTACTTTGGGTTGGAATGGACCCTAAGAGGTCATCTTGTTCAAGCCCACTGCAGTCACAGAGTCACCTCTGACTAGAGCAGGCTCCCCAGAGCCACATCCAGTCAGATCTTGAATGTCTCCAGTGATGGGGCTTCAACCACATCCCTGGGCAGCCTGTCCCAGTATTTCACCACCCTCATTGCAAGGAACTTTTATGTCCCACCTAAATCTCCCCTGCTCCAGTTTCCCCTGTTGCCTCTCATCCTATTGCTCCAAGCCTTTCTAAACAGACCCTCCCCAGCCTTCCTGTAGCTCCCCTTCAGATGTTGAAATGTAGCTCTAAGGTCTCTGAGGAGCCTTCTCTTCTCCAGGCTGAACAGTCCCAATTCTTTCAGCCTGTCTTTATGGGAGAGCTGCTCCAGCCCTCTGATCATCTTTGTGGCCCTCTGGACCTGATCCAGCAGGTCCATGTCTCTCTTGTGTTGGGAGCCCTGTAGCTGGACACCAGGAGACAACTAGCTGAAGTGACTTAAGAACATCAGGTTCCCTTAACTGTTGATTGAACTTGTATTGTTAATTAAGATGATAATAGTTCCTGGCCATGCTAGCCAATGTTCTCACCTTCAGTCCTTCCTCTCTTGGTTCCAGAGAATGTGGCACACTGTGGAGTTGGCATACTGTAGGATGTCTGGTGAAGTGCTGAAAGGGAGAATGGCACACAGGATACCGAACTGTCATGTGTACTCACCATCAGAAGCATTTGGTGAGGCTCCTGGTAGTGGATAAATGAGGAGGGTAAGGTCCAGGAGAGATTGCTGCTGGGGCTGTTGATGGGTGGAAGCCAGATCTGGCCAAGGCTGTGTGCTCGGTGTCTTGTAGAGTTGTGGATAGACGTTTCTCTGTGTGTGTGTGTGTGTGTCCTCCTTCTCCCTTTACTCCCAGAAAAAAATTCTTACAGCAATGAAAACAAAACACTCTACCATTTCTTAGCTTTAGGAAAGGAAATGCATTTTGATCTATAGTGAGAAACTTGCCAATGTCTCCAATCAGCCTGGGTGAGGTAACATAACAATTAAAAAGTGGCCAGCAGGGTAAGGCTCTTTCACTTTTCATTTGAGAGCAATAAAGGCTCTTGTCAAAAAGCCAGTGCTTCTGAACATTGAGATTCCTGGTGCATTCAGATGTGGAGAGGTTTGGATTTGTTTGCCTCTGTCGTGCAGTAGAGCCAATGATGGTCTAAAACTTCATTATTACAAGCAGGTTAGAAACACAGAGCTTGTTTATGAATAAATAATTCTGTATCTGTTCTGCAAGGTAGGAAGGACACTTAGGACATTCAACAGCTCTAAGGATGCCGTGAGCAGGATGCATATATGGCAGGAAAACAGATTTATGGGCAAGTAAATATAGGGAGAAAAAAGGAATGTACAATATACAGCAGTTCCTGGGTTTACATAGAAACACAGGAGTCATCACCAGTGCATGTATTCACAGCCTAACATTTAGTAGGGATAGAAAAGTGCAGTGTCTTGAGTGATTTTTATTACTGCTCAGATAAAATCACCATCCAAATATTCCTTGCTGGCAGCCCCCACTGCAAATACTAACCTGCTGTATAATATAACAATCCAATGCCATTGATGTGAGAGGGGATACAAAACTCCAAGCTGACTCAAAATAACAGCTTTGGATGTTTCCTTTTAAACTTGGTTTCCATGAAACAGTTTCTTGGAGAACTGTATGTTTTGTCTGTCTTTGCTTTGATGGCCTGGAGGTGCCCAGTTGTGGTCTACCATCCCTCCAGGGACTGCAGGGCGATGCTCAGCTCTCTGCTGCCACCCGTGAACAGAGAGAGATGCCTGGGAAGCGAGGTGTGGGATGCTGTGTCTGTAAGCGCTGTGCTCCAGAACCTCCTGCCCTCGTTTTTGGGAACAACTCGGTTAATGACAAGTTCTGTGGGGTGGTGGCACACTCTGAGTTTACACCCAGGTGCACACAGAGGTTTATCAAACCTGGAGAAGGCAGGGGTGCTGCGAAAGCCCAGCCCACCCACAGCAGCTCAGTACCGCAGCCCAGGGCTGCTCCACTCGTGCATAAATAGTCTCTCTTACCTCTGAAGTTTCTCCTCCTCTCCTAGAGCAGTGCTGGGGGTCAGGCACACAAAGGTGCTGTCCCCTGATTGCAGCAAACACCGCCATGTGTTGTATGTTTGATGAATTAAAAGGATGCTGCCAACTTAATTACACTGTAACCCTTCAATAAAGGAAGGGCAGAGCTGATTAACTAGTGAATAATTGGGGGCTGATTGATGGCTTTCTCCCTCACTGCTAAAGGCTGTATATATAATTATTTTGCCTGTGGGCCTAATTTTGCCACTGTTAGCTTCCACTTTTGTCATCAGCTGTAATTTATGGATGGGGCCTGGAGCCTTAAAAAAGGCTGGAAAATGAAATAGCCCCAAATCCCCAGATATGTCACCTGGAAATGGCCAGCAGGCAGCCTTTAACGTCAACATTTGCAGCCATTTAGCAGCATTAACACCTCGTGCTTAGCTGGAAAATAGTATTCTCATTTGTCAACAACTATCATAATATAGATTTTTCTTTTTAATTCTGTTGTTTTTTAAATTTTCCTGACGTGGAATAATGTTGCATCACTCACACCAATGACTCAATATAGGTTTTAAATGCAAGATCGATTTATTGTAACTGAACAGAAAATTCTTCTAGTAATGCACTTGGGGTGGGGAGGAGTGGGGAAGAGAGCAAGAGGAGGAAGAGCTATGTCCTTTCATTGCACTGGCAGGTTGGTTACAGAATTACTATGTAAGTCTCTAAAGGACTCCCCAAATCACTGTGAACTGAGATGGTTTGGGAAGCTTAGTTGGGGAAAAAAACCCAATAAACTTTGAAAGAGGCAGTAGCAGTTTCCAAGAAAATATAGTTCATGAACTGCTAAACTTCTCCCCATTTCACTTAAAAAAAAACAACCCATTGTGGGACAAGTTTCCATCCCCTGTCAATCAGCAGCCTGTACAGCTTCCCTGGTTTGTGTGGGATGTAGATCTGCCCCTTTTCCATTTTAAATGGAAATCAGATTTCTTCTGTTTTGTTTTTAATTATATATATATTTATTTTTTTTTTTGGTCCCTGTGACAAAAGCTACTCATTAATGCCACAAAGTGAGAGCAGGGAAAAAGCCAACCTGTTTTGAAGGATTGAATTGCTTCACTGGCAGAGGGGAGCCATGTCCCTCCTCAAAAACAGAAATAAAGCCTATTTTGGGCAAAAGCAACATTCTGGTCAGAGCTGCTCCAGTGGCCCTGCGTGCAGGAGCGCTCTTGGCTTTGTATTCCGCAATGATTTTTGGTTCGGTTTGTTTTTCCAATGAAGTAGTAACAACTTAGAGCCTTCTCTTTTTTTTTTTTTCTCTTTTTCTTTTTCTTTATTTTTTTTTTAATTGGTAACTCATCCTTAAGCACTGCAGAGAGGAGCCTTCTAATTTGTAAGCCAAGATATACAAATCCTCTCTCTCAAATTTCCTTTGTTGTTTTGTCCTCACGGAGGGCTCCCTCGCCTGTGAATCACATCAAGATTTGAAGAACCTTTCAGTCAAAGCTCAGTAGTGTGCCAGTGGGCACTGGCCAGGAAAAAGAGAGAGAGGAGAGGAGGGGGGGGAAGAAAAAAAAAGATTGATATTTGCCCTCTCTTCTTATCTGCACTTGATTTATAAGTCAGTGCGAGTATGCAAGAGAAATAAAGGCAAAGACCTTGATGCCTCCCTGTGGAGAATATGCACCATTTGGATTGAAGGCATGAAAGAGGAGAAATTAATGGTAAGCTGTTCATCTGTCACTACTGCCAGCCTGATGGTTTTGCAGAGAAGGAGAGGACTGGCTGACATGCCCTCCAGTCAAGGGCACGACTGCCCGCTGTTCCCGTATTATAAACACAGCGCTTCGGCTTTCCGAGGGATTTAAATTTAAATTATACTCTACTTTGGATAGGCAAATCTTTACACAAGTTTATTTTCTTCAAGTATTAACATGCAGGATTTTGCTGGCTTTGTGTGGGAGAAAAATAAAAATTGAGTCCCCCCCTGTTTGATAAAAAATGTGTAGCAGGCTCTTAAAGCGTCTCCGTGGTTTTTTAAGGCAGTGCGTTAGGGTGTAATGAGATTTAAATGTATATATGCCTTGAAGATTTAGGCACATGCATAAATAGATAAGCTTTAGTTATTCTGCTTTCTGGCACACAGGGCAAGATTGAAAAGTTCAAAATGGGAGTTGAATGTTGGGTTGGGAGGGGGCTGTGTACTTTTTTTTTTCTCCTATTAAAATGGTATCATACCAACTGCTGCTGACAACATTAGGAGTGCATCTGGGGGATAAAAACTGACACAAAACTTTCATGTTTTCTCATGACAAGAACTATGCACTCATTGCTCACTGACTTGTTTTCAGAGCATGTCGTCGTGTGCTGTCTTGCTGCTGTGGAACTGTTTCGATGCCACACCTCACCCAAGCGTTTGCTGCTCTGCTCCAGTCCTCAAGATGCTTCAGCAGCACCTAGGAGCCACGCTGTGTGCCACAAAAGGTATCAGTGCTCACACAGACAATTCGTGGTGCCTAGCACGGCACAGTTAAATTCATTGAATCCTAGAATGGCTTAGGTTGGAAAGGACCTCATAGATCATCGTCTTCAAGCCTTCTGCTGTGGGCAAGGACATCTCTCAACTAGATTTGGTTGCCCAAGTCCTCATCCAATCTGGCCTTCAGGGAAGGGGGCACCACTCTAGGCAACCTATTTCAGAGTCTCATCACCCTCTACCCTCTTACTGAAGGACTTCTTCCTAAGATCCAATCTAAACCTACTCTTTCAGCTTCAAACCATTCCCCCTTGGCCTGTCTCTACCATGAAAAGTCCCTCTGCAGCCTTCCTCTAGGATCCCTTCAGGTACTGGAAGGCAGCTCTGAGGTCCCTCCAGTATCTCCTTTAGTTTGAACCCCAGCTCCCTCAGCCCATCCTCATAGCAGAGGTGCTCCAGCCCTTGGATCAACCTCAGCAAAAGAGTTGCTTTGCACTGTGCATAAATTCAGGGTTCAGTCTATGTCACATTACCTCTGCTCACCCCCAGCAGCTATTTCAAACCCTCTTTGCTGAGCCCCAACAGTGAGCTGGGAGGAAAAAAAAAAGAGAGTGAGCTGCAAGTCCACTGGATTTATAGACAAGAAGATAAAATAAACTAAAATGCAAGACTCTCTTCCTTACTTCTCTTCAATTCTCCTGAGTTCAGAGCTAATTTCATTATTACTTGAGGCCTGAGTCATGATTCTTGAAATCCTGGTTTATGCAACAGATTTCAGTAGAATAATTATGCTTAAGTAAGCTGGAGTTTGCTCTTCCCATGGCAGAGTGAATGACTTGCATATCACTTCTGACAGAGCTGCAACTCTTCCACAAACCTGACAGAGGAGAATCCCTTCCAAACCAAACCATTCTGTCACCTTTAAAGATTATCTACTCCAACCACCCTGCAGTGAGCAGGGACATCTTCAGGTAGAACAGAACCCTGCCCAATCTGACCTGCAATGGTTCCAGGGATGGGCATCTACCACTTCTCTGGGCAACCAATCAGAGAGAAGATGGAAGCTGGAGGATCTCCAGGGAGGAAGAGGCATCCTTCCTGCCAACACAATTTACAGTTGCAAAATAGTATGTCTTGAGTTGTTATCTTTTTCTTTCTTCCCTCTACACTGTTGCAGGAGGGGTTATCCTGTCATTCGCTCCAGTGTTGGGACACTAAGGCTTTCTTCTGGGCTCTTTGGTTTCTTAAGCCCATCCATGCCATGCCCACCCATGCAAGCTTCTCTTTCATGTGCAACACAGTCCATTTTCTCCATAGCCTGTTGGGAAAACCCTCAACAGGGTGATTTCTAACACTGACTGACAAGGATGAAGGCATTCACAGCCCAAAATTATCTGGGTAGAGATATGGTAACCAGGACTGAGGAAAAATTCACCTTCAAAAATTTCCAGTAGCTCTTATCTCTCCATTCCTGAAGCATCTCCTCCGCGGTGGCTGCGCTTGTGACATCTGCCCAGCGCTCTGCTTTTTAACTCCCTGCTTCAATCTGCATAGAGTTTTGGCAGACTTCAAATGTTGGAGGTGCTGTTTGCTGTGCCAGCTGTGCATTAAGCATATTTTATTTGTTTAAAGTTTCTGCTAAAATGAGAGATGTTAAGAGATTGTGGGGCAAGTCTGCTCTGTCACGGACTTCCGAATGATTTTTCTGGGCAGCTCTAGTTCCCCTGGGCTTCAGAGCAGGTAGTTTGTTGCATGAGGAGGTTTCTGTTGTGGTGGTTGGTGGGTTTGGTTTTTTTTTTGTTCTTGTCAAAAAAACCCCCACAAACCCACAACTTCCTTTGTCCTCATTTGTATGCATGGTAAAAATCTGTTTGCACTTGCTGAGTCCGTCTGCACCGAGGCTGATCATCTCCTTGTGCTCCCATGCTGGTCGTGGTGCAGATACAGCACCCATACAGAGCATATCCTCTTGTTCTGGCTGGGTATCACCATGGAGCTGCTCTGTGTTGTGCCCCAGGAGGTAAAGAAGGGAGAATCTTCCCTTCTGCTCTGATATCACCTCTTGTTCATTCAGAAACACCATGAAACCTATGAATCTGAATCTGGATACATTCAGATCCCCTCTGGATACATTCCTGTGCAGACTACCCTGAGTGATCCTGCTTTGGGATGGGGGTTGGACCTGGTGGTCTCTAGAGGTCCTTTCCAGCCTCCAATGTACTGTGATACAGCAAGGGTGGTGAGACACTGGAACAAGTTGCCCAGGGAAGTTGTGTATGTCCCTCCAGAGCCAGGTTGGATGGAGCATTGAGCAACCTGGTCTAGTGGGAGGTGTCTGCCTACGGCAGGGGTGTTGGACCTAGATGATTGTTAAGGTCCCTTCCAGCCCAAACCATTCTATGAACCACAGAATGGTAAGGGTGGAAGGGACCTCCAGAGATCATCCAGTCCAATCTCCATGCCAAAGTAGGATCACCCAGGGAAAGTGATCCAGGTGGGTTTTGGAAGTCTCCCCTCCAGAGAAGGGGAGACTCCACAGCCTCTCTGGGCAGCCTGTCCCAGTGCTCTGTCACCCACACTATAAAGAAGTGTCTCCTTGTGTTGAGGTGGAACCTCCTGTGTTCCAGCTTGTGCCTATCACTGGGCACCACAGAAAAAAGCCTGGCACCTTCATCTTGACCCCTCAGATACTTATAGATATTGATCAGATCCCCTCTCAGCCTTCTCTTCTCAAGACTAAAGCACCCCAACTGTTATTTCCTCTTTTGGGCAAACACCAACAGACTTCACGTTTTCCATGGCTGTATTGATGAATGATCTGTAAAATCATGGAACACCAGGCTGGAACCCGGGCCTCAAGAATCATCTGTTCCAACCTTGGCCAAAAAAAAAGTCTGTCTACTGCCATAGATTACATTGCAAGCAAGGACACAGGAGGGGGTGTAACAAGTCTGGAGGGCTCAGTTTTGCTGATGAAGTGAAGGAAGGTTGTATGGTCCTGCAGGCTAAACACTTTAAAGTCTTGACTTTTTACTTGGTTTTGAAAGTGCATATTGAAAGGTAGCAAAAAGAATATGAAGGTTGTAAGGTTTCAGCACTGAACAGCAAGAAAATGCAAACACATGGATGTTTATATACATCTGATTCTCTGATTTATATATATTTATATGTACACATGCCACAGTGTTAGCACTTCCTACGTGGTGTGCACTGAAATGTGTTCATGTAACCTCCTCATTCTCACTGTTATTTCCTGATTGACACCCAAACTGTGGGCTTTTCCACAAGTTTCTTTACCTAACACTGCCTAGTTATGAAAATAGGACGAAGTTCTTCCCCATTAGTGTGGTGAGAGACTGGCACAGGTTGCCCAGGCAGGTGGTGGAAGCCTCATCCCTGGTGGTTTTTAAGGCCAGGCTGGATGTGGCTCTGGGCAACCTGATCTAGTGTGAGGTGTCCCTGCCCATGGGGTTGGAACTGGATGATCCTTGAGGTCTCTTCCAACCCTAACCATTCTATGATTCTATATTTGGGAATTCTTGGAGAACTGTTTTTATTCCTCTGCAATGAGAACTATGTTTTACCAGAAAGCCTGTTGGTTTTGTTTGGTTTTTTTCCTCTCTGAAGAAGACAAAAGTTTAGTTAGAATACTTTAGAATAGAATAGAATTAACCAGGTTGGAAAAGACCTTTGAGATCATCAAGTCCAGCCTATCACCCAACACCATCTAATCAACTAAACCATGGCACCAATCCCCCCATCCAGTCTCTTCCTAAACACCTCCAGTGATGGTGACTCCACCACCTCCCTGGGCAGCACATTCCAATGGCCAAGCTCTCTTTCTGTGAAGAACTTGTTCCGAACGTCCAGCCTAAACTCCCCTGGCACAGCTTGAGACTGTGTCCTCTATTAAACCAATTTGAAAGCAAGTGCCCTCTCAGCTTCCTAAACAGGGAGATATTCTTGTGTATAACAAGCAGTGAAGTGGCACTTTCCTTGTGGGATCATTGCCTTGCACCATCGTTGTCTCCTGTGTCAGAAACCAGGGATTTGCTTTCATTCTGCATAGCCTCAAACCCACCCAAAACACCTCCTCAAATACAACTGAAAGTCTAAATGAGACCAAAATTGCACTCAAAAACTCAGGTCCTGATTTGGTAACATGAGTGCCCACTAATATTTTCTCTAAACATTGGGAGTGTGTCTGGACTTAGTGCTCAGCTGCTTAATTGAGTATAATTCTATTGTTGGTTTTTTTTTTTTCTGGGCAGTTGATTAAAACTTAGGAAATAAATGTGGTTGGGTTTTGTAATATTTTGGTTTTGTTTTGCTTTTAATTTTTATCTCTGAAATATGATTATAAATGACCTTTGATAAAAAGTTAACAGAGAATATGTCAGGAAGCAGCTCAGAAGGGAAAGATTAAAAGCAGACAGTCTGGAGAGGTGTTTAATTTCAATTTTCTTTGTGGTCTAAGAAATCTGTAGATTTTAAAGCCATCGTGCCATAGTTACTTTTATCAGCAGGGCTCTTTTGTTTTGTTCTGCCACCTAATTCTTTTGATGACAATGAGTCCACAGTTTTCCAATGACTGATTTCGATTTGCATGTTATTGTCAGCCTTTTATATTTTATCATATCTCCACTTTGGTTTTTATGCAGATCCTCACATCAGAAGGCAAGGGCAGGCTGAGCTAAACAGCTGGCTGGATTTGCATGAGAATGGACTGCCCTTTTTCATTTGTTTGTTCTTGGGAAATTACAGTAGGTGAGTATCTGACTCAAATTTCCCAAACAAATAAAGATAAAACTTCACAGATATTAAAACTGTGGAGCATTAAACTGTATCATTTTACATATAAAAAGAAAAGGATTAAATAGAATTAGTCTGTTGAGCTGACTGAGGAGGAACAATGTGAGTGATGGTCTGAAAAGTAAAGATACAAAAGAACCTTGCTATCTTCAGGAGATTTCCCCCCCCCCAAATATTTTCCTTCCCTGTGTTTAAAGGCTAAACACTAACATAAATATTTTCCCTTATGAATTTAAGACATTTTTACTAGGGAAAAGAAAACCTGTGACCTGTTTTAAGTCATTCTAAATGTGCCAGCGCTCATGTATTTTATGTACATATGTAATACAGCAGCTCACAGAACCCCTTTAGCAGTGGATATTCTTTACAGCTCAGACTGGTGGTGTAAAGCAGCCAAGGTGCCGACACGACCAGGGGCAGATGACGTCAGGAAGCCTTACATCGTTTCCAAGAGGCCAAATCTGCGAGGGTGAGCTCAGATCTTTTATTGGACTGGCTGATAGAGATGGAAAAAATGAACAAGCTTCGGGGCACACAGGAACTTGATAGTTGACAGATACGAGCTTTGTAGATTCGAGCAGGAAGGTATCAAAATAACACATGGCACGGCTTGGAGTTGTCAACAGGCTTATAAATTATTTAGAGCATGTGTGCCCCTGTGTGCCTGCTAGCTTGTCCGTCTCTTTCCCCTTAGGCTGCTCAAGCTTTTAAAAGACATAACCCCTCCCTGCAAACCTTACTTCTCTTCTGCCTTTAGACTGTCTCAGAAAGAAGAACATGACTATAACTGTTGCCTCAAACAAAGGTTTGGAAAGGTTAGATTTGATTGTGTCTAGCTAGAGTGTGGGATTTAACTGTTCTCACCGAATCAAAGCATGGTGAAGGTTGGAAGGGACTTCTGGGGATCATCTAGACAAACACTCCCCTCCTAAGCAGGATTGTCCAGAGAAGGTTGATGAGGATTGAACCCAGGTGGGTTTGCAAGCTCTCCAGAGAAGGAGACTCCACAACCACTCTAGGCAGCCTGGGCCAGGGCTCCAGCACTCTCCCAGGATACAGTTTTTCCATGTGTTTAGATGGAATTTCCTATCTTCTTATGCATACCCATTGCCCCTTGTCCTGTCACTGGGCACCAACGAAAGGAGTTTGGCCTCATTCTCCTGATCCTTGCCCTTCAGATATTGATCAGCATTGATAAGATTCCTTTTCAGTCTGCTCTTCTCCGGGCTAAACAGCCCCAGATCTTTCAGCCTTTTCTCTTAAGAGAGAGGCTCCATTTCCCCAATCATCTTTGTATCTGCTGTTGGACTCTTTCCCTTAGTTCCTTGTCTCTCCTGAACTGGGGAGTCCAGAAATGGATTCAGTGCTTCAGATGTGGCCTCACTAGGGCAGAATAGAGGGGGAGGAGAAATTCCCTAGACCTACTGGTCACACTTCTTACTATACCCCAGGGTACCATTGGCTTTCTTGGCTAAGAGAGCATACTGCTGCCCCATGGTGAACACATTTTACGTGTAGACTCTCTTGCTTTCAACTTAAAGTAGAAGCTTGAAGTAGCAGTAATGCTGTACATGATCCAGAGTTAATCATCTGGGCTACCAGCTCTGAGTTCCCTGGTTATGTGGTAACTGCTACTCTTGTATGAGATAATAAAAGTTCACTCTTTCCTCTCATATAGTTGGAACTGGATACATAGAGTCACAGACATGCCGTACTGGGAGAGCAGCAGCATCAGGGAGTAGCACAGGGCCAGCTACCAGGCAAAATTTGTAAGGGGAAAATATATTTGTTGCCTTTGTAATTTTATTATTCTGACTTCTTCCATAATCTTTTGTGAGCACACACAGCAAAGTCTGGAGAGCTTTAAATCCTTTTTGTTTTAAATGCATCAAAATCACTCATAGTTTTCAGTACACCTTTACATTGAAACTTATAAGTGAAAAGGGCTCTAAATAATTCATTAGCCTGCTGCCATCTCTTGGCTTTTCTTTGTGGTGGTGTGAAACCTTGCTGCTCAAGCACACCAGGCCTGTACCTGTCAGCCAGCAGGTGTTGACACAGTTGGTGTAAAGCTCTGTGAGGTCAGGGGGAAAGACAGTACGTATGGATTCTGGCTGTTCTGAACGTGGGGTCCCCCCTACAGCTGCAGAGGATGCAGATCTGCCACAGGCTCAGCCTATTATTAGTGCTCTAATAGATAAAATAGACTTGCTCTTGCAGGGCAGCATCACTGTAGCTCAAGAGACAGCAGCAGCAGAAGACAGCTAGTCCCAGGGAAGTCCAGAAGGTCCTAAATCCACCTCCTACAAAGCTGAAATGATTGTTTCATGGATGCTGGGACTCATAGGTGCCTTGCAAATAGGTAAAAGGAGACCTAGTCCTGGAAGACCAAGGGTATGCGGGAGCATGCTCCATCAGATGGAGCAGGAGCTTTTCTGGAAGGCAAGAGGTTGCTGCTGGGAACCTGATGGTCTTACAATGATAAAATCACAGAATTGTTCTGGTTGGAAGAGACCTTTAAGATTATCAAATCTAACTGTTAAGCCAGTACTGCCAACTCACCACTAAACCATGTGCTTAAGCACCACATCGTATCTTGGGCCAGCTGAGGACAAGTTTAGCTTCTGGGGAGCTGTGTGAAATGGACATTGTGCCTGGTGGACTGAGCTTGACTTCTCTATAGGCCTTTTGTTCTTTTCATCTATTTAAAACACTCACAAATATTGTTTTGTTTTAGGAAAGCTACACAGGGAATTGCTCCCACTTTGCTCAGCACCCAGCAGATCTGAAGGCACTATGGTAAGATTGCACTTGCTAAGGACTCCCCATGAATATTGCTAATCTATAATTCAAGCCTCTGTTTGAAGGTAAAAAAAACTGATGTGGCTTTGTCTTGAAAGTGCCAGTGGTCTAGGAGATGAGAAATGATGCTCTGGATAAAACAGATGAACCCTTCACTTGGCTTTGAACAGAGAATACCAGGGGTGAGTGTTTGCTGTCATTTGCACTTCACAGGAGTTGTGTGGAGAGTCCTAAAGCTGTAGGTGTGCTTGTCCCCCTGCACAGAGCTCCCCACATCACCTGCTGAACTCCCTCAGGAAGCACCATGATCAAGCCCTGGCTGTGAAAGCCACCGAGCCTGCAGAACCGTGCTGCACACACTGTGCAGAACCTTAGCACGGCTCGGTGTTTACAGCGGCAGCGCAGAAGTACAAGCAAATTTTGGCTTGTTATTGATTTCCTGTTGATTTGATTCTGTTGTGTGTGGTATTTCTGGCCTTTTTCCCCAAACATGCTGCATTTTAAAATCCTTTCCTAAATATCACAAATAGATATCAGAAGTTGTGTTGGCATGTCTGAATGTTTTCCAAGCTTTTGCTGTTTTCACCATTGCAGGAACCATGGCCCTGGCAGAGCTGTGAATGACTTTGGATCCCAGGCATCCAGCCTGACGAGGACTCAGATTACTTTGGTGTTACAATACATAAAAAATGATGTAGAAAACAAGACATTTTGGCTCTGGAACCTAACCTGGAAATGGATTGCTGGGAGAAATGGGATATCTGGCTGGCTTGTCTTTCTAGTGAAGAGGAACAAACTGTCTCAGATTTGGCTAAGTTTAGCACTTAGTTATTTAGTTATTTAGGTTTTGTTGTTGGATTTTAATCTGGATTCCCATGAGACTTCCTTCAGCATTTGGATGTGTTTGAATGAGCTCTTTCTGATATTGTTGGTTTAATCAAACTGGGCTGGCATGCTCACTCGAAAACCAGCCATGCAGGGAGGAAGAGCTTGTGCATTGGGGGCCAGCTCATGCTGCTGAGCTCTGGTTTTTCTCTGGACTACTTCGTTTGTGTGAGCTGTTGGTACCCAGAGGTAGGACAAAGGGCAGTGGGCACAAGCTGGAACCCAGGAGGTTCCATCTAACCATGAGGAAAAACTTTCTTGTGAGGGTGCCAGAGCACTGGAGCAGGTTGCACAGAGGGGTTGTGGAGTCTCTCCCCTGGAGAGATTTCAACTCCCCCTACACATGATCCTGGGCATCCTGCTGTGGATGACACTGCTTTAGCAGCAGGGTTGGACTAGATGGTCTCCAGGTGTTCCTCCCAACTCCTTACCACGCTGGGATTCTGTGATAGATGCTATGGCTCCAGCATGATAAATGCAATGATGTGCACGTGCAAAGGGTTAGATTTTCACCTGATCTATAATAATTGCTGGAACTCAGTGAATTTACACTCACTGTCAGGGGCATTAGGTGGGTCTGCTTTTTACACAAAATGTTATTCAGATTTTGTTTTAATCCCCCACTTGTACACTGACTTTGTAATGTGACTTCTTGCATAAATCCATTGCTAAAAAGAGCCATTTGAAGGCAGCTGTCTTTTGGAGAATCAGCAATTTATTTGGTTTTCAGTACCAAACAAAAGGTAGAATTCCTTATGCTGCCACAGAGCCACTTACCACAAGGTCCATGCAACCACCTTAGAGCTTCTAGCAGCCTCTCTGATTAGAGGAGACAGAAGTGGCTCAGCTTATTCCTGTAGGACAACCTCAATTCAAGCAACTTTTTGTCCTTTTTCTTGATGTTTTCTTGGTGTGATTAGTTGTCTCCTGTGGTTATGTTGACCTAAAGATGGTGCCAGGACTCCCCTGAGCTCAATACCTGCAGATTATCCATCTTTTCCCTGAACAGCCAGAAACTGGTGGTTGTTTGGGTTGACACTGACCCATGTAGCAGGTAGGAAAAACTTCTTCACTGAAAGAGTGGTGAAGTACTGGAACAGGCTGCTCAGGGAAGTGGTGGAATTGGACTCAATGATCTCTTTGGGTCTCTTCCAACCCCTGACATCCTGTGATCATGTGTGATCCTGTGATCATCCCAGGAAGCATTCAAACAATGTGTAGTTCTGCACTTAGGACATGTTGCAGTGGTCAACTTGGCAGTGCTAGATTAATGGTTGGACTTGACGACCTTAAAGGTCTTTTCCAGCCTGAATGATTCCATGACTCTAGATGATGAGGATGGAAGGCTGCATATCCTTGCCGATGAGCCACGCTGAAGTGCAGACTAATCCCAATTACTCTTGGGGGGTTGCGGGGAGAGAAGACACAAACCTCTCTATCATTAGGGTTTGTTATGGTGTGGTCACTTCCACTTCCCACCTCTGTCAAGGGTGCACAAACACAGCTCATGCAAGTTGGTTTATCTCATGGTTTTCCCAAAACAAGGAGAAAAGAAGGGTCTCCATAACCCTTGGCCTCCAAGCAGTTGATTCTTTTCACTGGTTTGTGAGACAGCATTTTGTTTTGAAAGCCTTTCACAATGCTGAAAGGACACTGGGAACCTCTTTGTATGCTTCTGAAATTTTCACCAAGAAAACAGAGGAAGCAGCACTTTTATGTCGACATTTTATGCCCCTGTAGGTTTTGTGTTCAGCTCCTGTGCAGAGCCCCTGTGTGTTCCTGATAACCTGCGACTGGACTTGGTGGGGTTTAATGCCTGTCTTTCTGGGGTGTTTTTTTCATGTTTATATGGAACATTTTGAAGCAGCAATTAAAATAATTAAGGAGGGTGAAGAAATCTTTAGCATGCAACAAAGATTTCTGCAAAATGTTAATTTCTGTCAAATAAGTGAATATATGCACAGATGCCTCCTGACAGAGGCTGTGATTTCTGAGTGCTTTGCATGCCAAATAACTTGTTTACCCCCTCAATGTTTGCCAAGTTTACTGTCAATTTACAAATAATTTCCATTTTGCTGTTTATTCTGCTGCCTTTTGATGGATATGTCTTCCAGACTTTTATCTTGCATGTAGACAAACTAATTAATATTTTCCCTTCAGGCAAATATTTTTTTCTTAGATCTAAATGTGGGTTAGATTCTTCTTCGTTTCCATATGCTTTGTTCTGTCAATCATTTCTCTTCCATGATACTAAAAATGTACCTTTGTGGATGTCATTTCTCATGTTTTACAGATTTATTTCCCCCACATCTATATGGGAATGTGTGTATGTAGAGAGACATATTTGTTATATATGTGTTCAAGTATGTTTTAGCAGAGAGAGTGAAAATAAGAGCTTCCTGCTAGGATTTGGCTTTTAAGGCTGGATGAAAATACATGATCTTTTTTATTTATTTTCTTTCCCTGCCTTGCCTGTTGCTGCCATTTCCCAGGCTTGACCTCACAGTTTGTGGTTACTGCTGCCCATATGGCACGTGCAACACTGAGTATGTCTCTTCTGCAGTGTCAGCCCTGGTTCCTGCACGTCTTTTTGACCTAGTCCAGCCCTATTAGCCATATATGAAATATCCAGTGTATCCTGCTTCCATCCTCTTACTGTCATCACAGGACAGACCACGGTGGGCTACCCCTTCTGACATGAGCAGGCTGAAGCAGGAATGGTCTTGAGCAACTGTAATGAAGGAGGGATCCCAGAACCTCAGTATGGTGAGGGTTGGAAGCAAGACCTGGAGATCATTCAGTTGAAATCCCCTGCTAGATTAGAGTCACCCACAGCCGGTTGTCTGGGATCACAATGTCCAGCTTGATTTGGAATATCTCCAGAGAAGGAGGTCCCACAACCTCTCTGGGCAGCCCGATCCAGGCTTCAGCAACTTCGCAGGGAAGTTTTTCCTCATGTTCAGATAGAACTTCCTGGGTTCCAGTTTGTGTCCATTACCTCTTGTCCTGTCACTGGACAGCACTGAAAAGAGTCTGGCCACAATGCTTCCCTCTGGACTGCTCTGGCCAGATTCTGCCAACCTTGGTGCCAAAAACTCCTCTTAATTCAGCAGCGCAGCCCCAGGAACATGAGGACAGGACAGGAAGAAATGGGTTTGAGTTGCAGCAGAGGAAGTTTAGGTTGGACATTAGGATCAAATTCTTCCCCAAAAGGGTTGTCAAGCCCTGGAACAGGCTGCCCAGGGAAATGGTGGAGTCCTCAGAGGGATTTAAAAGTTATGTAGATATGGTGTTCAGGGACATGGGTTAGTTGTGACCTGGCAGTGCTAATGGTGGGACCTGATGATTTTAAAGGTTTCTTTAAACCCAAAGGAACCTGTGATTCTACAACAGCCCTCTCGTGGTGCCTTTCATTGAAGTCTAGACATGTTTGAAGACCTCTGATAGCTAAATATTGCCAGCCATGTGCAAGGAACAAGAATTCCACAGAGTCTCTGCAGCTTCCACAAAGCTTTTAGGTGGGTGGGATAACAAAACCACATAGAATGCTATTGGAAGGCTGCATGTTAAGCACTTTCTGCTGCAAACAACACAGGTGGTAACCGCGAGCCCAGATATCGTGAACAGACTCTTGCAACTTACCGCTCACAAAAATATCTCTGCAAGAAAAAAATCCCCTCCCAACGACTCTGTTTACAGAATGCTTGGTATTTCCTATCTCTGGAAATATTCTTGTGGTAGCTCCATATGTCACAGCTAGTCTGACAAGCTTTCTTTTGAACTGTTTGCAGGTTGCAGTCTGTCTGGAGGGCTGGGTGCTGATGCCTTCAGGTTTTTAGGCCCCGCGTTATGGGCACGGTTGTCTTGTTCACTTTGCAGGCATCGAAGAAGGGAGCTGGGATTTAGCAGGATTTGAAGAAACTTCCTAATTATGCCAAGCAGAGAGAGAGAGTGAGTAAAATCTCAGCCAGAACCCCAGGTTTGTTATTCCCCGCTCTGGTTTTAGTGCGCCTCTGTAATTTTCTGTGTTTCTGCTTTTGTTTATATCACCGCAGTCAGCGGGACTGCCAGATTAAAAACCGAAATACATTATCTTCACACATCCTCAAAACCTGTCGAGAAAGGAGGAGAAATTAAACAAGGACAAAAACTCACAGTGAAGTGAAGCAGTTTCCTTTGAGCTGCCTTATTAACCAGTCAAGTACTTGACTGCCACTGTCAGCTAGATTTCTTTAGAGGAAGAGTGGCGTTCTGAAAAATACAAATTCACTGCCTGCACAAGTTAATGAGGCCCTTCAGCAATGTTCATTGATAGTGTAAATTCATCATCATACAGTGCTCCAAACCATAAATGGGATATGCATACAGGAAATCATCCACTATTAGGAATTTGCCAGACATGGAAAGAAAAAGAAGCCATTGATAAGCAGAAAACTCATCTCAACTGCTCGGTGCTGATGGGTGCACAGCACATTAGTAATGCCAGATAGTGCCACGATGAGAACTTATTAAGGTGAATTGAGGTAGCTCATCAAGTACATTTTGCTCCCCTTTGTTCATCTTTTATGGACTCTCTCAGCTGCCTCCCTCACATTTGCCAGCGCCGGGTTAGAGGAAGTTTGCTGTGTAAGGACTTCCACCAACATAAAGGGACAAATGTCTCCAAAGATGTCTCTCTCTTTTTTTTTCTGCACACTCACTCACACAAATGTGCTTATGTGTTTAATTGATTTTCAGTTTGCATTTGCAAGTGATAGCTTTACAGACACCAAATTATCTTAAGGGTTGTAGTGAACAGCAATAAAAAAATGGCAGCACCCCAGAAAATATATATCAAGGTGACTTCCTGATCTGTTAAATAATTATTGAGGTGTTTTGCCCTTCATATCGATCAATAAATCACTCTGTGGTACAATATATTCAGGACTTCTGCCCTTGTTGAATAGTCTCAGTTTGAAAATCCCTGGGACCATTAGGCCAGTGTCTCAGTGTGATCTGTCTGTTGGCCAGCTGCCATCATTCTGCTTCAGCAAATGAATAGTCAAATGAACACCTTGCATTGTGGTCATAAAATGTGAGCTTCTTGATGAGATGAAATGTGCAAACTTGTGGAAATCTTGAAGACCGTGCCTCCTGATGTGCAGGACAGACACCATGAAATTTAGGATCTGAACCCTTATAAATAAAGCAGACTGCTGTGGAAAGGCTTTGAAACTTCTATGTTCCTCACCTGTGGTCTTGATTGGGATGGGATCTGAAGAAAGGCTGCATGAAGTTAATCTCTGAAAAGAAGAAAATCACTACCCCAACTCCCTGATGCCCTGAATGTCCACTGTGGAATGAATCTTGCTTGTTGTGGAGCCACAGATGACTGGGCACCATCTAAGGACCATCAGTAGAGGATGCTGAGAAGAGGCAACTTCTGGTATTCGTTTTCTTGCAGTGTTCTTGGTTTCACACATGAAGACAAGGTTAAGGGCATGAACTCTGGAACGCTCTGCTAAGGATCTGCTTTTTGGCAGCACATGTAGCCTTCCCACAGGGATTAGTTCAGAACTCATTATAATCCATGGAAACACCTAAACTCCAGTTCCCTTCTTCCAGTGCCACCTGCTTCACTCTGCTGATGTGTTTGTGTCATCAGCTGCAGAAGGCATTGGGCAGAGTAGCAGAAGCCTAAGCAAACATGTCTCCCATTTGTAAACAGGAATAATGATGTTGACTGGAAGATAAGTAGGAACAACTGAGCAGAAACTGCAGATGCTGGCATGTTCTCTGCTCTCCGATTTTCAAACCACTTTGGTACCTCCTCTGCACTTCTATTCCCTCTCCTGGAAGTAAAATCCTCATCCACCTCTTTTTGTAAGCCCCACCAGTGCTTTATTTTGGGCCTCACATCTTCTCCATGCTGCAAACTATTTCAAAGCTGACAGGTCAGAGAGATGCTCCTTGGTCCTCTCTGCCCTTTTGTGTCCCTCCTTGCCTCTCATCCACTCCACCAACTCCTCTTTTCTTCCCCCCCTTGCCTCATATGACTCTCCCCTGGCCCTGGACACCCCGCTCTTCTGAACACATTTTTCTCTCAACTCCTGCCAAAGTCCATAGGATGATCTCCAAAGAGATCTCAGAGCTTGGTTTCTGAAAGGGTGGCTTTCAAATAAATCTGGAGTGCACATTGTTTAATGCACTGTGGACTGTAAGAGATGAAACGGAGTTAGAGGCTTTTGTTCCTTTTGCCCGCTGCTCAAATCCCCAGCTGATAATTACGAACAATAGATGAAAATGTGTTTGCTGTATATCATGAGAAGAAATCTTATGGAAACATTAAGCAGCCTATTATTGCAAGGCTCTTGTAAATACTGTTTTGTAAGAAGAACCTATCTGAGCTGATGTAAAACTTAATATTCCTATTAACAAGATGTACTATACTATTTCCAATTCATATCAGTGGAAATGCATTTTAAATTACAAAGTGCTCGTATTTTATCTGAGCCAATGTTCTGATTCACATGCCTCCCCTTTAATCCTCTTTCCATTCAAAGTTTCACAATTCACATCTTCTTTTCCCCCTTATTTTAGGTAATATTTTCTGTGTTTTCAAAATGCAATCAAAGCTTGTTAGCTCCTACCCAACCATGTTTGGTTGAATGGGAATATTAATAATACCAGCTATTGATGTCTTTATGCTAAAATTTGATTTATTGAGCAAGTGGCACATAATCTGTGGGGAAAATACCTGGAGATAACACCTTGAGATGATTAATTGTGTTTACAGTGCATTCCTGTAATAATTGTTTACAAGGAAATTTATGCATGAGTTGCTGCCCCAGTTCAAAAGAATAACTCATCAGATTGTCAAGCTCTCCGCTCTTGAGTATTCCAGCTAATTGCTATCTTTGCTAGTTGAGCATCATAAATCCTTCTTCCACAGAGCTGAGAACAGGATTTGGGGATCATGTGCTTTCATGCAATGAAAACCTTTTCATTCCTGGGAACAGCAGTTTCCTCATGCAGGAAGAAAAAAAACCCCAAGATATGTGAGGGGAGGCTGTCTCCAGAAGATTGTGACGAGCTGCCCAGTGGCATTGGATATAACTCCTGAAATGAGCTCATACAATCATGTGGTAAAATCTGTGCTGGGTGAATTTGCCAGGAGTGTTATGGATAGTGAATAAACTATGAGGATATAGACTTAGTCTTCTATATTTAAAAACCAGTTCTGCTGCTCTTGACTTTTGCTGCAGGGTAGAGCCGGTAAGATGGGTTGGAGAACGGTTCCTTTGCAGCCATCTGTGCTTAATACTGATCTGGTAACAATTGCACAATTCTCCCCTTTTGGAATGAAATCTGCCCTTATAATAAACCCCCAGAGATGCTTCATGCATTATTTTTTGGGTGGGTGGGGGGAAGGTGGGGAATTGTGAGAGAGTTTATCTTGTTTCCAACTTTGGGGTTTCATTACTTCATAACTAACTTTACTGTAGGTACAGGAGTATTATCCAAGCAGTATGTTGCCAGGAAGTGGCTGATAATGTTTAATAATTCCTGATTACATTCCTGTTCCAGTCCATGAGCATGATTATACAAATGTTTCTGGTGCTACTTTTCGGTACAAATCCTTCTTTTCAGGTTTTTTTTTCCCATCCTTGTTGACAGTGTATTGGTCAGGATACAAGAGAAACCAACCTATTTGCTAGTTTAATTAAAGATGTCAGTAAAATCCTTAAGGTTTGCCTGGGAAGGAGCAGATTTACTTGCTGCTTTTATGCACACTGTGGGATTTAAACATTTTGAGAATTGCTTTGGTGATTTTTCCCAGGAGATAAAGGAATGGATTAAGTGAAGTAGTTTCTGATTATAATTGGTCTGGTTTAAACACTTAAAAATAACTTTAAGAAATAAGAAAACACAAAACAGGTTTTCAAGTAGGGATTTAAGTCCTTTTTTTTTTTCTCCCCCTTTTCCCCAGCTATGTGTTTATTCCAGCTTTGGTGTCTCATTGTGAGCTATCAAAGTGTGCTGTGCGTAAGGTGGCCTATATGTACTTTAGCCCCTCCGAGCAGCAGTCCAGGCAGAGGACAGATGTCTGAAGGAGAAGAAACAAAGGGACTAAATCTGAAGAATCAGCAGGGGAAGAGAAAAAGGAGATAGGGGGGTTGGGGGTGGAAAGAGGCTTTCAGCCTTTGGATAGGTTATTTGCTTCTTTCAAACAAAGTGGGCTGTGTGTGCTTTAAACCTTCCCCATGTTTCCAGGCAGCCTGGCCAAGCTCGGCCAAAGGAGGGCTCCCACCACCTGTTGCTGAGGTGTTCCTGGCACAAGAGCTCTGCGGCTGGCACTGGGCTGCTGCTCCTCTCCGGTGGCACCGTCCCTGCTGTATACACACAGGGCACCGCGGGAAAGCTGCTCTGCCTGCTGTGCTAGCGCAACACATGGGCTCTGCCTTCCCTTTGTCTCAGGTAGGTGAGCGGCCAATAACAAGGAATTGCTGCCAAATGATTCATGTCACAGTCATTTAGAGAGACAGAGGTGGCTTTGGCATAAATCAAACTCTTCAGATGGCTGAACCAAGCCTAATGCTGTAACCCCCTAATGCCATCAGGTCTTAGGGTACCAGCTGCGCTGGCTGAGGGCAATGAAATGCGCTGCTGAGCAATTTAGGAATATAAATTTAACAGATACACTTAGGCTTGTGGTCCCAATAGATGTGGGTTGCTGGTACACGTGTAGTAACTGTAGTACATCACAAGTTAGTGGTAAGGGAATTCTTGAGAGAAGAGAAGGGGAGGGGAAAAAAAAGAAAGAAAGGGGGAAAAAAAAGGCAAGGCAAGCAAGACTTTACAAGCAGGTTTTGATCAAAAGTAGACACAATAACACAACACACGAAGCAGATTCTGTAGGAAATATTAGGCTCTAATCTTACAAAATATTCCAACCATGCCTATCAAGCAACATTAATAACAGTGTTATTGACAGAGTATTCATTTAAAGTCTTTCTGTTGGATACAATTAACATTTAGATGAGAGACAGTTATACGTACTCAGATGATCTATATGGAAGAAACAATGACTCATCTCTCCAGCAGCAACAGTACCAAGTCTCACAGCAGGGAAATTGCATTGCTTCTAGCTTAAAAAATATATAAAAGATATTTTCCATGGACTTTGCAGCAGAAATCAGCTTGTTCCTATCAGAAGGATTGCTGTTTACTATTTCCTTATTCAGAGAGGAAATTTCTGTGTGGTTTGCCAAGCGCTGGGATGGAAGTATTTAGGGCAAGCCTAGGTAGCACAGCAGAAAGGGCTGGGATGGACAGCTCATCTCTGGGGTCAGGAGCAGGCTGATGTGCCCTTCTCCCGGGTTTTCTTCCAGAAAATCTTTATGTGATTTTACATCACTTTCATGAATGTCAGTAAGCCAGGAACCTCTGTACATCAAGGGCAAGGACAGTGATGGTGTTCACATCTCCTACTCCTGTATCTGTGCTTTAAAGTTTAAAGCAGAATTCCTCACTTGCTAACACTACCTCTCCCTACAGACCTGTTTAAATCTGGATGGAGACAAGGATACTGCAAGGATGCATTCAGACAATGATTTCCTGAGATTCGTGGTGACTCCAAACAGGTAACCGATAAACCTTGAGGCTTGGATTCATCTCACCTGCTCTTAGTCCTTTAAAAGTTAGTCTAGGTTTGCTCTGAGTTTGACAGAAAGAAATGAGTTTGGTCTGAAAGACATTTAACCCAGCTAGTTACAGATCCTTTATGTTTAGAAGGCTGAAGTGACACAGTCTCACAGGGGACAGTCTCAAGCTGTACCAGGAGAATTTTAGGCTCGAGGTGAGGAGAAAGTTCTTCACCAAGAGAGTCATTAGTCATTGGAATGTGCTGCCCAGGGAGGTGGTGGAGTCACCATCCCTGGAGGTGTTCAAGAGGGGATTGGACGTGGCACTTGGTGCCATGGTCTAGTCATGAGGTCTGTGGTGACAGGTTGGACTCAATGATCCTCGAGGTCTCTTCCAACCTTAGTGATACTGTGATATCTGAATTCAACGTAACCAAAGCACTGATGGTAGTCACTAAGTCAGTTAAGTGTGACTGTGGTGAGCTGGCTCAGAAGCTTTTGCATTAGCAAGACACTACATTTTTCTCCACATCTCTACCTGCCTGGAGATCTCCCCACCCAAGTTGGGCTTTGTGCAGTTTTAGAAGATACTAAATCAGCCAGAAACAACCAAACAAAACAAATGCAATTGTCTGAGATGGAGGCAATCTTGAATAGTGACAAAACTTTCCACCTTAAAACGCCCTCCACACCAGCAGCCACTGTTCTGGTGCCTCAAAACCATCATGACTGGGTTTAGAGAGAGTGGAATAATAGCAATTAATTGAACATTTGCCTTGTATGTCAAAAGAAAAAAAGAAAAATTAGATTAAATGATGCCACCATAAGGCTTGCAAGCCTTCAAATGGAGTTATCTTTATCCACGCCGCTTTAAATCCCATCCATAGTAGCCCGGCAGTAGTTTATTTATATTAATTCTGTCCTGTATATTTTACATGCTGTAGGAATGCCTAGAGCATGCATGTTAAGCAGTTAAGAAAATTAATCTGCCTGGGCAGTGATAACATTTGCAGAATGAAATCCTCACAATTAGAAAGACATTTGAAGAAACCACGTTAGGAGGTGCTGAAATGTTCTTGAAGAAATGCCACATGTTGCTGCGGGCAGTAATGAAACATTTCCATATAAAGTACTACACAAACACGTCTCAAATGTAGACATATGTTAGCAGATTATGGAGTGTGAGAGTGATACAGTAGTGATGATTATTTGCAAGTGTTAATGTTACCAAAGCTGAAGGGTTATCTCCTGATCTTGGGCCCTATGTGTAAATAATTATATCTGAAAATGCGAGCCGCCGGAGCCCTCAGAGGTTCTATAGGCTCAGCCCTTCTGAAGGGCTGTGGGGTTTATTGATCTGCAGGATGTGATAGTCAATTGCAGTGGATTTATGCTGAGATATCAGTGAGCATATGGCTGAAGCCGCGCACGTTTGAAATCGAGTTACTCATATTGCACACGCTTCCACGTGGCTCAGCGTTTGCCACTCAGAGAGCAATCAATATGCAAAAGGTGAAGTCAAATGTACATTAGCTCTGCGGAGGTGATTTCCTATGCAGGGCACATCGCAGTTCTATCAGCAAGCCAGGGAAATGTTATCCCTTCATAAATCCATCAAATGTTTCCTCTGAATGTGTCCATCTACTATGTAAATAGAAGTGGCCTTCTAAATATCTGTTTGTCTAAGTGAGAATAACCTACTTATTTCCATAGCCCACTAGATCCAATAGAGTGTCTCAAAAAAACCCTTACCAGTCTGAGGTGTGATGACTCAAGCTGCACCAGGGGAAGTTTAGGCTCCAGGTGAGGAGAAAGTTCTTCACTGAGAGAGTCATTTGTCATTGGAATGTGCTGCCCACAGAGGTGGTGGAGTCACCATCCCTGGAGGTGTTCAAGAGGGGATTGGATGTGGCACTTGATGCCATGGTTTAGTCATGAGGTCTGTGGTGACAGATTGGACTTGATGATCTTTGAGGTCTCTTCCAACCTTGGTGATACTGTGATACGGTTTTACTGTTCTTTGGATTATGGCTTCATTCCAAACCCTTAAAATCCCTCTTTTCCTCATTGATATCTTTTCACAACTCACAAAATGGTTGGGGTTGCAAAGGATCACTGGGGATCACCTAGCCCAACCCTCCCTTCTAAAGCAGGGTCACCCACAGCAGGTTGCCCAAGGCTGCATCTAGGTAGGACTGGACTCTTTCCAAAGAGAACCACTGGTGAACCTGTTGATCAGCACTCCCAAGTCCTTCTCCACAGAGCTGCTTTCCTGTAGGTCAACCCCTAGCTTTCACTGACACAGGGGTTTATTCCTCTCCATGTGCAGGACTGCACACACTGGATAGGATAGGATAGGATAGGATAGACCAGATCAGGTTGGAAAAGACCTTCAAGATCAAGTCCAACCTATCACCCATCACTGTCTAATCCACTAAACTTGTGCTTGTTGAACTTCCTGGGGTTCCCCTTTGCTAACTCTCCAGCTTTTTCCATTTGGCCTTATATTAAAAATGCTGCACATTGCTCCTGCACAACTCTAAAATCAGGTGGCTTGGCTGAACATTTCCACTGAGATTTTCAATGTTGTTTTCCTAATGAGCTTTTTTTTCACATCCTTTTATTTTTTTTCCCTGATTTTCCAAATGTTTGCTTGAATGAGAAAACAATTTCTGTGCTCAAAAGTGGCAAATCACTTGAGACTCGTTCTGAAGAGTGCTGAGAAATCCCTCTTTGCATATCTTTAAAGATGTTGCTGTGAGAAAAACAGGAATTTGTAACTCTAAAACCTTCATTGGCCCTGTAACTATGAAATAAATACTTCTTGAAAGAACTCAGTGCTTGCCAGGCCAAGCCTTGTGGCTGATGTGCACTGAAGCTATAGAAATTCAAGCAAAACAGGCTTAATCTACTTCAATTCTCCATAAAATATCCAAGTGCCTTCATGGCCAAGAAGGCAAGGCCAGTGGTTCCTTGGGTTCTTAGAGTGTGGCCGGCAGGTTGAGGGAGATTCTCCTCCCCTTTTATTCTGCCTGAGTGAGGTCACATCTGGAGTGCTGGGTCCAGTTCTAGGCTCCCCAGTTCAAGAGCGACAGGGAATTGCTGCAGAGCTGGGTAGAGACTATGAAGATAATGAGGAGCCTGGAGCACCTCTGTGAGGAGGAATGGCTCAGAGCCCTGGGGCTGTTTAGCCTGGAGAAGAAAAACCTGAGAGGGGATCTGATCAATGCTGATCAATATCTAAAGGACAGGGGTCAAAAGGATGGGGCCAGACTATTTTCAATAGCACCCTGTGATAGGACAAAAGGGCAGTGGGCACAAACTCTAACCCAGGGAGCTGTACCTGAGCATGAGGAAAATCTTTACTGAGGGGGTGCTGGAACACTGGCCCAGGCTGTCTAGGGAGGTTGTGGAGTCTCCTTCTCTGGAGAGATTCCAAACCCACCTGGACACTGCAATCCTGAGCAACCTGCTGTGGGTGACCCTGCTTTAGCAGGGGGTTTGGACTGGATGATCTCTTTGCAAGCCCCACCATTCTGTCATTTACTTCTTTTATTATTATTATTATAATCAGGCTAATCAGCTCAGTTAGAACAAAAAGTCATCAGAACCTTCAGCTAAACACCCCAGGAAAGCATTTCTCCTTTTGAAAATTACACTTCCTTTCTGTTTTCTTTCTTACAAAAAAAAACTCCTGTTCCTCCCCTTGTCATACAAGAACAGATGTGAATGAATTCCCCAAAGAAAATTTGTTCTTTCAGCATTCTGCTTCTATTTCTTTGTCCACACCAATCCCAAAAGATAGTAAACAGATATTATTTATAGGAAGATTTTTAGGATCTGTTTAGCTCAGAATCTTTGGGTTGATTTTTCTTTTCTGGTATTTAAAAATATGTGAAGAAAACTAAGTGCTAAGACTGCAGCTAGAGTGCCTACTTAATTCTGAGCATTCAGTAAATATTGCACTGCTAGGAAGGGGGAAAAAAAACCAGTCAGATTGAAAAATACTAAAACTCACTCTAGGAGCAGCCTGGGAAGAAAAAAAGTCAGACTGAAGAATAGTAAAAATCACTTCAGTGGCAGCCTAATTGGGTAGATAATATTAGTAGTTATCATAAAATCTGGTTTGGCTAGATTCAGATTGGATGTTAGGAAGAATCTGTTCCACATGAGAGTGGCGAGATGCTGGCACAGGTTGCCCAGGGAGCTGGAGGAAGCCTCATCCCTGGGGGATTTAAGACCAGGCTGGATGTGGCTGTGAGCAACCTGCTGTAGTGTGAGGTGTCCCTGCACATGTCAGGGGGTTGGAACTGGATGATCCTTGAGGTCCCCTCCAACCCTAACAATTCTATAACTCTATGTTTAGAAACACTTATTATCAGCAGGACTCTTGGTCATGCCCACATAGTGATCCAGACCTTGTGTTGGTTTAAGGCACTGACTTGGCATTTATGGATTTGGATCCTCGTGGGTGAGTGGTGGCACATGGGAGCCCTGCTCTATGGCTTGCCATGTTTGAGCTTCACAGGTAGTAGCTATAGGTACCACTCTGGGACTGGATTTTGGATACCTTGTCAGATGCTTCAGAGGCATGTAGGATGTATTTTTTTCATAAGATAGACAGACATCTAAAGGGTTTGCTCCAGAATCACAGAATCTACCAGGTTGGAAGAGACCTCCAACATCAAGTCCAACCAATCATCCAACCCTACCTAATCAACCAGAGCATGGCACTAAGTGCCTCATCCAGTCTGTTCTTAAACATCTCCAGGGATATCAACCCCGCCACCTCCCTGGGCAGCACATTCCAATGGCCAATCTCTCTTTCTGTGAAGAATTTCTTCCTAACATCCAGCCTAAGACTCCTCTGGCATAGCTTGAGACTGCATCCTCTTGTTCTGGTTCTGGTTGCCTGGGAGAGGAGACCAGCCCCCACCTGGCTACAACCTCCCTTCAGGGAGTTGTAGAGAGCAAGAAGGTCTCCTCTGAGCCTCCTCTTCTCCAGGCTAAGCAACCCCAGCTCCCTCAGCCTCTCCTGATAGGGCTTGCACTTCAAACCCCTCACCAGCTGGATGCATTCCTGTGTGACCTGCTCTAGGTAGTCCTGCTCTGGCAGCAGGGATGGTCTGGATGATCTTTTGAGGTCCCTTCCAACCCTTGTGATTCTCTGAACATGACCAGCAAACCCAAGGAAATATGCTGCTCTTCCATTGTGTCAAAAGTATAGCCCCAAAATGGAGGACTTCTGCTTCTTGTGAAGTTTCTTGATTTTGATATAATAAGTCTGGATCTAGCTCACTGTTTGAGAAGTGTTGAGCCATCAGATTGTACTGTGCTTACCCGGAGGGTAACTACTGTGGTTGCTTCCAGCTTGATGCTCAGCTTTCAACACTCACAGAAGAGTATTTTTGTGCTTCATGTTTCTCAAAAGACAGGTTACATTTTTGGTGACATAGAGGTGATGCCAATTAGCATTTCTGGAAGTCTGAAGCATTTCTAGCTCTTTAAGTGGTGTTTTGTGAAAAACAAATTATTGACAAGGTTTGTAGTTATGCTGCTTCTGCTGTCAAGGCATAATGTCACCATGCTGTGGGCTTTCTGACCCTGAGTCTGTCTTCTCTTTAGCTGGAGATTGTTCCATAGGCTTACAAACACAAATAAAGGTACCACATTTGTGCTGTTATTAGTCCCCTGCTTGATGTAGGCCAGGTTTAACCAAGCTGCATAAAAACTGACCTATGCAGAGCACAAGCTGATGCATGCATAAAAAACCTCAGCTGCTTCCTCATGAGCTGCTGGAATCTTTTATCTCTTTGTGGTCTAGGGGCAGTTTAGGGGGTTGGGTTTTTTGGTCTTAACAATGTTATTGCATCTTAGGATGGTCTTGACACTGTTCTGAGCAATGCTTCACAGAAACATTCAGGTTGGAGAAGACCCTCAGGATCACCAAGCCCAAAGCAGAACCCTACACTACAAGATTCACCCTTAAACCATATCCCCAAGCACCACATCCAAACCACCTTTAAACACATCCAGGGTTGGTGATCCACCTCCCTGGGCAGCACATTCCAGTGCCTGACCACTCTTGCCATGAAAAAAGTCTTCCTAATCATAGAATCAATGAGGTTGGAAAAGACCTCAAAGATCATCAAGTCCAACCTGTCACCCTAGAGCTCATGACTACTAAACCATGGCACCAATGTCCAGACTAAACCTACCCAGTGGTAGCTTGAGGCCATTCCCTCTTGTTCTATCCCTAATCACCTGGGAGAAGAGGTCAGAGGCCAGCACCAGCCTCTCTACAATGTCCTTTCAGGTAGTTGTAGACAGCAATGAGGTTTCCTCTCAGCCTCCTCTTTTTCAGCTCCTTCATATGATTTATTCTCCAGGCCCTTCACAGCTTCCTTGCCCTCCTCTGCACTCACAGAGGACACAAAATAGAAATTTAAGGATCTTATAGAAAAGTCATAGAAAGTAAATTTGGGTCATTTCATTGTCTTTACGAGGATTTGGAGCAGGTCTGATATGTTTCTGCAGTAGAATTCCATAAGATGTCTCATCAGACCTTTGAAAGGTTATACCCCATCAAATAATCTGCAGCAGGGACAGGACATTGGTGCACTAAAACAAACTGAAGTCACCAAATAGTTCCATAAGGAAAATAATTCAGATAAATAGTAGATTTTGATTCCTTTTGCAGCTGGCCTTGAACTGAAGCAGCAGCTCTGGTCTAGGGTTTGGTGCAATTTCACCGACATCTGTAAAAGAACAAGCTGCTGGGAGACCTCTGTGTACTTCAGTCTCTGTGTCAGCTTCTCCTCTAAGTCCTCAACCTCCAAGACAACAAGTAATATAATTTTTAAACCCTTTATGCCATTTTATAAACATTATGCTTCCCCCCCCCACCCCCCTTCTATTCTTACTTTATTAATTATACAGTGTTAGATCTCTTGAAACATAAATACCCCAACTGCCAAAACCAGAGCATCATAGTGAGAATACTGTAAGAAAGGTTTTGGAAGAAGAAATAATAGGGGTTTGAAAATGCTTGTTGACCTTGTAGAAGCTCCCTTCTGGTACAGCAAACATTCTGCTGTTTGACCACCTCCTGGTAGGGTTTCCATTCTCAGTACTCAGTGGAGCAGGAGACCTTATACACTGAGCCACATACTCCAGTCCATCACTTTAAACCAAGCCTTTACCATCTGTTTCAACCTCTAATTACAAATGCAAAATAACACAATTCACAATTGCATCATAAAAAAAGTAAAATATAAGTGATTTAAATGCATGTGTGTGTTCCTTATGCAAGGCAACATTCAGCTGTTATCTTTTACTGTCTTTCAGAATCAACTCCGGGGTGAAATCCCTCTTTGTGAAGGGAGGAAAATCTATTTCAGTGTAAGAAGGCATTTTTTAAAGGTACGTTTCCAGCTGATTATTGCACCTTATATCTCTCTGGAAGGTGTCCAGAGAGGAGCCACAAGGATGATCAGAGGGCTGGAGCTCCTTTCCTATGAGGACAGTCTGAGAGAGTTAGGGTTGTTCAGTCTAGAGAAGAGAAAGCTCCAAGGAGACCTTCTTGTGGCCTTACAGTATCTGAAGAGGGCTACAAGAAAGCTGGGGAGGGACTTTTAAGGGTGTCGAGTGAAAGGACTGGAGGGGGGGGAGGAATGGATGCAAGCTAGAGGAGAGTAGATTTAGATTAGATGTTAGGAAGAAGTTCTTCACCACAAGGGTGATGAGACATCAAAACAGGTTGCCCTGGGAGGTGGTGGAAGCAGCATTTATATTATGGGGGCATGGATAATTTGTTCAGATCGATCTGCTGTCTGCAAACACACACACTGGGGGCTCCTCCAGCTGACCATGCTCTCTCCTGGCTTCCCACAGCATCAGCCATGTGCTACTGGGACCAGTTTCTTTCCAGTGGTGCCCAGTGATAGGACAAGGGACAACAGGCACAAACATCTGAACATGAGGAAAAAGCACCTGAACATGAGGAAAAACTTGACTTTGAGGGTGATGGAGCATTGGAGCAGGCTGCCCAGAGAAGTTGTGGAGTCTCCTTCTCTGGAGAGATTGTAAACCTGTCTGGATGCAATCCTGGGCAGCCTGCTGCAGGTGACCTTGCTTTAGCAGGGGGGTTAGATTAGATGATCTCCAGAGGTCCTTTGCATGCTGGGATTCTGGGATACTGCTGCTTTTCCCACTCTTATGGATCTATTTTTGTTTGTATCACTATGTTTACATAGGCTCTTTTAATCTGTAGGTGGAAATATGCATTCCTTTCAGGCAGGTCATCTTCTTTATAGGACAAAGGCATTAGGTGTTTTAAACACAGCTTTAAGTTACTCCATTCAAGGAGCTTTTCTTGTTTTGTGTTTTTTTTTTTTCTTGGGTTCTATGTACTCAGCTAAATCTCTCTTACAAAATTACCCTTAATGTGGGTTGGTTTTTTATTTGGTTGGTTGTTTTTCCCTTTAAGGTATTTGTAAAATTCCACTATCTCTGTAGCTTGTGTGCTTGATTTCTGGTTTCCATCAGAATTCACTGCTTTGGTTCACCAGCCACATTGCTTCGTGTTGAATATCCACCTTGTGATTTCCCAGAACCTTCTTTGGCACTGAGATACCCCAAACCAAAGCTTCATGCTCTCCAGCTGTCCAACTTCTCTCTGTCCTCATCTCTGCCTTGAACAGAGGTGACACTTCGGTTAGGGAGAAGAGCAAACTAAAAACTTAGCTTCCTGGGGAAGTAAGCAGCTCCTGCAGAACATCAGAGTGGCTTCCTGATCTTAGGTCTCCTGGCCTAAGATCAGGATTTGAGTGTTTCAAATGTGAACTCCTGAACCCTGCAACATTTGGAGCCTTTACGTAGAGCAGAACCCAAGCCGTGTGCTCCATCAAGCCTTTGGGCTGTACAGTATACATATGTGCTGTCTATGCTCAGTCCTCTGTCCTGGCCTTTGTCCTCCTCTTCTCCTCATCCACACACTTAAAGTCGGAGTCCAATATATCAAAGGACTGAACTTCAGGGGTTTAAAATGAAAGCTGAAGAATTTGTTTTCACTCTGACATGAAAGGAACAATTAGTGAGGGCACCTAGCCCTTCCCATCAATGGCAGACTTTTCAGCTCCTTTTGAAAGGCTTTGGATCAGGGTCTAAAAGAGCAAAGACTTACTCCTAACAAAGATGCTTGAATAGGGATGGAAAGCTGTTAATCAGGCACTCCTGGCACAGGAGATGCTAAAACAAAACAATCAGCACACTTACTGCCTTCGCTTAAATTGTGCCACGGGCACAGCGGTGATTTTCTAAGGAGGGAATCCTGGAGGGTGAGTGGTGGTGGTCGTCATTCTCACTAGGCAGGTTAAAGGGAACAAAAGCAAAGTGTTCGATCAATCCCATGGCAAACAGCTGGGAGAGTCCTTGATTCGGGAAAACAGCTGCTGTTGCTGGGGAGTAAGGGGAGAAGGCTCTGCTGGGTATAGTCTGGGTCATATGATAAACAAAATATCAGTACTCCCTCACTGGAAAGGGGACTAATCACCTACCTCTCCTCTTAGCACAGCTGTGTTGCATCAGGTTCAGTGATTTTGACATTCTGGGGACATCTGAAGCTGTGAGGTGAAGCAGAGTGGTCACCCCATGTGCCAGGATGGGCTCTGTCTTGACTTGCAGCCCATTCTTTGGGCCTGGGGAGCAAGGCAATAGCATTTGCTCAAGTCACATTGCTCACCTTGTGAAAGGTTAAACACTTCATGTTCTAGTGACTAATCTGATAAATTCCATACCAGCTGCAGACTCCAGCCTCCTTTTTTCCCCCCACCTTCTCTTTTCATTTTTGAAAAGTGTACTGATTATTTTTTATTCTTGTTTTAGAAATCCATTTTTTGGGCCCAATTATTCTATCAAATATTTTCTAGCATTACTTTATTTTCTCTTCTTTTTTTTTTTTCCCCCTTCTAAAAGCACCATTTCTGTTAGTTGAAGAACACTGCTGCCTACCAGAACGTGAAAATAGGTTTCATTCAATTAATGAACTGGAAACAGGAAGACATTACATAGTAAATGAGGTTTACATATGATAATGTTGGATTTGTCATATAAAGGATTGCTTCCTTTCAGCTCCCTGAAAGGGCTAAATTTTGCTTTTGTATGGATTGTACAATGCTAATAAAAAGAGAAGGTTCCATGGAAAGAGTAACAATAAACTAAACCTGTAATTCTAATGAGGAGAAAAGAAGATGATGATATTTTAATACCCACATAGATCAGCGTTGGGTAGTAGCTTCAAAAGCTAAAGGCTCAATCACAGCTTTGCATTGGATTCCACATGCAGAGCCATGCATCTCCTCTATGCTCTGGGTGCTGGGATGAATGTGGAGGGGGAGATGAGGCTTCACTCATTCCTTGCCATTTTGCACCCATTTCTGTGGGAATAAATTACATCCAGTGACCAGAAAACACTGAGGCCCTACCTAGTGCTATCTGAAAGCTGTTTTCCTTTGCAGTCTGGTCAAGAATGCTGCCTCATCTGAGGCAGGAGGAGGTGGAGCAGGAGCATGGAGGGGAAGAGGACATCATGACTCTTTTCTTCAGTAGTATGATATATATTTTTAATTGAACCAACCTGGAACACCTTTCCCATGAGGATAAACTAAGAGAGTTGGAGTTCTTCAGTCTGAAGAAGAGAGAGCTCCAATGAGACCCTCCCGTGGCCTTTCAGTACTTAAAGGGGTCTGAAAGAAAGCTGGGGACAGACCATTTTTTTTGGCAGGGATCAGGTTGGACATGGCTCTGAGCAGCCTCTTCTACTTAAGCATGTTCCTGCTTGCTGCATTGGAATTGGACTACGTGAGGCTAAAGGTCCCTTCCAAACCATTCTATGAATGAAGGTAACAACCAACTTCAACTAGCTGAGTGTCACCACTTGTTAGGATCCAACGGTAAGTCTCGTACAATCAGTTTGGTTTTCTTCAAGATGATATTTTTTAAAGGGATATTGCAGTATCTGCTTTTGTTGGTTGGTCTATTTTTAAATACAGAAGCACTGAATTATTGAAAATGTGATTTTAAGGTTGGAAATTCAGAAAGTAGAAGGCAAATAAGATCTGAAAGGAGACTCTTAAGAGATGCCAGGAGCTGCAGATAAGTCTACTTTCTTTGTGTGCTCTGACCCACCCTTTCCAAGTGCATGCTGACAATTTTCCTAGGGTTTTTTAAGTGTGTGTTTGGTCAGCATCATAGTTAGATGAGTTGTCTTTAACATCCATCTCTTTCTCCACAGGGATTGCAGAAGGTACTTTTGTCATTGGTAATTCTCCCATCTCTGAATTCACCTCTCCTCCCACCAATGCGCAGTAGGCAAAGCTCCAGGAGACTCCTGGCACCAGAGCTGTGCTCTGCTCTCTCTAGAGGGACAGAAGTTTGTGTAAGTCCTCTCCTTACTGCATGTTTTTAGTGTTGTGAAAATTTTCTTCAAATCTCAAACTAAGGTGCTCAACTTCTTTGCCCAAAAAAAACCCCAACCAACCAAAACCTCAGACAAAAAAGGTTTGCCTGGCTGTTCTACCGAGGGACCGGGAGGGGGTTGTACTCCAATAGTAAGACTGTTAATTACATCTTTCCCTAATTTTCTCTTTCATAAAGACTATTCCCAGGGGTCAGCCTGGGACCTTTCCTTCAGCCTTGACCATTCCTGCTGCTCTCAACTGGATTTTCTTTAATTCTTTCCAGATTCTTTGCATTTTTTTTTAATAGACTGAGCCCAGGCTGGAGCGCAGGGTTCTGACTGAGGCCCGTCTTAATGAGGACAGGATAATTACCACCATGGTCTCCTAACAAGATGGTCTTGTTAACAAATCCCTGAAAGCACCTTTTCTGGAGCAGTTTCATTCCTTTGTTTGATAGCTGTGCTTGTAGGCCACCATAACTTTGAAGCCCTTCTCTGTGATACAGCTCCCTCACTGGCAGTCTCCCGTTTGTATTTGATTTCTCCTCTCTAAGTGTAATGCTTTACTCTTGCTTTTATTGAATTTCATCTTAATTTCAGACCATCACTCCAAACTGTTAATATCTTCTTGGATTTTGATCCAGGCCTCCCAAGGGTTCCCTCCATCCTGGCTCCTCCACATTGCAAATTTTATAAATGTAATCTCTTTTCCCTTTAACTGAGTCATTATGAAAATATTGAACAGAGCTGGAGCAGGGGCAGATCCCCCAGGAATCTCACCAGAAATTTCTTCCTGCTTTGACAGTGAGCCATTGATAACTACTCCTTGAGAGCAGTTTTTCAGCCAGCTGTTACCTCCACCTTATGGTAATTTTATCTAGTTCTAGACCTTATTTTCTTAGTTTCATTAGAAGAATGTCCTGTGAAACACTAGCACGAAGCTTACTAACAACGAGATAGATCGCACTGACTGTGTTGCCCTTATCCACAAGGCCAGTTATCCTGTCAAAGAGGGAAATTAAATTGGAAGGTTCTGCACATGAGGCTTTTTTATTTTTTTTTTTACCAAGCTATTTGAGTGCACAGGCAGAGTGTGAGCAGCAGATTGAAGGAAGTTCTCCTAGCCCTCCACTCTGCCTCAGTAAGCCCACATCTGGAGTACTGGCTCCAGTTTTGGGCTCCGCAGTTCAAGAGAGACAGGGAATTACTGGAGAGTCCAGTGGAAGCTACAGAGATGCTGAGGGGAGTGGAGAATCTTTCTGATGAGGAAAGGCTGAGACACCTGGGGCTGTTTAGCCCAGAGATGAGAAGACTAAGTGGGGATCTTCTCAATGCTCATCAGTGTCTAAAGAGTGGGGGCAAGAGGATGGGGAGAGACTCTTTTCAGGGGTGCTCAGTGACAGGACAAGGGGCAGTGGGAACAAACTGGGAAACAGGAGGAACACGAGGAAAACCTTCTTTGCTGTCAGGGTGCTGGAGCACTGGCCCAGCCTGTCCAGGGAGGTTGTGGAGTCATCTTCTCTGGAGAGATTCCAGACCCACCTGGACATTATTATCCTGGGCAGCCTGCTGTGGGTGACTGCCTTGGAATAGAATAGACCAGACCAGACTGGAAGGGACCTTCGAGATCATCATGTCCAACCCATTATCCAACACCATCTAATCAACTAAACCATGGCACCAAGCACCCCATCCAGTCTCCTCCTAAACACCTCCAGTGATGGCGACTCCACCACCTCCCCACCTTAGCGGGGGAATTTGGACTAGATGATGCCCAGAGGTCCCTTCCAAGCCCCTCCATGCTGAGATTCCATGATTCTGGGTTATGGCCCCTGCAATGTTAGATAAGCATGATGAAGTTTCTTCTGGGCTAACGGTCTAAGACAGTTTCCTTGTTTGTTGATTTGGTGGTGGGTTGTTACTTAAATAATCTGCTGATGTGAGATGAAGAATAATGGCTTGAAAGCCAAAAGCCATTATCTGACTGTTAACCAAAGGCAAAAAAAAATTGGGGAGGGAGCAACAAGCCTTCCCCCATAATAGTGTTTTCTCCATTTCAAGCTGATCAGGAGGAAGTGGATTTGGAAGTGCTTTAAATTATTTCCCATCATTTGCTGGTAATCTAACCAGCATGTACTGCATGTACCCTGAGTGCTGAGTTTTATTATCATTTTTTTTTACTCTTTTTTTTTTTTTTTTTGGGTTGAGTTTTTTTTTTTTAAGCATAAGAGGAAGAGCAAAAGGAACTTTTTATTCTAAGTCATTCTGCAATTTACACATTTTTGTATCAACCCACTTACTCGTGCCATACATAAGTGTTTCCTCTGAACAGATTTAATTTTTAATTTTCCTGAATCAGTGTTAACCAGGAAAAAGGTAATTGTTGTCAAGAGTATTCAAACTGTCAGAATATCATTCAATCTAAAAGCTGTTAGAATCTGTGCAAAAGTAATTACTGAAACTCTATTCAACTGTAATAATAACCTGCCACTGATGACAGCAATTACTGGGGAAAGTGTAATAGAAATCAAAGGCACATTTTTCTCTGACAAGTACATTTCTAACTAAGGTTTACATTGGTTGAATAGTGTTGACAATGATGATGTGCTGTATCACTCTTAATCACGGCTGGCATGGTGTTAGGGTTTGAACCGCTCACTGTTAGAGGAGGACTAATTGCGTGTTTCATTTGACACTGTCCATGCTTTCTGTGCGCGGGAACAGAGATTATAGATGAGCAGGGTTTAAGTGTTGTGCCTCATTGCCTGACTCGCAGCCTTTTTAAGTGTAGGTTAGGAGTACTTCTGCATTTAACATAAAGGCTCCAATTAGAATCGGGATGAACCTGTTAGGTCAGCTTCTGCTATGTACAAAACACAGAGGGATGGGAAGGTGCGTGGTGGCAAAAGTCAGCGCGTCTTCTGCTTCCCAGCTAATGAAGGTCAGGCAGAGTCCTGCGCCTGGATTTACCTCTCTAGCAAGCACAGCCATCTGATCAAATAGGCTGGAGAAGATGGCTCTTCAGTGCTTGAAGTTAGCGAGAAGTCACTGAAGCGAGGAGTCTGTCATCATTGTTTTCAGATCTAAGTGCCAGTGCTTCGCTTCAACTCAAATCAAAACCAAGAGCTATGCTGGCACACACAAGGTGCCAGTAGGAATTATTGCCCTGGCTTTGGTGGGCTTGTTCCAGCCCTGTAGCTGTGTGCATTATTTAGATAGGGGGGAGGAAAGGACAGCCCTCTTGACTGCATTTGTGCATCTGTTGTTGAATACTGCCTGTTTTCCATAGAATCATTGAATATTTTGTGTTGGGAGGCACCTTAACCATCACAGGATATTAGAGGTTGGAAGAGACTTCTAGAAATCATTGAGTCCAACCCTGCTGCCAAAGCAGGATCACCCTAGGGTATTCCGTACAGGAATCATTGAGTTCCAGCTTCCCTGCCATGCAAAGGGACGTGTTTTACATCAACAGCTGAGGTTTTCTCCTGATTTTGTGAGAGCAGCTCAGCCTCAAAATAATCCATTCACAAATTTCTGGTATGCCTCCCATGACAACCCTTTTTTCTGGGAACAAAATCAGGAGAACTGTCCTTTGGGAGTAACACCAGGACAGGTGTCCAGTGTGCCCTGTTGGTGTTGCCACATTGTTCCCAAAATAATTCCCCAAACCTGTTAAAGCATCATGAAAGGAGTTACTTTTAGCTAGATTATTTTGCCACCTTTGGGTCCATCAGAGCAGCTTCAAGGATTGAATGCATGAAGGAGATGATGTGCAGGTCTGGAGCAAAGATAATGAGAGTAGTTTCAGAACCGATGGTCAGGTTTTCATGCAAGAAATTAGGTCCATTGATTTTTATAGAGTGGAAGAAATGAAGATAACTGGGTGACATTGTGCAGTTAATCACATTTCTCTTGTGAGGGCTGTTTTGTCCTTCATATATTTCCACAGACCATAAGCCCACATTCACTACAGAGGCTGAAACTCATTATTATTTCATGGCAGAGTCAGTTATCTCCTCCAACGGGAGTCAGGAGGAAAAGGCAGTGTGGAATTCAGGTGGGGAGTAGAGAGACACAGAAATGAACAGCCCTGTTGAGGCCACCAAATGGGCTGTGCCCATTAAAATTCATCCAAACTGCATGGAGGAGTTTTGCAGGCTTACAGGAGGCTTTCAGAAATGGCTTTTAGGTGGTGCCACATCACAACAATAGTATTGACCATCCCTGCAATTCTGTTTCCCCAAGCTATTCCTGAGCTGTTACAAACACACTTCAACATGTGAGCAGTCCAAGCAGAATCCTAGGATGAACTTGTGGACTTAAACACGTGCCTAACTGTTCCCTGAGTTGGGGGCCTTGCTCAGCTTCAGATAGGAGACTGCCAGGAGGAGTTCATTGTATCACTCTACTCATTGCACTAATTGCCTGTTTGTTTTCTGACAGCCAGCACTACCCACTAATTTTTATAAACAGAGGCTCTTTCACCAAAAAAAAAATATAATCTGCTAAATAAAAGTCTCAGCTCTTGAAAACCAGAGTGATTTTTAAAGGCAACTTGATGTTTCCCCTCTGATTTTCCTATTGATGTTTAACAGTTGCATCAGCTTGGGTCCCCGGTGTTCTGTTACCATGTGGCTCTCTTTTATTGTAGCATAACAATGATGCAATTCAGCTGCAAACATGTGTTGAAACACTCTTGGATTTTCGTGCACACCTTATTAATTATACTAACTGCAAAATGATGGGCTCTCTGACAAGGATTTCTATAAACTCTCTGGGTTCCTGAAGTGATGGACTACCTGAATGAAGGTAGTGCTTTCCTGGTGTATTGATCGGCTGCAGGCAGGCGTGCGCAGAGCTAGGTGATACCTGTATTTATGTGCACCACACTGATGAGCAGTTGGGCTTCTTTCCTTAGTCAAAATAAAAGGCATGCAAGTGACTAAACCAAGCCAGAACTTCCTCCCTGATTGCTGGTTTTTACCCAAGGAGAGCATGAACGGGTTGCACAGGGAGCTGGTGGAAGCCTCATCCTTGGAAGTCTTTAAGGCCAGGCTGGATGTGGCTCAGGGCAACCTGACCTAGTGTGAGGGGTCCCTGCCCATGACAGGGGGGTTGGAACTAGACGATCCTTGAGGTCCCTTCCAGCCCTAACAATTCTCTGATTCTATGAGGGACATCTGAAGGACAATAAATGACCTTTAAAGGTCCCTTTCAACCCAAAGCATTCTATGAGGTGAGGAAACAACCTGTGTAAATTCTGTGCTCACCTTTACTCTTTGCTACTTGCAGGTGCTGGATTTCTTTCTTAGAATGATGCAACTCCAGCAAGGTGATAGAGGCACTCTGCCATGTGCAGGGTTTCCATACAGCCCTTTCCATGGGAAAGCACCCAGGGCAGAGCTCTGCCTCCACAATAATCACTCCAGCAGTGTCAGTGCTCCTGTGAACGACAGCCAGCCTTTCTGCAAGGTAATAGAAGACATCAAGTGTGCAAACCTTTTTCCTTTTACAGAGACTGTGTGCTCATGAGTTTTGTACTCTTGTGTCAGATGGAGAGATGAGGCAGGTATCTGTGTGACTTGCAGGTTGCAGCCTCTCCTGCTGTACCCACGAAAGCTTGTCTGGGAATTTGAAGACATTATTCAGAGAATCACAGAACAGTAAAATGGTTTGGGTTGGAAAGGACACTTAAAGGCCATCTAGTCCAATTCTCCTGCAGTCAGCAGGGACATCTTCAACTACATCATGTTGCCCAGAGCCCAATCCAACCTGACTTGGAATTTTTCCAGGGATGGGCATCTACCACCTCTCTGGGCAACCTGAGTCAGTGTTTTATCAACCTCAGTGTATAAAAAAGCTTCTTCCTTCTATCTAATCTAGATCTCCCTCTTTTAATTTAAAACCATCACCCCTGGTGCTGTCATGACAGGCCCTGCTAAAAAGTCTGTTTCCCTCTTTCTTATAATCCCCTTATAAATACTGAAAGGCTGCAGTGAGGTCTCCCTGGAGCCTTCTCTTCCCCAGGATATTACTACTGATGATTTCCCTTTTACCCATTTGCCTTTCTTATGCTCCACTTGCTGACAGCACGTAAGAAATCCTCATTATCAAGTGCTTAGAAATTATTAGTTAAGTCTTCCTCATATTAGGATTTTGGCTTAAAAAGAAAAGCCAGTGACTTGCTTTTAACCCCTAATCTCTTCCACTTACTCTTCCAGTCCTTTCCCCGCTCTCTCTCCCACTTTGTTCCAGTTCTGGGATTCTTTTGGTTTCCTTTCACCAGTGCCCTCTCTGCTTTAGCAGCAAACAAAGGAACTGGTGACTGCCAAAAAAAAAAAGGGGGGGGGGGGGGGGGGCTTTGAGAGAAGCTGGAGGAAGGTAGGAAGCAGCAGCACGACTCTGGTTATTGATCCAGTGCAGAGACAGCCACCACAGCCCAGCAGTGCTGCTGGGATGCTGTGCAGACACAAGCATTTGCTTGAGGGGTCTCTTCCAGTCAGTTCACCAGTTCACTGTGCCTGGGTCACAGTTGTACCCTGCCTGGAGCTTTCAGTGTGGTTAGTGTATGCCATGGGCTTAAATGTTTTTTCAGCTCCCACCACTTGAGACTTCATCCCATTTTAGTATTTCCCTTTCTCAAGGTTTTTGTTCTTTGATTTTTGTGGATTTAAAAACCAACACTCATGTAATGTGAAGGTTAACTTGAGATTTCACTCCTGTGGTGAAGTGCTGCCCCTTGCTGAGCTCATCAGTACTGGCTGAAGCTGCACACCTGACTCTTGCTCCAAGAGTGCCAAATGGAACCATATTAACTACTTGTTAGTGAAATTTCTTATCTAAGATGAAGCCCAAAGCTGCTATCAGCTGATATTTGTCCACTGATATCCAATTCTACATGAGCTGAAAAACTGCTCAAAATAAGAGAGCAGTGGTAGGGGTCTGTTACTGGAAGTCAGCTTCTCCAAAGACTTCTCTCACTACAGGAGGAGAGCAAAGAGGAATTAAAACTCCCTTAAAAACAGTGAAATGGAGTGAAATTGCTTATTGTATGATTAGGCTTCTGGAGACCTAGAGCAGACTGTATCTAATGGAAAGCAGATAGGATGCCCTTTGACTGTAGAGCAGGATAACAGCAGCAGCACATTTTCTCTGAGGCAGCCCTAGAGCTTTAGTTTCTCCTGCAAGGATACTCCATCACTGATACTTTTGCTTTTATAGCAAGCTTACTTTCAGTCCACTTGAACATCTAATAAGCAGGAGCACCTGACTTCAAGATGCATCACTGCCATCTTCTCATGGTGTGACAACCTCAGATGGACAATCACAGAGAGATGGTACCCAGGCCAGTGTTAAGGCTTCAGTGTGTGACAGCAAGGACAGCATCTGCCTCGCATATTTTTATTTGCCTACATAATCACACATAGCTTTCTATTGTTCCAGGAGTTACTCAAGCATATAATAGAGTTCCAATGAGTTCAAACCTCCTGGTTTAGATGGTGTTTCAGTGAGGAGTTGTTTTTCTGCCTCAGCATGCATTAGATTTTATTCTATTTTACCAGCCCTGTCAGATCCAAGGAAGCACATGGAGAGAGGGTGAAGCAAACCATGGACTCTGAATGCTGACTACACAGCTAGTACCACAGATGTTGAAATGGAGGAAACCAAAACTACTACCTGGAGTGCATTTGTGGCACTTTCTGTGTTACCCTCTGGAAACCCCCATTTGGCTGTGCGTAGATCTGGCATCTGTGGGTGGACATGAAGCAAACAAAATGACATGGCAGAGCCAGGAATTCCTCCAGGGAATGGCAACCTGATCATTTGGGTTGCAGATTCATCATGTTGCTTCAAAGAATCTACCCAGTTTTGTTGGGGCAGTGCTGATGCATCTAAAGGATCTGACCTCCTGAGCCCGGTGCTGTGATCCCTGGACCTTGTCCAATTTGGGTGATGATGATATAGTGAGTTAAAAAAACAACCATTCAAACTAATGCATCAAGTGTTTCAGGGCTTGTTTTGGAGAACTGCTTTGAAGTACCCAGATAATTGACTCGTGTGAAACTGTAACAGGAACAAGGTGTGTGTGCAGGCAGAGGTGATGCCCACTAGGGCTGGCCAGCGTCATCCTCCCTGCCAGTGATTCCCTCCTCCGTTAACCTCCTGACCTGGTCGTGTGTGCTGCTGCTCCTAATTCTCCACAGCCAGGTTGGTTTAAGCTGTTGGAGTTCCTGGTGCCAGCTATCCCAGCTGACTTGTTAATTTATTTATTTATTAATTTATTAGACTTTTTTTTTTTTGCCTGAAGAGAATTAAAGTGTTCATCTGAGCTGCTTTGCCAACAGATCTGTTCAAAACCTCCAGCAAGTGGGTTTTAATGAGCAGCTGGGGGAGTAACTTGTTCCTGGCACAAGCTGCTCCTAAAGAGGCGATCTGTGCATATCCTTCAGGCATTTTAAGGGACTGCACAGTTTTATTTCTTTAAATCATATTAAAAGTGACTTCAGGTGCTGCACTGCCTTAAGTCATTTGATTCCTTAAGACTGCATGGTGCCCACATCTGCCATTAGCACATCCCTTTAATGATCAAGGCTGGCCTGTTCAAACGAGCTGTAAGCAAGTGAGCACTCAAACCCCTTGGGAGGACAGCGGGACAGATCTGAACACATCAGTCCTGCTTCTTAATTAGACCCCAAAATCTCACAGTAAAGGCAAGTGATGTTTTAAACAATTCTAGGATAATTGCTACCTTAGTTAATTTTTTTTCCTAAGGATTTTTAACCTTGATTTTAAACAATTGCATCAGTTGTACACTTAACACGAAACATGTGAACAGCCTCAACTCGCCACAGCAGCAGCTTAAGCAGCTGTTAAGTTGTATGAACACCTTTGGAAGTTAGGTGGATGCTTAAATATTTTGCTGAAGGGATGTCTCCCATTAAACAAGTATTTATGTCCTTTGCTCTGCCAGAGACTTTAAGATATAATTTAAGTAGATGGGTGTCTTCCCCTAATGACTATAATAAAAGATCAGTGAGGGAAAGTGGTGGCAAAGTGTGTCAGAGGCAGTTGTGGCTCTGGTGAGTGCAGGAATGGATTAGAAAACAAATCCCATCTCTTGCTTTCATAAAAAAAGGAATCTCATCCTTTTCTTCAGGTGAGTAAATAAAAAGACCGCTTTCAAAACAGCTGCAGGTAAATCTTCTACTTCTTTCTGTGCTTCTGGTCACTTGAAGAAAAAAAGATCTGGCAAGCAGATGTGCTCTGAGAGACTTCTCTTCTTTCTCAGAGGGGAAAGTGCCTAGAGAAGGAAAACAAACTTGGTAGAGGCCATGCTATGCATGGTGTGTTGTTAGCCATTGCTGTACTACACCACCCTCCATCATTCTGCATTGCTACCTGCACAGCAGCATGCAGCTGTGTTCTGGAAATCACAAACCTGTGCTGTTCGAGGAGAGGCTGAGGGAGCTGGGGTTGTTTAGCCTGGAGAAGAGGAGGCTCAGGGGAGACCTTCTTGCTCTCTACAACTACCTGAAGGGAGGTTGTAGCCAGGAAGGGGTTGGTCTCTTCTCCCAGGCAACCAGCAGCAGAACAAGAGGACACAGTGTCAAGCTGTGCCAGGGGAAGTTTAGGCTGGAGGTGAAGAGAAAGTTCTTCCCAGAGAGAGTTGTTGGCCATTGGGATGTGCTGCCCAGGGAGGTGGTGGAGTCCCCATCCCTGGAGGTGTTCAAGAGGGGATTGGATGTGGCACTTGGTGCCATGGTTTAGTCATGAGGTCTTGGTTGACAGGTTGGACTTGATGATCTTTGAGGCCCTTGGTGATTCTGTGATTCTGTGTTTGTCTTGTGTTCTCCCTGGTGGGCACCATGCTATTATCATCATCACACTCTCTGCTTACATTTAATTCAAGGAGGATAGAACTCCTGTTTAAAAAAAAAAGGCAGTCACCTCAGCGGTCCTCTGTGCATTTGTATTCCTGAATATTAAATCCCAATTTTTATAGCCTTAGCTCAATCTGTGGCTTCATAAAACACCATAAATTGGAGCTTAGCTTTACAGGCAAGCAAGATGATTTGATAAGCATGGGACTGCACCTACTACATCAAATAACTTCTCCTCTCTTAGTATCCAGCAGCACTGAGTTATGGCACTGCTTCAGGAGACAGAAGCAGCTCTGTGCAATTAAATTAACTTCTTACATTTGGTGTTTCCTTGTGGGTTTTTGGCTGGGTTTGGGTTGGTCTGGTTGGTTGGTTTGGTCTGGTTGGTTGGGTTGGTCTGTTGTCTGGGTTTTTTTTTGTTTGTTTGGGGTTTGGTGTGGGGTTTTAGTGTTGGGTTTTCTTTTTTTTCCCCTCCTTGGAAGAAAGCAATGTCTTTTAACCAGGCTTTTTCTTCCCATTTCACCTCAGAGTGGACTCAGCTAAGTGCAGCCTCTTGTAAGCACAATCATTATCTGCAATTTGCATGCAAGGAGCGACAGCAACTTTTAGGATGAAATGAATGTAAAACCTGAAACCTCTGCCTGTTCCATCATCCAGCCCTGTAAGTACAGTAGCTATGTCAGCCACTGTATTAAGAGCTATTAAAATGGCTTTGATGTATCACTGGGTTTTGGTATGATTTTCTAGGTTTTATTATTCCTCTGACTATCATTTGCTATTTTTAAATGGAATCGGCTATTATGGGATACGAACAGCCTGCCCTTCAGAGGAGACTCTGTGCCAATAGCCCTTCTGCTCATCTTCAGTGGCATGTACAGGAGGACGCCCAATGATCCCCTGGTACTTCGGTGTCCTAGCCACCATTTATGCTATTTATCATCAAAGAAGGTTCTGATATTCAAGGTTGTGTGCAGGCACAGGAGCTGCATACAGAACACCTTTGCTGTTCAGTGCTGCAGCCTGAGAGCTGTACAGGTTTCATTTGGTGCAGATCTCCATTGGTCCAACAAACCATCAGGGATCCCTCTTAGCAAGCTGCATGGCCCAGTGGCAGAGAGTGAAGAAGCTGCTGCTGGTCTTCTCAACTACTTTTCCATGGTACAGCCTTATTCTCTTTATCTAAACCACATTTTTCCACCCATGGTCATGCAGTATTCACTCAGCCATGGCTGCTCCATGGTTCTGCTGCATGGGGCTTGAGCCATGCTTCTCCACAAAGACCTGCACGGTGGGTTAAAATTAACCCAATGCCTGGGTGAGATGATGAGGAAAAAGATGAGTCTGCTGAGAAAATAATTGTGTCTAATGGAATAACACCTTTTAGGGTTCCTTTTTTAACAGAGCTGCCTGAACACTATTTATTTCTCTTCCCACAGATTTCTAATAATAAAAAAAATAAAGCCAAGCCTCACTTTTGTTCCCTTAACCCAGGTTTTAGCTCCAGCATGACTGAACTCAGAAATTCCTCAGTTAGAACTATGGGACTCAGAGCTTCCATAGTGACCAACTCCTTCAAGCCTAACCCAACATGCTGTTCATCTGGATCTGTGGCTTGGGAGCTAGCATTGCTTAGTGAGTAAAACCAACCCAAACTGGGTTTTTTTTTTTGCCTTTCTCAGCAATTGGCTGCTCTTCTTTCTCCCTCTGGATCAACCATCTTAACCAAACCCTCCCCTTGCACACTTATTTTCATAACTCTCCTTGCCTATATTCTTCTGATGCATCTCTCTGGCCAACACTCAGCCACATTGGGTTGTTTTGTCCTTGCCTTATTAACATCCCATTAAACTTCTTGCATCAAATCTGGAATGAGAAGGCTCTAGGAGCAGCATCAAGGTCCCTTACCTGTTTTTCCAGCCATACTGTTACAGCTCTGTCTTCATTTATTTTTTACTATTCATTTGTCTAATTTTTTTGTCCTTTTTCTTCCTCTTTTTTTGGTCCTCTCTTCTTTTCACCACTGCTAAGACACCACAGAAAGACTTTTGGCCAAGCTGCTGGTTTTCCTTGTGGAGCAGTTATCCAGTGCATTACTGGTGGTGCCTTTAGGGGGGAAATACATAAGCTGGAAATCAAGCTTCCAAAAAAAAACAAAAACCCCAAACAGCCCTTCTGATTAGTATCTCATATTGTTATCCTTCCTGCTTCATTTGTTTTCCAGATGGGCGAAATAAAGGTCAACAACCCTAGGGCAACGATCTGCTTTGAAAGAAATGTGATTTCTGGAAGGGAAATTTGCAAAAATAGCCATAACCAAGAAATGAGGAAACGTCCTAAGGAACTGGCAGTTTAGAGTAATCTCCTGCGCCCTTTGTCTTCATGAGTTGGTGATATTTTATTGCCCATGCAAATGTGCTGATGAGCTGGGCCAGGGCTTTTGGTGCAATTTGAAAATCATTTTTCTCCACTCCAATTTTGATATTAGTGTCAGCATGAACAAGGAGATGAAGGGGACTGTTGAGATCTCGGTTCAAAACGGGGCCTCGCGCAGGCTGCTCTCGCCACGCTTTCCCTGCAGCGTAAAGTGGGAGCTGCCACAGCCTCAGGTTGGCTTAGGTACTGCTCTTGAATCATAGAATCAACCAGGCTGGAAAAGACCTCAGAGATCATCAAGTCCAGCCTATTACCTAGCACCTCATGACAACTAAAGCGTGGCTTCAAGTGCCACAACCACTCCTTTTCTGAACACCTCCCCTCCTGTTCCCGTGTGTGTGCTTGTTCCAGAACATCATGGGATGAGTAGGGGTTGGACTAGATGACCTTTGGAGGTCCCTTTCAACCCTGACCTGTGGTTCTGTGAGTGACAATGTGAGATCCTCCTGAAGCTTTCCTGGCTGCTGGTAGATCAGGTCAGCACTACTCATCATTTCTCTGGGAGGTCATCAAGGACCATGCATCCATTGCACAGTGAGCAAAATGCTGTGGCCTGGAGCATCCCTCCAGTGTGGTCACCCACTTGGTCCTGCCTGGGAGCTGGATCTCTGCAGTCAGGATGTGGGGAGCTGCTGCCTGGCTCTTAGGCGTGTACTCTGCCAAAATCTGGGTCATGTCTCCCTCTAGGGGCTCGCACTGAGGATTAAACCCACCTTCCCCTGGCTGAGGAGGCTTTGGGAGTGCTGCTGCTCTCCTTCGGCAGTGAGATGATGTTGGAGATAAAAGGAGATTAAGCTTGTTGAGGCTGCAGTGTAACACAGAGTGTGTACCCCTGGGACACCGCAGCTACAAGTTCTATGTTAAGAAAGGTTGTCAGCAGACATTAACATCCTACCTAATTCCTTGTGACCAGAGGGTGGGGGGAGTGGATTTTACCCCTCCACTCTGCTGGAACCCCACCTGCAGTGCTGGGTCTAGCTCTGGAGTCCTCAGCACAGCAGAGCCATGGAGTGGGTCCAGAGAAATGCTCAGCAGCAATGATCCAAGGGCTGGAAGCCCTCTGCTGTGAGGACAGGCTGAGGGAGTTGGGGTTGTTCAGCCTGGAGAAGAGAAGCCTCCAGGGACAACATGTTGTGGCCTTTCAGCACTTAGAGGGGCCTGTGAGAAAGCTGGGGACAGAGTTTAGCAGGGTCTGTTGTGGCAGGACAAGGGCTGATGGTTTTAGCTAAGAGGGAGATTTAGACTATATCAAAAGGAAGGATTTTTTTTAAACCAAGGTTGATAAAACCCTGAATGATACTATGAAAACGCTGTCCCAATGTTGCTCAGAGAGGTAGCAGATGCCCCATCCTGGGCAGCAATCCAGGCGAGGCTGGACAGGGCTGGTTTAGCTGAAGATGTGCCTGTTTGCTGCATTGGGGTTGGGCAAGATCATGTTGTCTAGGCTGTGATAAGACTGAACCATAGGTGAAGAAGGTTTTGCTGTACAGAAGAAGGTCCAAGCAGTCTTGTCTTTGCTCTGTGCCATGTCCCCAGCCTGGGCAGTGCTGACACTACTTCTGCACCCCCTGGAGAGGGCAGGGGTGCATGCTGGCTGTACCCTGCACCCTGACACTGGCTGCCTGGTTCTATCCTCTGCAGCATCCTTGGAGGTACATGTTGGCTGCTGGGGAGAGATGCTTTTCCAGAGGATGATTCTGGGTGCTTTGCTGATCACTGATGCAGGCTTAGTGTAGGGCCAGGAGAGAGGATGGGGACATAGATCCCTTGAACAGAGAATGAAGGAGGAAACTGGGTGAAACATCAGGTTCAAAGTTTTGTTGAATGGAGCCCTGGGGATGTCTAATTGGTATGATACAATATTCACACAAAACTCATCAAGGGGAATTGGAATTTTGCAGTTTAATTTGACACTTCTGTGGGCTTTCTGAAGAGTTTGTGTTTTCTGGTGCTGCAGTAACAAGAGCAGTGGGAATTTTCCACCGTTTAGTGGCCAGGCAGCCGTGATGATCGGTCTGTGCCACCACTGACCTGGTATTGATCAGAAACTCTGGAAGAAAAGAGGCCTAACAAATAAATAAAAATCAATACATTCAATCCAGATATAAAGGACAAACTTCCCAGAGGCACAAGTGGGAACTGCAGGAATTCAAAGGTGGCCCATGCATAGCTGGAATGGCTCTGTTGGTCTTGGGTAAGGTATCAAGCACAGCTCCCAAATGCTGCTAATTGGGGTACAGATTTGTTTCACCAACTTGTAATAACCTAAAATTGAGACTAAGGCTTCCTCAACAGTCAGCTGAGAGATGAGATGAGTCATCTCCTGGAGGTGGGTGTCCATGAGCTGTGGTACATGATCATCTGGGCAGGGAGTATCTCATTTTTAGATGGACAAAGTTAGGTGCAGTTTATCTCTGCTCTTGACAGTTTCTCCCTGGGCCTTTCCTTCTGCTCCCTGAGGAGTAGCCAAGAATCCTGTTTCCCACAGCAATTATTTACCTGGAGATGATTTCCCTTTGCCTGAAAGCAATTAATCTCTCTTTAAACTGATGGTTGTTCAGTCAGCAGAATGAAGATCTCTGCAGAGCTGTAGTGGCAGTGCTGCTGATAAATAGGCTAACAAATTCTGGGAAAAAACCCAAACCAGTTTGGGTACATTTGTTTTCCCATCAGCTGCAGCACAGGTCAGGGATAGCTTCTGAACACCCAGCCTGCATACCAAAGACTTGGTGTGCTTATGAAGCTTTGGATCCTGCAGGATAACATCCTGCAAGATGCTCCAGCTTTGCCCCAAAGCACCACGTTTAGGTAATTGCTCAGGGTAGAGCAGAGATGGATGGATGATGGGGCAGAGATGTGAAGCAGGTACTGGGGGAATCATCCTTGTCCCACCACACGTGCCATCTTCAGCAGATCCACACCAGGGAAGCAAGCCACAGATGCAGGAGATGTTTTACCTGGTAACTCTTTTCTCTTCTGCCTGTCCCAGGAAGAAGAACTGAGGAGTGAAATTTTCCTTCATTTGGATTCTTTTGCCAGTGGATGTTTTGGCTGAGGTGCCCTCTCTGGGGTGATGGGACTGGTCCTGGCTGCAAGGTCTCAACCTGAAGGTCCCCCATGGCTCCTGGATACAGCCTGACTATGGAAAGAGAAGTATTAGACTTAATTTTGTTCTCTTGATACATCAGCTAAAGAACATATTTGAAGGGGACTAAAATATTTAATACTTTAATTTTAGTTACAGAAATTCAGGGACAGATGCAATAAAAGGCTTAGTATCTAACCTGGGGTTAGTGTCTGACCAGGGCTGTTCCCTTAGGTGGTGAAGAGAGTTTTAGATTGGATGTTAGGAAAAAGTTCTCTACAATGAGGATGACTGAACACTGGAACAGGTTGCCTAGAGAGGTGGTCCCCTCCCTGGAGATATTCAAGGTGAGGCTTTTAGGACAAGAGGTAACGGGCACAAACTGGAGCATGGAAAGATCCATTTAAACATAACTGAACTTTGGGGGTGGTGGAACACTGGAACAGGCTTCCTAGAAAGGTTGTGGAGTCTCTCTCTCTGGAGTCATTCAAAGCCCACCTAGATCTGTCCTTTGCAACCTGCTCTAAGGTGGACCTGCTCTGGCAGAGGGGATGGACTTAGTGATCTCCAGAGGTCCCTTCTAACCCCTACCATCCTGTGAGACTTGACAAGGCTCTGGGCAACCTGATCTACTTGAAGGATACCCCTGCTCACTGCAGGGGGGTTGGACCAGATGACCTGTAGAGGTCCCTTCCATCCTGGGTGATTCTGACATTTACATTCAGGCCAGGCAAGGAGGGTGCTGGGGCTCAGCAGGGCAAGGGGACAACCATGGTCCCTCCAACCAAGTGGGGCCAAAAGCAGCCTGCAGTTTCAATGTGAGCAGAATGTGTGTGACTTCAAGAAGGTGGCCTGAGTCCAAGTGTCTCCTGGTGGTGTTTTGTGGCTGCTGTGGGTGCTTGCTCAGATTTTTCTGCTGATGATGCTGGAGCAGTATGGCAAGGAATTTATGCATACTGGACATAAATCTGGCTGTACGAGCCACCTGAGAGGCAAGAAAAATGCTCCCTGTCAAGGATCTACATACAGAAATACATTAAACAGCAGCTCTCTGTAGAGCAGGAGCTTCACTTTCCAATGGAGGCTTTGGGGGGAATAATGAAGAAGAAAATTAGTGCTTTGCCAATGCATTAAGTCCTTTCTTTCTTTTTTGTTGGGGGGGTGGGGAGGGTCACTGGCAGATTTTTGTAGCTGTGAAAGATAGATGGTGATGGTAATAAATTCTCCTAACTTTTAAACCCCATCTTCCAAAGGAAGCTGGAGAAAGCTTTTCCCTGTGAGCTTGTGGAGCCGGGCGAGCCGCTCAGCTGGGACTTCAGGCCGCCGCTGTAAGTTCCAATTAGCAAAACATACATTACAAGTGGCTGCTTCCAGGATGGGAGAGCTTCTGGTGGCCGTGATGAATGGCTGCAGACCCTGTGCCGCAGCTCAGGCTTGTGCACAGCCTCTTAACAGCCCTTTGGTGAATCATCCACAGCAACTTCATCAAGCTCCCCCGTTACCAGCGGAGGGGAGATGCCTCTTAGGGTGGGGCTGCAGCTGCTAATGACACAGCCTCTTCTCTTCCCCTGGAAAGGGTGGGATGGGTGCTTGTTTTGGTTTGGTTTCTTTTTCCTTCCAGTGACTGAAAGCTGCCAAATGGTGTTGACAAAGGGACTTAAACCCCAAAGTGATAAAGGAAAGCTCACTCATTCCCTTCAGTGTGTTAGTTATTATAAAGGGAAGCGTGATGTTATTAAAGCCTCTGCCAGCCTCTTCCCCTCGCATTTCTGTGGCTCTGGCTTTGTTATACATATTCTCATAAATTATTTTGTTGCTATAGCAATACTTTTCTGTGGGCCTAATCCTTTCTCATTTACAGAGGAGCCCTTTACTTTGCTCTCTCAGCGCAGTGGGGCCTTGACTTTGGCAAATTACCTTTCAAATTGCGCCTGGAGGTGGATTTTTTGCTTTTCAGTGCTAATCTAGATTAGGGAATTCCTAATTTGGGCTAAAGTGGATTTGGAAATTCTCACTGAAATAAGTGCCAAGAGATCACAGCTGTAAAACCATAACATATATCCTCTGTGTGTGTGTGTATATGGATGTGCATCTTTGCAATCACAATGGATCTTATCCTGTAAACTCTGCTGTGTAGGGAGGAAAGTGGCAGGAAAAGAAGCACGATAAGAAATGTAGCATCCTGCAAATTTACAGATTCCTGAATTGAATTCTTACTAAAAGCTTTCTCAGCATTTAAATCATCTCTTGTAGTCACAAAAACAAGGAAAATTCCCAGCCATCTAGCAAGTTGAGCAGTGAGGAGGATGGCAGCGTGGCACAAGGCAAAGTAAGCTCTGGTGAGTCCCAACAGTGATGGCTTTGTTGCAACCCATCAGTTTTCTTCTTTTTCTTTCCTCTTTTTGCATCAAATTTCTTTTATGTGTGAGGTTGAAAGGCTCAGTGCTGTTTAGCCTGGAGAAGAGCACACTGAGAGGGAATCTGTTCAATGCTGATCAATATCTAAAGGCTGGGGGACAATAGGATGGGGCCAGACACTTTCCAGTGGTGCCCAGCAGCAGCAGAAAGGACAACAGGCACAAACTGGAGTCCTTGAGGTTCTATCTGAACAGGAGGAAAAACTTTGCTGCAAGGCTGCTGGAGCCCTGCATTCAGCTGCCCAGAGAGGTTCCAAACCTGCCTGGAGTTGATTCTGGGGAACCTGCTGTGAGAGGCCCTCCTTTAACAGAAGAGTTTGGACTAGGTGATCCCCAGAAGTCCCTTCAAACTCCCACCAAGCTGGAATTCTCTCTCTCTGTATATAAATATATATATATATATGCATGTGTGCTCTTCTCAAGCGCTTAGTGCCTGTTGTCCCTCCCAGTGGCTCACTGCAACCCTCAGCAATCCTTTGCTCTGTAGTACATGGATCAGAAGCAGAGGTGAATAGATTTAAATGACTAAATAGATACTTATGATTACCTATGTGTATGAAAGTCAGGTTCAAGGCAAAAGGATTAATTTGTTTGCCTTGTGTTAAGCAATAACTTATTAAATAATGTGGTCTTATATTAATTTTTAAGCAGCCAAATTCAGAAACGAGACCAAACTCCAGATGATCTTTCCTTAATACCCTAAAAGAGTAATTACAGTAGCAGATATGTTGCCACAAGCATGCAAAATTAGTAATCAGGCAAGGTTAATAAATATAACTCCAGATACTGAGCAGCAGAAAGCTGCTCTTGAAGGGCAACAACAGGCTGGGTTCTGCTACTCATGCTTCAAACAAAAACATTGAAAGTCCAGCACTAAACTCCTTGCAAATGTCTGAGATTCGACCAGAGGGTCATGGGTTAGTGGCAAAGGGTGACTATCATCCACAGCCTCCTCCTTAGGCTCATAAGGATTGACACACATTTCAATTCAGCCCAATTTATTCATGGTTGCTCCTATAGGCAAATCTATTCAGATGCATCAACTCTTTCAACTATTCCCATTGGGCTAAGTGCTTACAGCCTTCCTAGCTGACAGATGCAGGTGTCTCAGCTTATGCTCAGCTGCCTTAACACCCTCATGTATTTCTTCCATTAGGAATTAGGTCCCTCCTACAGTGCAATGAAACCCTAGATGCTTCCTTGTTTGAATATTCACATTGCCAGTGTGGTAAGATCTAAGAGGTGGGTGCAGTACAGGCGGGTGAGAGCCATAGGCATAAGGAAGAATAATGAACTTCTCAGTAAAGTGAAAATACAGGAGGGACCTCTGAGTTACAGGTTGTTTTCTGTTTCCCTGTGAGGTCTGTTGCTTCTAACTTCCTCTGACTTAAAAATACAGACAGAGAAACCTAGTCCCAAAGTGTCTGCTGAGACCATCTCTGGAGCTACCATGGCTTTCTCTGAAGATCTTCAATTTCCTTGGCTTCAAAACTCTATTTGCTGTCTAAGCTTGTAGGATGTTCCCACTATGTATACAGAGCACAATTTAAATCCTAAGTATAATTGAAGTGAGCTATCATTGATATCTGTTGTAATAACTTCTCCTAAGGGCTGCATGACTGGTGTATGCTTTGCCCAGTCTCTGGATATTTGCCTTTTTTCCCTTTCCCCCTCATCCCCCCCAGTTGATGTCTGCATTTAGTTACTAAAATCATAAAATGTGGGCATTTTATACAAGGTTTAAATATTGCTTTGGTTCAGGGCAGGGGATGTCAAAGCAGGTGTATTCATATTCCAGAGGAATTATTTTGTTTGCATGAATTTCACTCCTCTTATCGTCCTGGGCTGTCTGGCCTTCCCTGTTCTGTGTACAGAGAACGAATTGCTTCTGAGAGATGGAGAACAGAAGGCAGGAGGAGTCTGAGCCATGTGTGTCAGACCCTGGATCTGAAATACCATAATGACCCAAAGCCTTTTCTGAGGTGGTGCAAGGTGGGGATGGGGAAATAAGAAGTGTTCTGAGTTCATACCTAAAGCTCTTCTGTTAAATTCCTGCTTGCTGTTTGCTCAGGCTCCTACGGTACCTGACCTCATATCCATCCCCATCAAGTTCCTTAATACCTTAGCAAACTCAGTGCTGTGCATTGTCTTTCTGGAACAAGATTTCCAAAGGTACATTTGGGGGTAGCTGTTTTAGCAGTCTCCCTTTTTGTTGTTGTTGCTGCTGTTGCTTATTCATACTGAGTTTTATTGAGTGTATTGAATCCTAATTTCTGGTGACCAATTAATTTTTTATCGTGGCCATATCACCAAACCAAGATAAACATCATTTCTTTTCTTGTTGTCTGTTTCTCACCACAACAAATCAATTTAATATTTTGAGTAGGAGGAAAACTAGCTGAAGCTAGGAGGAATCTAGATAACTGTGTGTCTTTGTTAGGCCACAAAAAAAAATAAAGATATCTCACAGCTTTTTAATCATGGATTCTCAAGGTCTACAGTTAATATCTGGGATTTAGCATAATTAATTTCATAGCAGAGTTTATAATCAAATTCATTAATTTTCATCATAATGCAAGTGATAAATTGTTCAGGATAAATAATCATCCATCTATGCCATTGTTGAGAGAATAACCCTAAGATGGGTTTGAGGATGGTGAGGCTCTTCCTGAATCAGGACTGGTGAGATGCCCTGCTGCTGCCTCCCACAGCTTTATCTGCTCCCAGTGCAGGTAACCTCACACCTGGCTGGACACCAGAACATATTCTCACAAACCAGGGCAAAACCACCCAATGTAGCTGGAGTCATCAGAGAATGACCTATCTTGATCTGATCTTGTTACCCCTGAGCAATGACTGCATCTGTATGTTGCATTATTTACTCTCTATCAGTAAAATATAGGCCAGCTTTGAAATGCAAATCAGCTTCATCTACCAGCCAAAGCCTGCAGTAGGCTAAATCTACCCAAACAGAACCATCTCCTTGTTAGGACAGCTTCATTCTCACTGACAAACCAAGCTCCCTGAGATACAGCATTTCTCTTTGGGACTTCCAATGGAAAACAATCTCTGCTTCTCCTTTGTTCTCCTCCTTCTGAAGTTTCAGCTTTCCTCCAGGTACTCTTTGCTGGTCTCTGTTTATCATGAAATCGATATGTGTTTTTACAGGGCAATCCCAGGCATGTGCTGCATCTGCTCCCTGAAGGTCCCATCTGACAACATGTGCTCAAACACTAACAGTTTTCAGATGGTGTGGCCATGTGTTCTGCACATGGTCTGAATTGGGGCTTTCCACACAGCCATCACATTTGCTTAGGAAGAAAGTTCCTCTCCAGAGCAGAAACACAACATCGTCCTTTCTGGTGCCATCTGGTAAGAATAAACACTGCAGCAGAGTAAATCCATTGTCCCCATACATCCCAGCAGAAGTTCCCACCTGAAAACATGTCTCCTGTAATGGCCATCAAATAGATGTCCAACACATGCAGACAAGCCAGTAAGAGTTCTTGTGATTCCACAGTAACTTGAGCTAGGAGCAAGGGAATCTGACAAAGGGAGGAGATGATCTTGCTAACAACATGAGGACTGGAAAAGAGGGAAAACACACCCAGTGGAGCAAGTGAAAATTGGAAAAGGGAGAGAAGACATCCAGTGGAGCAAGTGAAGATTAGGAAAGAGGGAAAGCACATCCAGGGGAGCAGATGAAGACAGATTATGAAAACACTGGACCTCAGTCTGCATGCACAGCTTCCCAGTCTGGTGGCTCAGTGGTATGAGGGGTTTAAAAAAATATCTCTTTTTATTCCCCAAGTATTTAGTGTTGCAGTCCCAAATGCTGGGCTCCACACTTGTAGGTAAATTATAGCCAGGCCTCCCAGGAAATTCTGTTTTTACAGCCCTGTTTCCTTACCGTCCCTCACCCTGGGTGCTGTTGGCTGAATTTCCCCTGCAATGTCTACAGTTAGCTGCATTTACATGTGACAATCCTAACCTTCAGTCTGCAAGAGGCCAGTCGTGATGCTGGTGACAGAGGAGGGGACAGCATGCAGCTGGGTCTAGAGAGCAGGGAGCTGCAAAATGCAGAGGTTGTCTTCTTTTCCTCAGCAGCGTCATGCAGCCAGGAGTGGAGTGTGGAGGGGAAAACTGGGTAGCGTTGCACCAGTTTAGGGCTAGAAACGCAAAGCTTTGGCAGTCAGAGCTAGAGAAGGAGTTAAAGAATGCAGATTTATTAATCCCAGTTGTTCAAACCAAACTCCAGCTCAGATAACATCTCTTTTCCCAGGAGCTGAGACTTTTATGCTAAAACTCCTCTTTTGGAAGTGGCTGGAATATTTTTCTGTTACTGAGTCGCTCATGCTGAGCTATTGATTTTTTATTGTGTTTTTTTTTCTTGGCTCTAATCAGAGGTTATTGCTTTCTCTTAGTTTAGCTTTATAGCTGTTTAATGAATGCTGTTCCTAAATGGAAGGAGGATAAAAAATAAAATTCAAAGGATTTGAGAGCTAGAAAAACCTCTTGGAATCTGATTTGTGGTGCGGTCCGGGCAGGAGGGGGAACTACTGCTAGCTCTCCGTCTCCGATAAACCTGCACCAGCACCACAGATGAGACCATTTAGCCAGTTTTAAAAATCATTCTGAAGCAAAAAATCACTTCCAGATGTTTCTCTAATTTTGCAGGACACTGAACTGTGAACAGTCATTAAACTTTATCCCTTTTGCTTCCTGCATTTTCAGAGAGAGAAACAGATAAAAGAATGGGGGGGGGGGGGGGAATGAAAAGCCAAACCGTGCCACTGCTGAGTGGTGATTATGTAAGGGAAAACCCTCTGGACTAAATGTTTATTGTGGGTATGGCCAAAAGGAAAAGGAGGCAAGATGTAAGGAGAAGGCTTGAGAATGCAGTCGCTGCTCTGAAGACTGAGATTGATCACGCGGCTTGGTGTGGGTAAAGCCAAGTGTTGGAAACCTCCCTGCAGAGAGAAATTTGCTGAACAGTTATCACTTTCCCTGTAGCTGGCTCTGATTGAGACAGAGAGATTGAGATTTGTCAGCAAAATGGAGTTTGCTTTTAAAATTAGTTTTTATGTGCTGAAGGACAAGCTCCTGAGTTGTTGTCCTTCCTAACCCTGAGTGGGAATTGAGTGTATTTGCTCCAAAAATGCTGTTTTCAGGACTAGGAATTAAATTGTTACAACCCCAGAATGATTTGGTTTGGAAGGAACCTTTAAAGCTTGTCTAGTCCAGCTCCCCTGCAATAAGCAGGGACATCTTCAACACATTGCTCACAGCTCTGGCCCAACCTGACCTGAGATATTGTTAAGGACAAGGCATCTACCACCTCTCTGGGCAACCTGGGCCAGCATCATATCACAGTCAGCACAAAAAAATTCTTCTTTCTACCTAGTCTAAATTTCCCTCTTTTAGTTTAAAACCATCACCTCTTTGCTATTGCAACAGGCCAAGGGTTGCTACAAAAGGATTGTTCCCATCTTTCTTGTGGACCCTCTTTTAAGTACTGAAAGACCACAAGAGGGTCTCCTTGGAGCCTTCTCTTCTCCAGGATGAACAGCCCCAACTCTCTCAGCCTGTCCTCACAGTAGAGGGATTCCAGCTGGCTGTGGTCTCTGCTGGCCTTGCTTCAACAGGTTCCTGTCTCTTGTGTGCTGGACCCAGCACTGTACATGAGGTCTCAGCAGAGCAGGGGGGCAGAGTCCCCTCCCTTGAGCTGCTGCCCATACTGCTGGGAATGCAGCCCAGGACATGGTTGGCTTTTGTGCTGAGTGTGCATCGTTACCTCATATCCAGCTTTTCACCCACCAGCATTCCCAAGTCTTTTTCCATAGGCCTGCCCTCCATGCCCCAGCCTGAGCTAATACTAAGGATTGTCCTGACACTGATGCAGTACCTTTGCACTTGGCCTTGTTGAACCTCAGAAGGGTCACATGGATCTGCTTCTCAAGCTTGTCCAGACGTGCCTGGAGGGATCTCATCCCTAAAATGTTGATACACACCCTGAGGCTTCAACTTGAGACAGCATGTACTTACTTAAACTCCTCTTACTAGATGTTAGTTCATCCAGGGTAGCCTTCAATTCTTCTCTGCCAATTAGTGCTGTAGTGCTCACTTTTGCTTGTCACAGAGGTAAACAGAGAAGACACCGTTAGCTTTAATTCTGTTACCTTAGTTTGCACCTCTTTCTTTCATCCATTTACTACTGGAAAAAATCTGTTGAGCTGTGTAAATTTGCCAGTCACCCAAGCACATACCCTGCAACATCCCTTGTTTTGGGGAGAAATAAATTAGCTCTAGTCTACCCCAGTGGTGCTGTCTGTAAATTAGCGCATACTCAGTTCGAGTGACTCGCTGTTGGTGCTGCTTTAATTTCTCACTTGGCTGTTGAATGGGAAAACCAGCTCTAATTTGTATTCACCAATTAAGGACCAATAGGATGCATTCATGTGGTTGCAACACTGTTTGGAAAGGACCCAGCCCAGCCTTTCCCTGTATTTTTTCCCCCTCTAAAAGGTGTCGTTTTACATTAACATCCTCTCTGGTTTTGCTGAAGCAGCTCCTGTGTGCGATTTTCCTGTTGTTGTGGGTTCTCTGGATTAGACTGGCTGTTATGAATTTGACAACAGTTATCAAATCTCCCCTGCAGCGGGCTGACTGTCAAGGATATGATGGTCAAATGTTTCACATATTGCAATCAAACCATTTGTGTTTGGTTTGAAGAATTCCAAAAGAAAGCTGTCAGCTACGAAATGAAGTTGAAGTAGCCTGAAGCTTTTGGAGCATGTTGATCCAATTATGATGATCCACTCATATCCTTCAGCCTTTTTTTTTTTTCCCCCCTATTTTTTTTTTCCCCAAATCAATTTTCATTCTAGCTCAGGGGACAGGTTTGTTTCTTTCTTTCTTTTTTTTCCCTTTAGTAATGCAGAGAAACATCTGTAAGGGTATTTCAGACGTGTTGTTTCAGGAAATTTCTTTTTTGTGCAAGAGAGCGTTGAACTCTCTGTGTATTTTGCAAGTGCCTTTTGTCTCCAGTGCACACACACACACCCCCAGCTCTCTGGTACTGCATCTTGTGTGTCTGCACATGCAACCTGAACGTGAATTTTCACTTTGTTTACACGTTCTCCTGGTCAGAGTGAGAGCAGGACTGACTCTGTTGAGGGATTTTTACCTCTTCTCAGTGCTGGCACTTTCTGGAGTTCCTGGCCTGTTTTCACAGGCTGCTTCTAGCAGTGGTGCTGCTGGTGGTTAGAGTTATCAGCAAGGGCTGGGGTGTACAAAGGCTCTTGATCCTAGGGAGACCAAGGTCAACGTTTAGGCTTGTCAGCTCCTCTGTGCACATGGTACACAAGACAGGTGCCCCTACACTGGCCAACAAGAGATTCCATTCCATCTACAACATATTCAGTATTAAGCTGAGGCGTCACCAGGGGCAAGTCGCTTCTTCAATACCCAAGGGAGCTCTGTCTGTAATGCCTTTGTTTCTGATTTTTGTGCTTCTGATTTCAGTTCCATAAACAGATCCTGAATCTGGTTCCTGTCTGCTGCTGAGTCCGTTCTGGGACTTCTCCAACTCCCCACCACACTGATGGTGACACCATTGCCATCAAGGGGTTGGATTCAGCACTGGTTTGTATCCATTTTTATCCATTTCATTTTGTTGTTATTATTTTCACTCAAGCTTAGTTTTCTTTCCCAGCTTATCAGTCTTTCTCTCTCTTGTTCCCCTTCTCTTCACTTCGGGAAGGCAGAGGATTTCAGAGTGTCTGGCACTGGTTTAATGGCCAGCCCAGCCCTAACCCTTGACAACGTGTTCAGTGCAGTTGTTTGAAACTGAGTGGGACAATGCTGCCAAACATCAAAGGGTTAAACGGCCAGCACATAGGGGTGGGTGTAAAAGGACCAAACCCGTGAGTGCTGTTGAGCAGATTCTCAGGTGGCACAGCACAGCAAAGCTGTTTGTCACCAGCAGAGCTGCGTCCTGGAGAGACACCGCAGCCTGTGACACGTTGACTTAACAAGGCTGTGGTCAGCTGGCTCCTTTCATTGCTCTAACTAAAAATAGCACTTAAAGCAGCTTCACACTTGTTGTTCTGCTGCCAGGGTGTTGCTGGTGTGTCTTGATCTCTTTGCACCCAGTGCAGACGGAGGGCTGCCGCAGTGTGACTGATGTGACCGTGAGTACCAAAGCCACGTTCCCTCACGTCCCCTGCCTGCCCGGGCATCAGCTGGCTTGCTGGTGTGATCTGTGGTGTAATGTGTAACCAGGGCATAGCTGATGGTCTTTCAGTATCTTTGCACCTTGCAATGCTGCATTTTTAGGAAGGCTTTTGACAAATGTTGGCTTCCAGCAGAAACCAGATTTATTTTTATTCCCTTCTGAAGTCCTGGCATTTCTGAAGGAAATGAAGAGTTTATTTGATAAGCCCCAAATACCCAGGAACACTCTCCAAATGCTGACTTGAGCAGAGCCATGCTGATTTGCACCAGTTGAAACTTTCAGTCTTTTCTCTCTGGCTTCATACACAGAATCTGCAGCAAGGCAGAACCAAATTCCCTTGTGATTTTGCCAGGAACTGGATCAGCCCCATGAAAGTGGTTATCTGGAAAGGAACAGCCCAACAGGTACCAAATACCTTGCCAAGTGCTTTTATTCACTGATGATAGAGAACTTGACTAAGATCAGAGATCACCTTTCAAACGTTTTTTTTTTCCCCCCCTTGGCCTAGATGTACTTTATCTTGGACTTAAAGTACATCCATCAAACTTTTGAAGTTCAAAACTGAAGCAGTTAGTTTGCTGGAGTCTCTTCACACTGGACAGGAGAACTGCTGTGGAAAAAGAATTATTCCACTCTAAATTATTAACTGTAAATATTTATTTTTCATCAAAGGAAGGGAGTCCCAGAGGTGAGCTCGGTATCCAGCTGGCAGCTTTTCAGTGCTATGTGGATTTTTCTGCACCCTTTTCCAAGCTGTGCAAGTCAGGAGGTGTTGAAGACAGGGTCTCCTGCAAAGGCCAGGAATAAAGGCAAGTTTCACATAGATAAACACAAGATTCTGTTCCAGAAAGGATTTCTCCTGATTTTTCCCCAGACCAGAAATTTGATTTCATTATAAAGCAAAGAGGAAAAAAAATAGTTTCCAGTAGAAGCAAAGTGTTTTGGAGGCTCTCTAATACTCATTAAAAAGCCTCTCCCTAATTTGGGTAAATATCCAAACTATCTTATTTTTATCATACAATAGGAATGGAAAGAGGAGTTTGATGCTCCTGCAGGAGACTCTAAACTGCTGTGCTTGCAAACATGGTAACAGAGCTGCACAGATGTTTCAGAGAAGCACAGACCTGCATAAATCCAGGGGGAAAAGAAACCAAACCCCTGTCCAATCTCTCTAGGTACTAAATTGTGCAAGGAGTGAGGCACAATTAATATAGCTTGTGGTACTGAAGTAAGGGAAATGCCAATCAGAATCTCCAACTGCTGATCTGAACTATCCCAGGAACACAGGATTCAGGTGAAAACAGAATCACAGAATTCCAGCATGGTGGGGGTTGGAAGGGGCCTCTGGACATTTTCCAGTCCAACATACCTGCTAAAGCAGGGTCCAGGCACTTTTGGAATCTCCCCAAAGATGACTCCACAATCTCTCTGCACAGCCTGGGCCATTTTGCTCTTCTCCAGGCTAAACAGTCCCAGGTCTCTCAGCCTCTCTTCTGCTCCAGGAGTGTCTGCTGCAGTCCCTTCATCTTCTTTCCAGCCTCTGCTAGACTTTCTCTATTAACTCCCTTTCTCTCTTGAACTGGACCCAGTACTCAAGATGCACCTTCACTAGGGCAGAGTACAGGAAAATGATAACTGTTTGATTGTCACATGGAGAGTGGAGCTTGGGGACAGACTTGGAGCTCACAACCCTCTGGGTATGTAGGACAGGACCACTCTGTGAGGTGGTTCTTGCTTAATCTCTGCTGCTGTTGCGCAGACTCTCAGTTCAGTTCCAGCAGCTCTGAAGGTCTTGCAGGAGGAAAGAGCAAAGCTGAGGGTGACAGAGCACTGAAGCAGGCTGCCCAGAGAGGTCATGGAGTCTCTTTCTCTAGAGATCTTCAAAACCCACCTGGACATGTTCCTGTGTGACTTGCCCTAGGCAGGCCTGCTTTGTTAGGGGGGGTTTGACTTGATGATCTCTGGAGGTCCCTTCCAGCCCCTGGCATTCTATGATTTCATAACTGGAAAGAAAATGAGAGAAGTAAGATGAGCAGAAGGATGATGTGAGGTTCAGGTAAATCCACCCTGATCCAGGCTGGCTGAAGCCCAGCCCCAAGGCACGTGCTTTGCATCACCACATGGAGCATCTAAGGAAACATGTTGAGGCTATCACATTGGTGTTATCTTCTGAAAGGGAGGAGGAAGCTCCCCAGTGCTGCCTGTGTCCTCGACCCTTCGTGTTTCCTGCTTCAGGCATAAACCCCTTATCAAATCCATGCATAAATACTGTACAACTTCTAGAGCTGTGCTTAGCTGCTTACATCTCAAACCCGAGCCAACGGAATCATTTTCTTACTTTATTTCAGTTTTTCACTCTGCACTGCTGCTCAGGGGTGAATACATAAAGCTGATGCATTACAGGACTGAGGCTTTATGCCTCAAAGTATGGCAGTCATCAGTCAGGTCACACACGCCAAGACTGGTGGAATTTGGCATAGCTGTTTAAACTTAAGGAGGGGTAAGTGAAACGAACCTTTACCTAAGATCTGCCGCTGAGGACAGAATGATTATGGTTACAATAGAGATGCTAATTTATCCAGAACTGTGGAGTACTCAGCTTCATATCAAAACACCAGTATTAGCCAGGATCAATTCCCACAAATCTGCCCAGAAAGATACAACTTGGATCAAACAATAACATTTTCACTTCAGCTGCACAGACAAAGCTTTGGCTCTGATGTGTTTTCCTGGGTGAATTACAAAAGCAGGATTTGGAGATTCTGCCGTCTCGGGAATTAAACGCTCAGAACTATTGACTGTCAACTTGAAAAATGGTAGATTGCATCTCTCCTCAATTGTCTTAAGTTTCTTGGAATGGAGCCCAGCTATTAGCAGGGGGTAAATAAGACAAAAAATTGACAACAATGTGCATTATAGGGCGAAGCGTTGAAGGCTGAGGTTTAGATGCGGACGGCTAATGGATTTCTTAGAGCTGCGGTATTTGATTTGCAGCTTACCATGGGTTTGAAGCAGGTTTACCTCACTTGCTCTCTAGCAGTATTTAGCACTGTATATTATATTCCTTCTGAAGCACTGAAAAACAATGTTTATTAACAATATGTTTTAAATGTGCAGCTGGGTTCGATTTGGCTGCTGGTGTGGAGCAGCACAGCAGAATGGAAAGCGCTTGGTGAGGTAAGGATTAATCACCGATTATTTCCAAGTGCATTCACGTTATTTCCAAATGCCTTTTGTTTTCACAATATCCTGTGTCCACACGAGTGCAAGGGCAGACTGGGAGTGATTCTGCCTTTCCAGAGGATTGTTGTTTTGCTTAATTTCTGCTGATTTACGTTGGGCAGTAACAATGCTTCTTGACTAAGCTTTCTGGACTGGTCCATCTTTACTGGGGTGGGAAAATCCCAGGGAAGAAATTATTGTTCTGCCACAGCTAAAATAGCACAAACGTCAGAGAATCCCAGCATGGGGGGGGGTTGAGAGGGACCTCTGGAGATCATCTAGTCAACCACCTATGCTAACACCAGGTTACCCAGAGCAGGTTGCCCAGGTGGGCAGTTCAGGTGGGTTTGGAGTTCCTCCAAAGATGGACACTCCACAAGCTCTCTGGGCAGCTGTCTGTTTCATTGCTCTGGCAGCCTCACAAGAACACATGTCCTGTGTTCCAGTTTGTGAATGTTGCCTTTGTCTTGTCATTGGGCACTACCCAGAAAGAGTCTGGCACTATTGTCTTGATCCTCACCCTTTAGCTATTGATCAGCATTGAGAAGATAGCCTCTCAGGCTTACAACAAGAGGGAACAGTTTCAAGCTGTGCCAGGGGATGTTAGGAAGAAATTCTTCATAGAGAGAGTGATTGCCCATTGGAATGGACTGCCTGGGGAGGTGGTGGAGTCACCATCATTGGAGGTGTTTAGGAGGAGACTTGATGGGGTGCTTTGTGCCATGGTTTAGTTGATTAGATGGTGTTGGATAATGGCTGGGATGTGATGATCTTGAAGGTCTCTTCTGGTCTGGTTCGGTTCTATTCTATTCTATTCTATTCTATTCTATTCTATTCTATTCTATTCTATTCTATTCTATTCTATTCTATTCTATTCTATTCTCCAGACTAAACAGCCCCAGGTGTCTCAGCCCTTCCTAATGAGCATCTTTGTTGCCTCCACTGGACTCTCTTCAGTAGTTCCATCTTGATTTTGAACTAGGAGGCCCAAAACTGGATCCAGTACTCCAGATGTGGCCTCACTCAGGCAGAGTAGAGGAGGAGGAGGATAACTTGATGCAGAACCTCTCCTTAATGCTCCCAAACTTGCAAAACTTCTCATTTCAACAGGTTCATTTGCTTGTATGTGATGAGCAAGGGTACAAATACCTTGTCACAGGCCCAAGCAGCATGCACAAACCCAAATACATATTAAAGCTCAGCTCAGTAAGGTGCTTCAGCCTGAGATTGCTTAAACCTGCATGTAACCCTGTTAAAGCCAATAGGTGTTTTACATCTGCTCAGAGTGCATACTAAAGCACTCTGCCAAGCTGAGGGCTGGCCAGCAAAGCAAAACCATTATTCCCTTTGCTTCATTTTACTTCTGAAGCAAACGAGTGAGGTTTCTGCCTCTCTTCCTTTCTTGGGAAAATATTTCTCGTGGTATTTTTCTTTAGATTCTGGCTGTGTTTCTAGAAGAGTGGCCAGTTTCCCCCACCCTTCCCCACGGCTGTGCTGCCTGAGCCTTCATCCAAGCAGCTGATGGAGGCTTTGGGTTGAGTCTGGCTGCCTTTAGTGCCAGCTTCTGTTCTTTCCTGGAGTCAGCAGCAAGTTTCACTTTGGAGTTTGAGATAGGTTTCTGGCCATAATGCAGATAAATCTGCAGATGATAATGATGAATTTGGGTCTCTCTCCAGTGATGCCCACAGACAGGACAAGGCACAGCAGGCACAAACTAGAACTCAGGAAGTTCCACTTAAATATAAGGAGAAAAATCTTTCCTGTGGGGGCGCCAGAGCCCTGAGGCTGTCCGGAGAGGTTGTGGAGTCTCCTTCTCTGGAGAGATTCCAAACCCACCTGGACATTGTGATGCTGAGCAACCTGCTGTGGGTGACCCTGCTTTGGCAGGGGGATTGGATTAGATTATCTCCTGAGATCCCCTGGAACCGTGCTGGGATTCTGGATGCCGTGGATTTGGGCAAACAGCTTCTAAAAATAGTGTGCACATAATGCCCTTAAAAAACTGACTGTACTCAGCTGAGGAACATCAGCCCTGCCCTGCCCTGCCTTTAGCAAACTGCTCTTATGTCCCAGCAGTGACATTTTGTATCTGGAAGTTTGCTGGGGTTTTCCATATATGCAAACAACTCTTGATAATTTTTAGGAGGATTTTTTTTAAGCATTGTGACTTACATATATTTGGTTGACAGAGGCCATTCAGGGGTCATGATGTGCAAAAGAGAAACTTCCAAGCAATTTCTCAAGGCATGCTCTAGTAAGAAACATAAGCCTGAGCCTGAACATAAGCATCTGGCTTGCTCCATTTGATGAGACCATATAGCCAGGACCAGAGGGACTTCTTGTCTTCTCTTTTTACCAAAATATGACCCACTTGGGGTTAAGACCTGTGGCAATATAAACTGATAGCTTAGATTCCATAGTTGCAGGATCATCAGATCACTGTGCAGGAGAAAATGTGAAAAGGAAACGATTCAGAGCACACCAGGAGGTCCCAGCAAAGCACAGAAGCAGGCAGGATAGGTGCAGCTTCCCCAGGGTTCCCTTAAATGAAGAGTTTCCAAGTTCCCATTGATCATTCCTTTTTGCAACATGTGTATGAAACAGCAATTTGATGTTTCAGGAGTGTCATGTCTGGGTGATGAGTCCATCAATTTTCTTGGGCTGCAGGTTTCCCTTCAGTGGCTGGAACGTAAATTATGGATAGCTGAAGGAGAATGCTGTAAATTATTGGTGCCTGCCAACTTCAATATCCTCAGCCTGATGGATCCTTGATTTGACAACAATCTGCTTGTCACTTGCTCTTGCAAAATATTAACAGGCTCAATTATCAAATGTGCTAGCCAACTGTTAAATTGAATGGAGAGAGTAGCTGAAAGTCCAGGGATGCAAAGGCTTGGTCAGGCTCAGTTTCTATTCTTGCTGCAAAGCATCTGCTGAAGATCAAGAGCTGCTCGTGTTGGGCTGTGTTTCTTTAGGCTTTGCAGCATTTGAAAAGAAATTGTGGCTCTTCCTCTGGGAAAACTGCAAGAGCACAAACTCCGTTGCCCAGCTTCCACAGGTGCTGAGTGCCTGCTCTTGGTCAATGGGAAGGGGGTGTGACCTAAAATGAGTCTCTTGAAAGACGCAGGAAACAGGCTAAGTGCTTAAACAAAGTCCCCGTTCGAGTTCGGGAGGAAAAGCCAGGTTCCCATCACTTTATGACTGGTGAATCTGGTGCTAAGGTGTCTCCTAATGGACAGTGCAAAAAACATATCTTCATCTGAAAGACCCTCTGCAAAAACCATCCCATTTCACTCTGCTTTTATCTGTCCTTCCTTTTTTTTCCCCATCCGATTTGTAAACAGCCCAGCCATGAACTTCTCTTACTCCCCTCTTTTAGAGCACCTGCTGCTGCAGCTTGGATCTAAAGCAGTCTGGGAGATGACAGAGAGTGAAGGAAGCTTCAGCTCCCCAAAGATTGTGAGGAGACCAGAAAACTTTGATCTCTGTAGAAAAGCAAGAGCCAGTGGTACATCCAGGAGAGCTGTGGGTGTGGATGCTAGTGGGGACCACAGGGAAGCAGCCACCAGTCACTAGCTGCATCCCTTGGAGATAAGGAAGAGGCACCAGGGGCTGGAGAGAAATCCACAATTCTCCTGCTCTAACAAATAATGAATCCTAAGAATATTTTACTAGCAATAATGGAGAGAACTCCCTCTAGCATTACAGCACAAAATGAAAAAGATTTGTGGGACAGCCTTCAGCACCTCTGCTTGTGGACCTTCAGGAGCAAGGTGGCTTGGAAATGCCTAACAGGAGCTCTCAACCTTAATCAGCTCTGGTAATTTAATTGCCCCCATTACAGGTACTAGCAGCAGCAGGATGAAGAAAGGAATTGCCTGTCAAGGGGAGGGAGAATGCCAGGACAACTGGACAGCTGTGCTCTGCTGGAGGTGTCATGAGGCTGCCAATCAGGCCAAGCAAGGAACGATGTGGTTAAGCTCTAAGGTATCGTGGTTACGTTCTAAAGCTTCTCTTCAACACCTGCTGCAGCTTATTTTGGGGTATGGCTACCTGTAAATTCTCCTAAAATAACATTCCTGCAAGGCAGGGTAAATAAGCACAGACCATTGGTTTGAAAAGCTCTGAGACACCTTCCACCATCTCACCCTTTGCAGATGAGGCATTGATCAATTACTACCTTTAATTGCTTCTGTGGAATCTAAGAGGAAAGCCATACCTTTAAGCAAGCTGCTCTACTCTGGGAAATAATGGTGAGCATTAGTCTGTCTCCTCATGCTGTAAATTATGGAGGGTCTCCGCAGCTATAGGTGTTGTGCTAAGCATTACAAGCGGTCACCTGGAAACAAGTGAAAGTGTGAGCAATCGCCCTATGCAAATGAATCCCCCGGTGATAACGAGCTGGTAAACGCTGACACTCAAGAGAAGAGGGAACGTGGGGCAGGAGGAGGGTGTTTGGCTTTGCAACTGCAGTCCCAGTCCAGTCTCGAAAGATTCAAGTTTTACACAGTGGTAGTTCTCAGGAAATTTGCTGAGTGCTACTATTTAAGTTGAACGCACAATAAAGGACGATCTTTCTAATTTTTGACTTTTTTTTTTACAGCCTTGTCTGATAGGTTTGATTTGCCAGTTCTCACTGAAGCAAAACTTTCCACTGCCTTCAATTATCAGCAAATTGTGTTGACCTCAATAAGGGGTTTTGCAGCACTGGCCCCTGTAGCATGAATAGGCTGCTCTGCACGGGAAAGTCACTGCGTGGAAATGGCATCTTCTTACTCATCAGTTCTGCTTCCCCAGGGCACACCGAGCTGCTGCGCCTGATTTGAATGACAAAACGCAAGGTTTCCCTGCTCTTTCCTCCTGCAAGACCTTCAGAGCTGCTGGAACTGAACCGAGAGTTTGTGCTACAACAGCAGAAATTAGGTGAGAACCACCTCACAGAGTGGTCCTGTCCCCCTGGTCCTCCATACCCAGAGGGTTGTGAGCACCAGGGGTGTCCCCAAACTCCACTCTCCACGTGACAATGAAACAACTAGCAATTTCCCCTCCCTCTACTCTGCCCCAGTGAGGTCACACCTGGAATACTGTGTTTACTTCTGGGATTTCTAGGTCAAGAGAGTCCAGTGAAGGCTACAAAGATGCTGAGGGGATTGGAACTCTCCGATCGGCTGAGAGACCTGGGGTTGCGTGGCCTGAGAAGGGCAAACTGAGAGGGCAGCTTCTCAATGCTTATCAATATCTGAAGGGCAGGGATGAAGAGGATGGAGCTAGACTATTGTCAGTGATGCCCAGTGCTAGGACAAGGGGGAAGAGGCCCAAACTGGAACACAGAATGTTCCACTTAAAGACGAGGAAAACATCTTTGCTGTGGGAGTTCTGGAGCCCTGGCCCAGGGAGGTTGTGGAGTCTCCTTGGGAGAAATTCCAAACCTGCCTGGACATGGCAATCCTGAGCAACCTGCTTGTGGGTGACCCTGCTTTAGCAGGAATGTTGGACTTAGGTGATCCCCAGAGGTCCCTTCCAACCATTCTGTAATTCTCCGATTCCCAGTGGGCTACTCCAGTCCAGGAGCTTTAAATGCTCTCTGTTTGACATCCTCCTGATTTATTGCATTTGTAAAGGTGACCTTAAATATTTTAATGGTAATAATTCTTTCAAGGACTCGAATCAGTAAATGTGCTATGTTCATATTTTGGCATTATATACTGTAGGCAATTTAATCCATATAAGCAGTTTCAGTGATATTAACACTGTAGGCAAACTGATACTAAAGTTTAAATGTCAGAGAGAGTTTTCATATTAGATCTAGTGCAAACAAAGCATTTTTTTCCCCCCTCCAAGTACTGAGGCATAAAATACCAGGAGATAGTAAAGACAGAGAGTGCCAATGACTCTGAAATAAACAGGAGGTGAAATTTATAGTATTTTCAAATATGTGCCCTATCCAAGGACTGCTCAGCCACACAGATCCACACAGTTAGAGATAAGAGGAAAACCTTGTAGTGATCCACAATAACTGCACCTCCAGCAGGGTGTCTGTCTGGATTTCTGTAACTCCTTGGAGATTTACTATTTCACCTCAGATTTATCACCCCGCTGGGCATGCCAGGGATGACATTTTTTATTTCCTCCAGCACCCTGCTTATTATACAATGGCAGATCCCACCCTGCAGGGACATGCTAAGCCATTGCCCAACCCTTGCCAGCACTGAAACACTGGCATCATCCTGCCAGTATTCATCCAGGGATGCTATGGGAGCTCTCTACAACTACCTTAAGGGGGGTTGTAGACAGGCAGAGGTTGGTCTCTTCTCCCAGGCAACCAGTACCAGAACAAGAGGACACAGTCTCAGGCTGCACCAGGGGAGGCTTAGGCTGGAGGTTAGGAGGAAGTTTTACACAGAGAGAGTGATTGCCCATTGGAATGGGCTTCTTGAGGAGGTGGTGGAGTCACCATCACTGGAGGTGTTCAGGAGGAGACTTGATAGGGTGCTTGGTGCCATGGTTTACTTGATTAGGTGGTGTTGGATGATAGGTTGGACGCGATGATCTTGAAGGTCTGGTCTATTCTATTCTATTCTATTCTAGTCTAGTCTAGTCTATTCTAGTCTATTCTATTCTGCAATTTTCCATCTGGTGGCCTCAAAGCTCTGGGTGCCTTCTTGCACAGAGACCACCTTAATGGGGGGCAAAAAAAGGAGGTGTCTTTTCATGGCTTCCAGCTTGTGGTGCTCATTGCTGCTCATGCTGAGGTAAGTGATGAGCATGGTTCTACAGAGCCACTGGCCCTGTTTAGGTGCATTTTGTGGGGACACCTGAGCCAGCTGAGCACTTGGTGGCATCAGCTCATAAAACCTGTGACAAATGGTCAAAAAGTTTATTGCCCATGTACTGCTGCTTGTGACCCCATAAACCACCAAGGCTAACTTGTGTGGAAACCTGGGCTGTTTGACAGGATGTTTTCCTGTTAAATAACCTGACCTGCTGAAAACCCTGGGCAAAACAGGGGTGGCTGTAGTGAGCAGCCCACTACAAATAAGCAAAGCAGCCCATGTGCATGCTCAGCAGGATATATAAATCATACATCTTCCATCCCCTGGAAACACATACCTTGATTTGAGCTGCTGCACAGCTAAATATTGTCCCTCTTGGCACTACCAGAGGGACACTGAGGTGTTGGAGTGTATCCAGAGAAGGGTAAAAGGAAGCTGGTGAAGGGTCTAGAGCACAAGTCCTGTGAGGAGTGACTGAGAGAACTGAGTTCTTTAGTCTGGAGAAAAGGAGGTTCGAGAGAGAGCTTGCTCTCTACAGCTCCATCTCCAACAGCAGGTGAACCCATCACCTTTTCTGGCCATACCACTTGGTTGAGCAAATGATCCAGGCAGAACTGGAGAATTGCAAAATTGAGGAGCAAATGAAGGTGCTCAAGAGCTGGTTAAAAATCTCAGTGTTCTGCTGAGACAGTGCCAAGAGCCTTTATTAATAGTCAGATCTCTTATCAATGTTTCAAGGAAATCAAGGTGTTAAGATCAGCCTGTGTATTTGTGTTTCTGTCTTTGTCCTTTTCATCAGGGTCACACTGAGGACCTCAGACTTGCTTCATGTTAAGCTCCAATGACAGTCAGAGGAAGCCAATTTCAGTTGCCTCTCTGCAAGAGTTTTTTGTTTTTCCCAGTCAAAAAACATTCTTTAGCTTCCTTAGGTCTCTTTAAACTGGCAAACTGTAAATAAGGTGTTATCATGGCCTGATTTCTCCCCAGAAGATGCTATCACCATTCTTAAAGCCACCTCTAGGCCGACTTGTGCTAACTGCTACTGCATCAATAGATGATAAACCAATAAATTAAAGTAACGGTGCATAAAGTGATGAATTCTGATCGACTCAAGGCAATAGAAAATAATTGGAGACTTTATTGCTATTTCCATTTTTAATGGGGTGCTATGGCAGCACATTCTTGCAGCAGGGCTGCAAAGGTAAATTAATCTTTATGCATCATCATCAAGCAGTGTAAACATGGCCAAACTTAATTACGATATAATAGATTGTTAAGTGTCTGCCCCGCAGAGGTGTAATTGCTCTCAGGCAAGTGATTACAGCAGAGATGACTATCAGACAAGGTCTTCTTTAAAAGGATGGCTGGAGCTTTTGTATGCCTCTGACAACAAACTCTATGTGAATGCTGTGCCAGAGGGGCAGCTTTCCACGGTCCAGCTGCGGTAGAACTTAGCTGAGGGATAAAGCTGCGCTGATGGTGGAGTGTTAACAAAACGTGCCCTGAGACTGCAGCACTTTGCCAGCAAAACCTCTTCTCTGCAAAATCACAACAAGAGTAATTGAGACTAAACCAAAAGAGGCAGATTTAGATGCTTTTTTTTCCACCGAGGATGATGAGACACTGGCCCAGGTTGCTCAGAGACGTGGTAGATGCCCCATGCCTGAAATCACTCCAGGTCAGAGTGGATTGGGCTCTGAGCAAGCTCCTTTAGTTGAGGATATCCCTGCTCACTGCAGAGGTGTTGGACAAAGTGACCTTTAAATGTTGTTTCCAGCTCAAAATAGTCTCAGATTCTCTTCAGAGCATGGAAATAATCTTAGGTAATATGTAAAGGGGGTAAAACAAAAAGTCATCTCAACAATGGTCTGCTCCAGATCATCAGAGAGGCCACTTGGACCCATCTTGGTCATCAGAATAAAACTGCACCGAAAACACAGTGTTGAAATCTCAACTCTGTGTGGTCAGCAGTGTACAGTGTACAGGCTTCTCTGTGCTTGGATTGCTATTTTTAACTCTTTTCAGCTCCCTCTTTGCTCACTTACTGCATCACTTTGCTCATTTTTTTGCACCACCTAAAACTAACCCTGTTTAAGTCCTCAAAGCCAGGCTGCATCCCTGCATCTTGCTTTTGCATTCCCACTCTTTGATAACAGCTTTTTACCAGCAGCTCAGTTGAAAATCCTTGATGTTGCCTGATTCCTCAAAATGCACAACGATTCTTCAGCTGGAAAGGAAAGAGAGGAGCTGTGAATGATCCATATGTTGAAGTACTGTGTTCTCATCGTTTAAATGACAAACGTCCCTTCAGACATCCACAAAGATGCATTCATGACTCCCATCCAATGATCCATTGGCCAGAGGCACATCCATTGTTTTAATTTATTTGGGAGGAAAGGTGCTTTCCTGCCGAGTTGGGATAAGCTTGCTTGGCACCAAACAGATGTTCAATGAAAGCAAGACTTTACTGGAGATGACAAGTAAACACAGGCAAAGAGGGTGAGGGAAGGAAAGCTGCAGGATCCGTAGGTTCCTGGTTCATCAAACAACAGGCCATGGGTTTAATCAGGGTTCTTTTATAGATGGAGCAGTAATGAAACAGAAGGATCAGGGGGGTGTCAGCAGCAAGTGACATCTATATGTTACTTGTGCTGGAATTGACTCTGGTGACCCCACTGTGAAAGCACACAGTTGTGTTGTCCTCCGCTGCAGCACGATGGTTTCTGGGGTTGCTAAACCATTCTACAAGAAGGATGGAGAGAGACTGTTTGCAAAGGCCTGTAGTGATAGGATGAGAGGCAATGGCTTCAAACTAGAGAAGAGTAGATTTAGATGGGATGTTAGGAACAAATTCTTTACCATGAGTGTGGTGGAACTCTGGAACAGGTTGCCCAGGGAGATAGTTGAGACCCCATGCCAGGAGATAGCTTGACAGGGCTCTGGCAACCTGATCTAGTTAAGGATGTCCCTGCTGACTGCAGAGGGGGTTGGACTGGATGAGCTTTGGAGGTCCCTTCCGACACAGACCATTCTATGATTCCCATTGTGGAAAAAGCCTTAAAATTTCAATTGCAGGCTCAGGGAGAACTAAAGGCACCTGAGAAGAAACCCACCGTGTAAAATATCCAGTTTTGCTCTTGCCAGGGAAAAATACTTCTTAAAAGACCAAAGTCTTGCATCTATTCAGATTTTTCCTGTTTGGAGAGAGGTGCTGTTCAAGGAGGCATTGAAGAGAGCAAAGCCAGCTGATTCATCGGGAGATCAAAGAGAGAATGCTGCCTTTGAGATAAAGAAGGCTTCCCTTTGAAAGATTTCTCTTTTGTGCAGGAGTGTTGCAGCAGGATGTCCACCCACCCGGAGCATCCCTGGGTGGGACACCTCCTCCTAAGAGAGCACATGAGGAGAAAAGGACCTACTCTGCCTCTTCCCGGTGAGCATAACCTTGGGGGCAAAATCAAATCTTTGGATGCTTCCATCAAAGTGAGACTTTGTGCCTGACCTTCTCCAGACCCACCACAGCTTCGTGGCTAGATGTGAGGAGGGCAGCATAGCTGCATCTGTGGAGTTTCCCCACCTTTTTGACAGATAATTAGACTAAAGCCTTCAATATTTAAACCCCCTCTGAACCATTCTTGCTTGCAGGCAATCACAAATGGGAAGCCCAGTGCTGATTTTCTAAGGAAGGTTTCTTGCCATTTTCAAGGCAGTTTGCCAGGCTTGTCCAGGGGCTGTGTGCCTTGCCTCACTCCACAGCATCACCAACTAGTGAGAGCTGGAAGTGATCTTTCAAGATCATCTAGTCAAACTCCCCTACTACAGCAGGGTCACCCACAGGACATTGCCCAGGATCAGTTTCTCCTCATATTTAGGTGGAACTACCTCTGTTCTCGTTTGTGCTTATTGACCCTTGTCCTGTTGTGGGGCACCACTGCCAAGAGTCTTGCCCCATCCTCTTGACCCCCACCCTTCATATATTGATGAGCATTAAGCAGATCCCCTCTCAGGCTGCTCTTCTCCAAGCTACAGCCCCAGGGCTCTCAGCACTTCCTCATCACAGAGATGCTTCATCCCCTCAACATTTTTGTAGCCTCCACTGGACTCTCTCCACTAGTTCCTTGTCTGAACTGGGGAGCCCAGAACTGGAACCAGTACTCCAGATGTGACCTCACTCAGGCAAAGAAGGGCAGAAGAACCTCCCCCCATCTGTTGGTCACACTCTTAATGCACCACAGGAGACCATTTGCCTTCCTGCCCACAAGAGCACACTGCTGGCTCGTGGGGAACCACCAGCACTCCCAGGTCCTTCAACAGGTTGGCCACTCACCTGTGCTGGTGCAGGGGGTTATTCCTCCCTAGCTGCAGCCTTTTAGTACTTGCCTTTTTGGACTTTACCAGGTTCTCCTTCTCCCAGCTCTCCAGCCTGTCCAGGCCTTGCTGAACGGTAGTACAGCCTTCCAGGATTCCTGTGTCACAGTCATCAAACCCTTAAGCACTGAAATACTCTTGTGGCTATTTTGGTAAGGTTTGGTGGTACAGAAGGTAGACTGGCTCCTACAGGTGCACTCTTCAGCACTCCACATCCACATTACGTGGTGCTGCCAAGGTTTTTCCAGCTGCTGAATCTTTTAAGAGAAGGAACACAGAGTGGGTTTGTGCTGAAGATTAACTGCACAGTCTGTCTTCATTTGTGTTTGCATGCAAATTTATTTCAGTTTTACTGTTGGCAAGTTAGCATAATGATATGGGAGCTGCAGTATCCCCAGCCCCATGGGCATTGCAGAAAGCCTGGAAGAGCTGCTCTGAAGGCATCCCGACTTGCAGATGCTGCTTGGCAAGATGTCAGAGAGATTTTTCACTGGATAATGGAGTGGAGAGAAAAGTCAAGCATCAGCTACTCTTGAAGAGATTTTTTTGTCATTGAATTGTGTATTCAAAAGACTCAAGAACCAGAGTTTTGGTCATTCTGGCAGTACCTGCTTCAAGCTTAGGTGATCTTCCCTGGGGCTGTGCTTTGCAGTGGGAGCTGAGTGTCACAGGATGAGCCCCAAGTATTTACAAACAGGTGCAAGAGCTTATTAGGGAACAAGAATCCATCACACCACAGGTTGGCTGGCTTGAATCAGCACCTATGGAGACTTTGACATCATGATTTCTGTCTCTCTGTCTGTCTATCTATCATTACCAAGTCAGGACTACCAAGGCAGGACTTCAGAACTCTTGGAGTGAACCTAAACTTATGTTTACAGCATCCCTAAGCCAAAGGGAGGGCTGTGGTGAGGTGAGTTTTTATAGCATAGTCATTTTGAGAGTCTGATTAGCGTGCTTGAGATGGAGAATATATGTGGTGCTAACTTAAGTGCAGAGATGAACTTAATGTGGGAGCAGCATGTAAATGGTAGGGGCTGTTTTGGAGTGGGATCTGCCAGCAGCAAAGGGAATCACATTTGGGAGCAGAAAATTTGAACAGAAAATTGTAATGATGAGGCCAATCAAGCTCATTAAAGCTGTTACTTCAGCTCCCTCTTACATGACTGAGGGTATTTAAAACAGCTGTGGCAGAGGGACCTCTGGTCTGTATGTGAATGAAGGCTCTTCCCAGAAGCCTTTTAATTCTGAAAGCTAAAAAGTAACTCAGCACTTCCTGAGCTTGTCACTGACATAGCTGAATCTTTGCTGCTCTGCTTCTTCCCAAAGGCCCTCTCTTGACTCAGAGTAAAACCACAGTTATCAATAGTTACCAAAGGGAAATCTTCATGTGGGCTAACCAGGGCCAGGCATCACAGTGCACAAATGCCTGGTGTCACAATAGAGCTGGAGAAAATCGTGGGAAGTGGCTACAGCAGCTTTTGTCCTCTGCATCCAGCAGGAGCTCCAAATTCAGCCAATACAAAAAGTGGACTTCTTGCCCTCCCACTTCTGTCTTTCCACTTGAAAAAAGCTCCTGAGCAATTTATCATGATACTCAACTAATAGTTTGGGTGTGAGTTTAGGACAGAAAACAGCTCAAGCTGAAACATACTTAATGTTTGCTGCAGAAGGCAGCCAAGCAAGCTGCCCTCCCTGCTCAGGGCTGATGCTCAGCTGTTCCTAAGCCCCAGGTGATGGGCAGGTGAGAGACCACACTGATCCTAACCAGATCAGTGGGCAGGCTCTGGTGCTCAGGATGGTGAACAGGCAGTGTCACAGCAGGGAAAAGGCATGAGAGTTTCCTGAGGCCAGAGGCAACACTTCCTTCTTGTCAGCTCAGTTTTGTGCAACAGGTAAAATGATGTGTCACAAAACTGCACAGAAGTGGAAAATGGGAAGGTAAGGTTTTTCGTCCTTCATTGAGCAAGGTGGGGAGAAAAAGGGAAACACTGATACAACAGTGCAGAGCTTCGAAGTCTTGAAGGGGAGGTGGTGAAAAGTTAAGAGGAAAGAGCTGGAGCTACTGTGAGGATGAGAGGGTACAGGAAAGAATTAATCAGTCAGAATTGCAATAGAGAAACAGCATCTCTAAAAATAATCTCCTGACATTGTGAGGAGTAGGTGAGATATAAAATTGGCTGAGAAAAGTGAGTAGGAGGCATGGGGAAAGAAGATGGCAAAAATGAACAGCAAAGCAAGGGCCAAAGAAAAGAAAAGCTCTAAGTGGTAACTGGCATCAGATCTAACTGCATTTTCTTTTAAAGCAGGTGCTGAGATGCAAACATGGAGGTTTATAAAGCTCTCCCAGCACAACATGCTGGTAACCAACCTTCTAGCTGAGGTGAGGAAGTAACTCAGCTGTGGAACTGGGATTGGTGTCTCCAAAACATCACAGCTAGAGCTGTGGATTTGCAAAGGGGAAGAAATGTTGCCCCTTTGAAAATAGACTTCCCAGCCCTCAGCAGGAATCAGCAACCATTCAGAACTGAAGAGAATAAAGAGAGGTTTGCAACCTGAAGTGTGATCTCCTGTAAGTAAAAGCTCTTGTAGACTTAGTGCATTGTTCGTGCTTGTAAGTATCTGCAACCAGAAGCACCAGATCTCCTATGCCAGCGTGATGCTGAAGTTTTGAAGCACTGGAGCCTGGGCAACAAGATGGATTGGCAGCTTTAATAATTCCCAGATCCCAGACATATATGAAATGAGCCCTTGATGAGAAAGGTCTGATTACAAATAACCTGCAGAGAGATGAAAGTTTGCTTTTAATATCTGGGGTTTTTTTTAAGTCTCCTTTGGACTTTCAAGAGGCTTCAAAAGAAAGCAAAGACTAGAAAACAGTTTGATTTAATACTGTTAGATGTGTGAAATAAAATGCTGGACAATAAGGGATGTAAAACAAGCAACAAGTGCAAATGACTCAAATCAAATGAAAGAGCTAATTGAAAATAATGGAATGCAAACCTTTCTGGCATGTTGCTGTTCATCTGTTTTTCATCACTGTTTGCAACAGCATTATCATTTTTTTTAAGCTTTTTTTTTTTTCCCTTTTGCTTTGAAGAACAAACTTTCTCCACCATAAAAGGCAAGGATTTTAATCAGGACCTGAAATGTCATTCTATGGGGATGCAGATGCTAAATGCCAGTCAGGAAGAGAAGCACCATCGACATGACCCAGCAGGACGGCTAAGGAGCTACGTGGGCTTTGTCTGGAGAGCTGCCTGATACAAGATCATGATAGCAAGGCTCTTTATCTCCCAGTGTGGTGATCCTCACCAATGTGTCTTTGTTTTCATTCTCTGTGCTCCCTAAAGGAAACAGTTTTGTCTTCGTGGTAGCATACATGCTCTTAGACCTTCAGCTGGCCAAAGCTCTGCCTCCAGTGAGTAACCACAAGGTAAGGGTGAACTGAAAGCTAAAATCTGTCAATCTGAGGACAGGTTTTGGTCCTTTATTTTATTGTTTTTCTAAAAGGGACTTTGGTGTGTGTTTCAAAACTGAAATGAGATTCACATCAGGCTGTTTGTGTGGGTTTATTTTCATAGAATCATAGAATCACAGAATTATTTGGTTTGGAAGAGATCTTTAACATCAAGTCCAACTCTTAACCCATCACTGCTGGGTCACCGCTGCACCGTGTCCCTCAGCACCGCATCTGCAAGTCTTCTAAATCTTTCCAGGGATGGAGACTCCACCACCACTCTGGCCAGCCTGTTCCAGGGCTTGACAACCCTTTTGGGGAAGAAATTGTTCCTAATATCCAAATTAAATCTCCCCTGGTTTAACTTGAGGCCATTTCCTCTTGCCCTGTCTCTCGTTTCTTGGGAGAAGAGACTGATGCCCACCTCTCTTTACACTGAAGGTGATGAGACTCTGGCCCAGGCTGTTCTGAGCAACCTCATCTAGGTGAAGATGCTCCTGCTCACTGCAGGGGAGGTGGACTAGATGGATGACTCTTAATAAATAGTTCCCTTCCAACCCAAACCATCCTATGATGATGCCTTTTCTATCCCAAGCCCAGCACACGCCCACCGTGTTTTTGAAGTCCAGGGCAGGCATAGCCCAGCAAACATTTGCCCAAAGGATCTACAAAGGCCAGGAGCCTGCAGTGCCTCAAAAAATTAAGTTGGGAAGGACATGGCTGCAGAGTGCATCTGCATGGGGGATGTTACATACAGTCCCTGAATGAGACTTCGCCTTGCAGAGCAAAACTCAACCTGAACCCACCAACCTTGTGCAGAAAACTCCACCACACATCCCTGACATCAGTCTTCAGAAACTTTCCTCCTCCTTTTGGATGGAATCCTGTAGAAATAATTTCCCCATGGGCATCAGTGACAGATGACACAGTATACCAGTGCCAGAAGTAACCACTCAGCTGGGGCTGCCCCAGCAGGTTCAGCTACCCCATGGCTTTAGGAGTTAGTTGTGCTTTACTCCATCCTACACACAAGCAAGCTGTGCTGCCTTTCTCCTGGGCAGCTTCCTTTTACATCTTAAAGGAGAACAATCCAAAACTGAGAAAATGTGAGGACAGTTCCCCTGCTTGTGGGAACAGTGCTTTTGAAATGAAATTATTTCCCCTGGGTGCTGCCAGGCTGCCTCTTCATTAGCTGGGGAGGGGAAGTGCCTGCACTTGCTCGGTGCTGAGCATTCGTGGTGTAAGCATAAAGAATTCATCTCTGGTGCTAAAAACCAGGCCAGGGCTGCTCTTTAAGTTTGGTGAAATATACAATCAGTCTCAGTAGGGGGTTATGAAGGAAAAGGAATTAAATAAGGAGTGGGGGGTGGGAGGGAAGAGGAGGAGAGTAAAAAGAAGAAAGAAGAAAAAATAAAGGAAAAAGAAAAAAAGCAATAAAAAAGGAAGGGGAAAAAAAGAAAAAGGGAAGAAAAAAGGAAGGAAAAAGAAGAAAAAGGAAAGGAAAAGGGAAGAAGAAAAGAAAGAAGAAAAATAAAGAAAAAGGGAAGAAAAGAAAAAGAAAGAAAAAGGGAAGGAAAATGAAAGAGGGAAGAAAGAAGAAAGTAAAATGAAGAAGAAAGGAAAAAGGGAAGGAAAATGAAGGGAAGAAAAAGGAAGAAAAAAAGAAAAGGGAGAAAAAAGAAAAAGAAAAAGGAAGGAAGAAAAGACAAATAGGAAAGAAGGAAGAAAAGGAAGAAAAAATAGAAGAAGGAAGAAAGAAAGAAAAAAAAGGAAGGAAAAAGAAAAGAAAAAAGAAGGAAAAAGTAAGAAAAAAGAAGGAAAAAGTAAGAAAAAAGGAAAAAAGAAGGAATAAGGAAGAAAAAAGGGGGGAAAGGGAAGAAAAAAGGAAGAAAAAAAGGACAAAAAGTGAAGAAGGAAGAAAAAAAGAAAGGAAAAAATAAAGGGGAAAAAAAAATAAAAGGAAAAAAAGAAAGAAAGAAAACCGGGGGGGGGGGGGAAGGCAGAGTAAACCCCACCAACCCCAGTGCGTTCCCATAATGAAGGGCCTAGAAATGCCCCACTCATTGATGCAAAATTGCAGTTATTGTTTATCCTCCTTCTACTTCACACAGCTTTGTACAATACGCACCAGGCAAAATGCAAGCAAACAAGCAGCACATTAGTTAAGAGACCTTCCATTTTACTTTGGCAGTTCACGATAATGGAATTTAATTGTGGCAAAAAGCTGAATAATTTTAGCTGAATGTCATTTGGTTCATTCAAACTGGGAATCAGGGACATTTTTTAACAAAGGTTTTCAAACTTCTTTTGAAATCAGGAAGCTGCTGCGCACAGATAAGGGGAGAGGTTTGAGGATTCTCTATCAGAAATTTCAAGGTTTTTTTTCCATCTGCTTTTTCACATTAACTGGTAATTATCCAGAAAGGCACATAATAGTGCAGAAATGACAGAAGCTGACAAAGGTTTTCCTAAGATATGTAAATTGTCAGTGATAGGCAAGGTGCAACAGAAAGGCTTTCTACAGCACAATTATTTATGCCAGTTTCGTTTGCTTTTAGGTAGCGCTGATGGCATCCGGCACCGCCGCGGTTATCACAGGCGCCGCACGGCCCCGCCGCCGCGCCGGGCACGTGGCAGAACCTCAGCCCGAGGCGTGGTGGTCTCCTCCAACTCTTCTGTTCTCTGTTAAATACGTCTGTAGAGAGACTTCTGAGGGTCTTGCTCGTTACAGCATTCCCCTGCCTTTCTCACACTGCATAAATTGCAGGCTGCCCACAGGGCTTGTGGAGTCTCCTTTGCTTCAAAACCCACCTGGATGCATTCCTGGGCAGCCTGCCCTGGGCCTTCTGGCTTTGACACTTGGGTTGGACTAGATGATCTCTGGAGGTCTCTTCCAACCCCTAACATTCTGTGACCCTTCACAGAATCACAGAATTGTTGTGGCTGGAAGAGACCTCTGAGGTCATCAAGTCCAGCCCATGACCTAACACCACCACACCGACCAGACCGTGGCACTAAGTGCCACATCCAGTCTTTCTTTAAACAGCTCCAGGGATGGCAACTCCACCACTTCCGTGGGCAGTCCATTCCAGTGTCTGATTCTCATTTCCATGAGGAAATGCTTTCTAACACCCAATCTAAACCTCCACTGGCACAGCTTCAGGCCATGCCCTCTGCTCTAGTCACGTGTTGCCTGGGGGAAGAGCCTGGCCCCCTACCTCACTACAACTTCCTTTCAGGTAGTTGTAGAGTGTGATAAGGTCCCCCCGAGTCGCCTTTTCTCCAGGCTAATCAACCCCAGCTCCCTCAGCCTCTCCTCACCAGACTTTCCCTCCAGTCCCTTCCCCAGTCTCCCTGCTCTCCACATATTGGTTATGGCTGGTCTCATGGGACCACCTTCCTTCCAGCAGCCTGACTTCAGGGACAGTGCATTAGAAGAGAAAATCAGTTGTTTGCATCTGGTTTGTTAGCCTTTTCCACTGACAGCTTATTTTGAACCATTTGAAAGTGTTCAGATGAAACTCTGGTGGGACACTTCATCTGTGCTTAAAAATTGACTACTGGGATGAGAAGATTTGCATACTCTTAGCTTATGTTCCTTAAGGGAGAGAAAACCAAAAAATCTCTCTCTAAACTGCCCAGGCACTCTCTGGAGTTATTACACCTTGGAGGGCAAAACTACCACCTCCATGCCTTGTCACTAGGGTGGGCTCCAGGGGTGGGACAAAGGTATTTGAGGTCTCTGCCATGCAAGCATAGGAGTGGAGGGCAGAGGTTTGATAGCTACCCCTTTCAAAGGGCAAGCTTTGGGCTGCTGAGTCCTCCTGGGAGGTTAATTTTTATTTAAAGGACTAAGTCTGGCAGAAATTCCTGCCTGACCCTGGGTTCGTTTGGCTCATCCTGGAATTACAGGCTATAATTAACCTTTTCTGGGAACAGGACTTCATATGTAACTACCTATGCAAGGAGAGGTTATAAGATCCTTAATGGATGAAAGGACTTTACCTATCAGCCCCTGATGTAGTGGTACCAGAGGTATTATGGTGGTGTAATTACTTTGCATTAGCACGTGAGTGATGTTAAGTTACCCTGCTGATTGGGGTGGGGGGGGAGAAGTTTCCACGTGTGTGTGGGGGTGGAATTAATTTCCTTTATGGTAATACTAACGTAAGTTAATGGAGGCTGTGAGAAAGTAAACAAGGATGCAACACAATAGATCTACATAAAAACCCCACCAAGATTGCATTTGAAATTCAATGGCCTTAGCTATTAGCTGTAAGGACCCTGTGTCCTGACTTAGAGCTTTGTTTTCACAAATCCGGGGGGATGGAGGTCAAACTCATGGAAAAGGCTCTAGGGTGGAGGGAAAGGATGTGTCCCATCAAAACCAGGCTGCAGGCTGTTGCCCAGGGCAGTTTGTCCCCTCAGGAGCCAGCCTGGGTAGGCTATGGAGTATTTCCTTTTCTTTGAGAGGGGTTTTCTTTCAGCTGCTTTCATGTCATTAAAAAATGAAATAAAAACTTCCAAAAGCTGCTTGACTTGGTCAGTGCCCAACTTCAGAAGGTGCAGGCTTACAGGCTTCACATATCTCATCCCAGCTGCTGAGGAGATCACGGCTGATTGATGGGGGCTGTAGCCCAAGGATGGCTTCTGTGCTTGGCCCCACTCCTGTTAATTCACAGGATTCCTTCTTGTCCTTCCTACAGCTGCTCTTCTTTGCACATCCCTTGGAAGTGCTGGAGGGATGCTCTACCAGCCCCAGCTGCTGACACTGGGCTGTACCTTCACTTCCCACTGTCAAAATCCCTGACTCTGTCTCTGGGCTTCCCCACTTCATTGCAGGTTTAGGCTAACAAGTCACACCAACATGAGCAGTGTGCCCATTCTGGCTTGGATCAGCAAATATGTGGCCAGCAGCACAGGGGCAGTGATTGTCCCACTTGTCCTCAGCACTGGTGATGCCACACCTTGAATGCTGGGTTCAGTTTTGAGCCCCACACTACAAGAATAACATTTGAGGTGCTGGAGCACTCTCAAGAAGAGCAGTGAAGCAGGTGAAGGCTCTAGAGCAGAAGCCTTGAGAGGAATGGCTGAGGGAACCAGGGCTGTTTAGCCTGGAGAAGAGGAGGCTGAGAGGAAACCTTCTTGCTCCCTACAGCTCCCTGAAAGGAGGTTGGAGCCTGGTGGGGGCTGGTCTCTTCTCTAAAGGAACAAGCATCAGGACAAGAGGAAATAACCTCAAGCTTCCTCCAGGGGAAGTTTAGGTTGCACACGAGGAACAATTTCTTGCTCAAAAGAGTTGTTGTTAAACTCTGGAACAGGCTGCCCAGGGCAGTGGTGGAGTCCTCATTCCCAGAGGGGTTTAAAAGATGTAGAGCTGTGGTGCTGAAGGTCATGGTTCAGTGGTGACCTGGCAGTGCTGGGGTAATGGCTGGACTTGATGATCTTAAAGGTCTCTTTCAACCAACAGGACTCTGTGGTTCAATGAATCAAACATGCCTCTTGCTGTTTTCAGTAGAAGCTGACATGTTGATTGCAGGGAGAGGCAATCTCAGAGGAAACTCCAGTTCAGCCCAGGGAAGATCCCAGAGCAAGACAAGGTTGGGGGCCAGAGCACAATGCCAGCTGGAAATGGATTTTGTGAATTTGCAAGTTACTTAAATGAGGTGCCTGAAGCAGCAGCAAACTTCTGATGTTTTTACAGAGAAATTAAGATGCTAAAATATTGCCTAAATTAACATTACACTGCCTGGCCTGTGAAGGTCTGAGGTAGTCTGTGCATGGTGGAGCTGAGGACTTCTGCTTTTCTCACACCCAGACATGAGGTTAGAGCTGGCAAAAGGACTTTAAAAAGGCACAAAGGCACTTAAGAACAGGAACCTGGCTTAGTGCCTAACAGATAGAGCTGGTGAAAACCCTGAGGCTGATCCATAAACAATCAGAACAGTGGCCTGAAAGCAGCTTTACCATCCTTACACCTTTCTGCATTTGCTTGCAGTGGTGTTTTGGCCACTGTGTCACTGGCAGATGCACTCCTGAGCAGGGGGAGGATGCTGCCAGCCCCCAGCCCTGGGTTCTGCCCTGAAAACAAGTCCTGAGCAAAGTTTTTAAGCCTCAAATTACCACCAGAAAAGCCAGGAAAAAAACCAAACACCCAGAGGACTATCTGCCTGAGTCTGGATCCTGGCAATCATCAGCCATCCCCCTCATCAGCCAGTGCCACACATCTGCTTAGAGAGTGGAGAGGAGGAAAAAGCATCAGCACAGCTGATGGGAGCAGTTGTACTCACTCAGCAGAGTTACATTTTGGCCATTAAATAATTATGGCAAAATAGGCACCATCCATCTCCAGCCAGAGAAGTATTTACTAAAGCTACTGAGCAAATAATTGGGAATAATGAATCCATCAAAGGAAATTTGATGGAAAAGAGCTGAAATTCACTGGAGGAATTATCCATTTCAACTTCTTCACTCAGCCTTGCTACTCAAGAGTTGAATAGAGGTTTCAAGAAACCTTCACAGGGACTGTGTAGAATGGAAGGAGAGGAAAGGTAAAGAAAAAAACCATGGAAGCTTAAACCAGCACTGCACCAAACCATTGCTATTCCCATGGCTCTTGATGTCCTCAGTGACCCTCTGCTTATCAGCAGCTGCTCTGGAAGTGCTAAACCTCTGGTCAAGCAAGGTATGGCATGACCTGAATGCATCATCTGGTTTATCTGGATTTTCTTCTGCAGCTTCTTGCTAGGCTTTGAAAGAAAAGGGGGGGGAAAAAAAAGGAAAGGAAAAAAAAAAGAGAGAGGAAGAAAAAATTCAACATATTTCCCAGTAATTGAACTGTGCTCACATTAACTTACACTAAAATTATTTTTAATTAAATGAACTTCCCCTGTTTGTAGCTGGAAGGTACTTACACGAGATAAAAACTCCATTCTAATAACACTGAGCCTCACCACCACTTAATTAGCATCACAACTCAAGGCAGCCTGAGCAGGAAGGCTGTGGGGAGGTGGACTGGTGCTGCTGGGTGGGAATTTTGGGGGGGGGGCAGATGCTCCCTCTCTCACCAGCAGCCCCCATCCCAGAGCCCACCCAGCGCTGCAAGGCACGCCGGGAGCCGAAATCACACCCAGGATTTGACACAGTTTGTGGCAAAAGCAATTATAATTAACATTATATTAAATATTAAGTCAAGATCATAAAATGTTGATTGGTACTGATTAGCTGTGTAATCCATAATTAGAAATCACTGCACCCTTCACCAGGTACTGTAGTGCTTCGCTTATGATTTCACCGCTAAATTAAGCGAGTGATTCAGCTTTTGCTTTTGCATTTCATTTAGGGCACAGCCACAGTCAGGCAAAGAAAGGCACAAGACCTGCTCCTGCTGAGGATGCTCCCCAAGCCTCCACCCTGAAAGCAGCTCAAGCCAAAAGGCAGCTCCCCATCCCTTCCCTGCCTGTGGGAAGGCAATGGTCAAACAGCCCTTGCCCAGCCCCAGCGCTGCACGAGAAACAGAGAGAGATAAAAGCACCTCCTGGATTTACCTCCAAAACAGCAAATGCAGAATCACAGAATCATAAGGTTGGAAAGGGACCTCAAAGATCAGCCAGTTCCAACCCCCTGCCATGGGCAGGGACACCTCACACTGCAGCAGGTTGCTCAGAGCCACATCCAGCCTGGCCTTCAAAACCTCCAGGGATGAGGCTTCCACCACTTCCCAGGGCAACTTGTGCCAGTCTCTCACCACCCTCATGGGGAAGAGCTTCTTCCTAACATCCAATCTGAATCTGCCCATTTCTAGCTTTACTCTATTCCCACCAGTCCTATCACTCCCTGACAAACTAAAAAGTCCCTCCCCAGCTTCCTTGTAGCCCCCTTCAGATAATGGAAGGCCACAAGAAGGCCTTCTCAGAACCTTCTCTTCTCCAGACTGAACAGCCCAAACCCTCTCAGGCTCTCTTCATAGTAATTTTTTTTCTGGAAAAAAATACTGATTTGGGGAGCAAAATCCCAAAGTGGTGGCAGTGAAGCCATCAGGAGGAACCAACTGTACCAGCTTGAACTCTAGCAGCCTGCTCACAGTGCTGCAGGCAAACCTGTCCAGAGGGACCTTCATAGGCTGAGCTTGGTGCCTGCTGGCACACCCAGGGCTGAAAAGAGAAAACACACTGGAATTGGTGTATTTTTTTTTTCCCTAGGGAAGAAAACCTTCTACTTCTTCTACAACTAGAAGGAGTTGTGCACTGATTAATATTACCCAGGAGTGGTGATGAGCAGAGCCCAATGCTCTCAATCAATCAAATCAATGCGGCCATGATGCTTCGCAGATTTTTCCCTAACCAAGGGTCTGAAAGGCAGCAAAGTCAGTCTCCTGGAGGATGGGTGGGATCACAGAGAATGTGGCTGCTGGCCAGGCTGAGGGAAACAGGAGAACCATGCTCTGGGGCTGTATTTCCCTGCAATGGACACTGTGGGATGCACGCCTGGACCGGATCAGGGAGGCAGTGCACCCCGTGGTGCTCCCACACTCATTCTTACAGCCTGTTAATTATTATTAGCATTACATTAATTAATATATTATCATTACTTTAGTTAACATATTAATTATTATATTAATATTAAGTAGCTCCTTTGTCTAGTCAAGAGCTCTCCTTCACAGGGACTGACCTGGCTGAGCTCCTCCTGTAGCCGTGTCCCCTAGGGAGATCTTTTCCTGTCCCACCACAGAGCAGCCAAGCTCCCAGGTCACTCACATCCTTCCCTTGGGCATACAGCAACCTGACATACAGCAACCAGAAAGCACTTCCCTTCCCTTCCCTTGGGCATACAGCAACCAGAAAGCACTCCCTCACCTTGTGTGCTTGTTGCTGATATGTTTACAGTGTAGGGCTTACCTCTGAGTCAGCAGTTGATTAGGCAGAGAGTTAAGATTCCCATTGCATGACTCAAACCCAAGGTGTTTCTATTCTTTCAGCACTTTCACTGGGGAGGAAAATAAATAGTGCAAAGAAGACCAAAAGCAGAATTTCCTCCCTGCATACCATTGCTGTGCTGGTAGCATTGAGTCCAGGAGGCTGCTGGGCACAGAGTGGTGCACCCCAGCACAACACTGCATTTACATCAGCCCTTGTCTCCTCTCTGTGATGTACAACAAATCCATCCACCCAGCAGGCAGCCTCTTGGCTTGTGTAATACTCCCAAGGTCTATTTTTTGCCTGCAGAACCAATGCATTAACTCAGAGAAGCAGCACCAGAACGAGAGCCTGGAGCTGCTGCTTGAGGAACAAGGGTTGGGTTGCTGCAAAGGGAAGAAAAACACTCCCCTCCAAAATGGCTGCAAAGAGCAGGTCTCTGCAGTTCCTTCTTAAACACTGGAGATATGGTAACTTAAAAATATCTACTTAAAGGCAGGTTTCATCTCAAAATGGCATTTTCCTGTTAGAAAAAGAAAAATAGATAAATAAACGTATATAAAACACCTTCAACAAATGTCTCAGGATATTTCTCCTTCCTTTAGTTTTCTTTTCCAATTAAATTCATTTAAAAGGAGTGGAAAAACGTTTCATACCCTTAAGATCCTGAAACCTCTGGTGTCAGCTGAAACAGGCACTCCTGCTCCCAGCTTCAGCCCTTGCTGCAGGCACCGCTGCTTTGAAGCCTTTGAAGTGTCTGTGGCACAGGCAGAGGCTCTCTGCAGAGCAAGCCACTCGTTTTCTCTACATTTAATGTGTGAAGAGTGTGTTTGGGTGGGTGTAACATGGATTTCCACATAGCACGTGGAAAGAGGTGGGAGAGTTCTTGACTTGCACACCAAAACACCGCAGGTGAGAAACCACTGAAGGCTTTGCTGAGAGCATCCATAAGGTCGGGTCACTTCAGGATCATCCTGAAGATCCAGCTGAAATTACCTGCTGACCTTCAGAGAGGATGAAACAGTTTACTTAGTTGTGCCTGTAGGACTCTCTCTCTCTCCTCTCCCAGCAGCAGGATTCACTCTTTTAAAGCTTAAAATTGCATAATACCACCAAGAAAGCATGAAAACACCAGGAGCAAAGTGGCTGTGTGTGTGCCCACCCCGGCTGGGAGCTGCAAAGCACTTGACTTAGCTGCCCTGCATTTATTTTGGGGAGATGATGCAAGAACAATGAAATAAATTCAATTAATGGTTGGGCCGTGGAGCTAATTATTTGACTCACGGTGTAATGACCTTGATTCTGGCGGCGTGGTTGGAGAGGCAGCATCTCTGCCTGTGGAGGAAATGGGAAGGCTCCAGCTCAGCGCACAGCAGGGCTAATTCTGTGGCTGATTTGTCTTAGTTGTTTCATTTCCCTACTTCTTTTTGGCAGGGACAGCTTCAAAACCCATGCCTCCATTTCTGAATGAGCTGCACTGCTTCACCATGCACTGCAATTATTCCAGCCTGTAGCTGATGAGCTTTAATCAGCAGCACTTCTCAACAGCTTTTCCCTCAGAATAGTTTTTTAAACAGGAGGAAAAGGAGGAAACTTTTCTTGCAGCACCTGAAACTGAAAAATAATCACATTCTGTGTCTCCACAAAGAGATTTCAGAGGACACAGAGTGTATTTTGCCAGGGTACGTCCCTGTGCTTGGAGTGGTTCTTTCCAGAAGCTCAGCATTTGTTGTTTTCTTTAATGTAAGATGCACAGGGAAATATTGGCAAGCAGCTAAGGAAAACAGGATTAACACCATGCTTGTCATACACCTACCTTTTGTGATACCTGTTCATTTTGTCTTGGTTTTTATGGAGCCATCATTTGAGGGAGGTTCTCCTCCTCCTCTGCTCTGCCCTAGGGAGGTTACATCTGCAGTATCACGTCCAGTTCTGGGCTTTCCAGTTCAAGAGAGACAAGGAACTACTGGGAAGAGTCCAGGGGAGGCTGCAGAGGTGCTGAGGGGACTGGAGAATCTCTCTGATAAGGAAAGGCTGAGAGACCTGGGGCTGTTTAGCAGGGAGAAGAGCTGATTAAGAGGGGCTCTTCTCAATGATAAAGTGCAGGGCTCATGGGGGTGGGACCAGACTCTTCTCAGTGTTGTCCAGCAACAGAACAAGGGGCAACAGGTACGGACTGGAACAGATGGAAGGTTCCATCTGAACATGAGGAAAAAGTTCTTTCATAGAATCATAGAATCAAGCAGGTTGGAAGAGACCTCCAAGATCATCCAGTCCAACCTATCACCCAGCCCTATCCAGTCAACCAGACCATGGCACTAAGTGCCTCATCCAGGCTTTTCTTGAAGATCTCCAGGGACTGTGACTCCACCACCTCCTTGGGCAGCCCATTCCAATTCCTGTGAGGGTGCTGAAGCCCTGGCCCAGGCTGCCCAAAGAGGTTGTAGAGACTCCTCTGGAGAGATTCCAAACATGCCTGGACATTGCCATCCTGGGCAACCTCCTCTGGGTGATCCTGCTTTAGAGCAGAGGGGCTGAACTAGGTGATCCACAGAAGTTCCTTCCAACCTCTACCATGCTGGATGATCCTTGAGGTGCCTTCCAACCCTAACAATTCTATGAGTCTATGGATGACCAGCACTGCTTCAGAAATGAGCTTTGCCAAACAGAGTGAAAAGGAGACTCCCCTGGTCCATTCAATGTATGATTATTAGCATTGATAACAGGGATCTGGCTCCCAAGAGAAATGAATTAGGAAATAAATACCATTTTTTTCTTGTAAATAAGGTTTTTCCAGTACAGGTCATTTTTTTAATGGAAATGGAGACCAAAATAAAACTCCCAAAACCTGCTCCTCAAATGTCAAGTACTTGAAAGACTGAAAATAGATGGCTGGAATGAATAAATTAAGCCAGAAGACAGGACTGAGGTTCTGCAGGTATCAGGGATTAAATAAATTCACTAAACTCAAAGTGGTGTTCCAGGTAAGAGCTCTTTGTGCTGCAGCATGTACAGCTTATTGATTATGGGATGGAGGGGCTCTGCACCCTTGTAAAATGTACTCTGGCTGCTGGGGCTTAATCCTGCCGTGATGCACAGCCCCACGCAGGGAGCATGGAGCTGCCTTACATTCCCTTATTCACTGCCATCCCCTTTGTATCTTAATTTGCCACAAGGCATCTGTGCCCTCTCCCACCAGTGTTTCCCCCAGCAGGATGTGCTCAGGGTGAGTGATGAGAGGTGCTTCAGAAGGTGTTGGCTTAGCAGGATGAGGGCTGGGCTGCTCAATGGACATCTGCAGGACAGGGTTATCCTCCCTCCTCTACTCTGCCCTAGTAAAGCCACATCTGGAGTACTGGGTCCAGTTCCTGACTTCACAGTCCAAGAGAGACCAGCAGAGGATGCAAAGATCACAGAATCACCAGGGCTGGAAGAGACCTCAAAGATCATCAAGTCCAACCTGTCACCACAGACCTCATGACTAAACCATGGCACCAAGTGCCACATCCGGCCAAGATGCTGAAGGAACTGGGAGATCTCTGTGAGGGTGAACGGCTGAGAGCCCTGGGGCTGTTTAGCCTGGAGAAGAGCAGCCTGAGAGGGGATCTGCTCAATGCTCATCAGTAGCTAAAGGATGGGGGCAAGAGGATAGGGCCAGATTATTCAGCAGTGTCCAGTGACAGGACAAGGGACAGCAGGCACAAATTGTAACCCAGGAGGTTCCATCTGAAGATAAGGAGAAACTTCTTTGTTGTGAGGTTGCCAGAGCATTGGAGCAGGCTGCCCAGGGAGGTTATGGAGTCTCCTTTGCTGGAGAAATTCCAAATGTGCCTGGATGTTGTGATGCTGGATGACCCTACTTTAATAGGGGAGGTTGGACTAGATGATCCCAGATGAGATTGTTCTTGCTGGACAAAAAGAAAAGGTTTCATGATCCTGCTGGGTCAAAGCAAGCAATCCCAGAGGGCCCTCACACACCTAACTTTGGCTTAATTTCCAATTAACTCACTTTCCACTGCAGAGGGTTCTTCACCCTCCTCATCAGATGTTGAACAGCCAAGGTCACTTCACACTAATACAGGAGATTGCTTTCCTCCTTTGGAAGTTCTCCTGCCTCTGGTGCTCAGGTTGCTCTGAAGAGCCAGAAAGCCTCTCCAAACACAGGATTTTCTTCATATAATTTTCTGGGGATGTGAGGAATGAGCTGAGCATGGCAGCAATACTCTCACAGCATGCTGGGCTCCTGGCCCATCTCTCCTTGCAGCTACTATCCATCACCCAGCACCTTTCCAGCCTCAGGGCACCCATAAGTGACAGTTTTCTGAATCTTTGCTTAAAAAAAAAAGTTGATCTGACCAAGAGGAAAAACTTTCATCATCAATTTTCTCCCTGGAAGGAGGGAAGAGTGGAGCAAAGGAGCTGGAAGGGCTTGACTTTCGCTAACCTCCTTAGATTCCCCCATCTCCCCCAAGTTTGGTAACCCTCCCAGTACCTTATTTCACCAAACTCTCCAGCCACATAACCTCTGCTACGTGACTCTGCCTCCTGGGCGAGATCCACAGGGCCTGTATTTTAACACCCAAGATTCATTAATATTTCCTGCAGAGTGTTCAGTAAGTAGCAACTAAAGCAGGAAGTGTCCCAGATGTTGGGAAGAAAAAATGGAATTATTCATTGCTTACTAACGTCAAATGCTAATGTGAGAAAAGCATCCTTGAAGAAATCCTTGACTAAAATTCATCAGAGTGATGTGAAATCACTGTTTTAATTATGCATTTTTGAATGTATTTATTAGTCCCGGTTCTGATCTGACTTACAGATGTTGAGGAGTGATAAGGGTCTGCTGCAGTCTTTGGAATTACTCATGATTTATAATGACAAAACTTGGATCAGAATTAGGTTCTTGTCACTACTCTATAATATCCTTTCATCAAACTTCTTCACATTCAACAGATGAAAGAGAGCGTGGTGTCTGCAATTTCCAACCCTACCACTCAGCCCATTAGCTTGGGGTTTTTTTTGTTGGGTTTTTCTTTGAAACTTCTCCTCTAGAAATGATGATTCTCACACAAAGTTTTCTCTGCTTGAGTTCTATTTCAGATTCACAGATCCCCACCCCGGCAGGGGTTGAAAGGGATGTCTGGAGATCAGCTCGTCCAACTTCCCGGCTAAAGCAAAGCCACCCCCAGCAGGTTTCCCAGGATCACAATGTCCAGGCAGGTTCTGAAAGTCTCCAGAGATGACTCCATAACTTTTCTGGGAAGCACCTTCCAGTGCTCTGGCACTCTCACAGGAAAGACATTTTCCCCAATGTTTAGAATAGAATAGAATAGAATTAACCAGGTTGGAAAAGACCTTTGAGATCATCAAGTCCAACCTATCACCCAACACCATCTGATCAACTAAACCATGGCACCAAGCACCCTATCAAGTCTCTTCCTAAACACCTCCAGTGATGGTGACTCCACCACCTCCCTGGGCAGCACATTCCAATGGCCAAGCTCTCTTGCTGGGAAGAACTTCTTCCTAACATCCAGCCTAAACCTCCCCTGGCACATCTTGAGACTGTGTCCTCTTGTTCTGCTGCTGGTTGCATGGAAAAGGAGACCAATCCCCATGTGGCTACAACCTCCCTTCAGGTAGTTGTAGACAGCAATGAGGTCTCCCCTGAGCCTCCCCTTCTCCAGACTAAGCAACCCCAGCTCCCTCAGCCTCTCCTCACAGGGCTGTGCTCCAGACCCCTCCCCAGCTTTGTTGCCCTTCTCTGGACACCTTCCAGCATCTTAACATCTTTCCTAAACTGAGGGTATAGGTCAAACTTTCTGGGTTCCACTTTGTGCCTGTTGCCCCTTGTCCTGTTGCTAGGGACCACTGACAAAAGTCTGGTCCCATCCTCATTATTCCTGCCCTCAACCTTTATATACTGATGAGCATTGATCAGATCCCCTCCCAGTCTGCTCTTCCCCAGGCTAAACAGCTCCAGGCCTCTCAGCCGTTGCTTGTCAGAGATGATTTAGTTACCTCATCATCTTTGTAGCCTCTGCTGGACCTTCTCCAGTAGTTCCTTGCCCTCTTGAACTGGGGAGCCCAAAACTGGACCCAGTGCTCTGGATGCAACCTCACTAGGGCAGAGTGAAGAAGCAAGAGAAGAACAAGTTGAGTTTGTCACTAAAAGCAAAATGAAACAAAACCTTGAGAGCAAAGGAATTAGCCTCCTTAGAACACCAAAATGGTTTGTTTGGTGAACACTTGTGCTGGCTACAAAGGTTGCATTTTAATGGAGCCACTAATTATTTTAGTCACACTGGTTTGTAATCTCATTCCCCAGATCCTGATTGCTGTGCCTGTGAGAGGAAGCTCAATGCAAGGTGACTATGGGAGAGAGGATGTTCAATGCCAGAGATTATTTTTCTTTTAAACCCTTCTGTTCAAGAATGATTCAAAAATCTTCTGTTTCTCAGGATGATGGAGTTTTAAACCATTGCTTGTTCTAGAGCTGATCCAGAATGAGCAGGTCTCCAGGGATGGTTTACTCCCTGAGGCATGAATGCATGATTAAGCTAAATGTATTCCATAAATGCCTTGATGACATTAAACTAAATTTTTTAAGGAACAGATGGAGAAAGTTAATAAATATTTCATCCTATAATATAAAACTCACTTCTATATTCACAACTTCAGGGATCCTCAGCTTCACAGGTATCAATAAGTCTGATGAATTTCCTGCTGCCTCCTCATTCTTCTGCCCTGGTGTCTCTTATGGGATCATCATTTCTGCATGCTTGGATTGTTTTATGGGATCAGTGAAAGGCAAGTGACTGTAAATCTTGACCTCTTCTGCTCCTGGATTATATACTTTTATTCTTTGTGGCCATAAGTGTTCATCTCCATGCTGAATAGATAATTAAATGACAAAAATTACTGAAAGGGAATTTATAGTGAGAAATTATCTCCTGAAGAACCACCGATGGGGCACTTGCATAACCCAAGGAGATATCATGGACGGGGGTGGGGTGGGGGGAAAAACAGTCTAGGATGGCCAAATAAAGCACTGAAATATCTCTGTGCTTGCAAATGTCATGAAACTGGGGGGAAAACAAACACACAAATAGGATTCTCACCTGTATACACCAATTCCACTCAAAGAAAACTTCCACTGAGGGAAGGCAGTGTGGATTTTGCTTGAGACCTGTAGAGCAAGCCCGTTAGGCATATGAAAGAACCAATCTGTACATGTGGGGATTACAATTTCTCACTCTTTGTACACCATGAATCTTGTAAAAGAATAATTAGAACTTGCTCCAAAAACACAAAAAAAAAGGGAATGCCAGGCTGGAGAAATATTTCAGGCAGAGCATTAACAAACATTTTTCTACTGCCAACAACCTTCGCCGCTTTCCAGATGAGATTTACATTGCATTATTAATTAACTATACTGAATCAATAGTGTGACATAATGCTTGGGAGATGTATGTTTAGCACAAACTGTGACATCCCAGTGTGCATTTTATTATTTTTTGTTAGGGAGATTAATTTCAAATTTATGCAAATGAGTTCAGCAAACAAGAGCCCAAAAAAACTGCTTCAAAGCATCAAGAGCCAGCCCCAAAACAAATCGTGACGAGATCAAACCTTTGTCATTTCTCAAGTGGTTTTACACACCCCAGCATCTACAGTAGAAATTATTTCACCTCTGGTACCTCAGTGCCTCCAAAGAGTAAAAATTGTGGAGCTGGATTCGGCTGAGGCTGGTTTTGGACTGGCAGTGGCAGGATGCTAAGGGCTCTGTTGCTGGCTCCACGTCAGAGTGAGTGCAATCCTCCACCTGTGCTGACACACACAGCTACAAAGAGAATCACAGAATCATAGAAACACAGAATGGTTTGGGTTAGAAGGGACTTCCAAAGGCCATCTAGTCCAACCTCCTGCAGTCAGCAGGGACACCTGCTGAACATGAGCCAGCAGTGTGCCCAGGTGACCAAGAAGGCCAATGGCATCCTGGCCTGGAGCAGGAACAGTGTGGCCAGAAGAGCAGCGAGCCAACGTACGCTTGAGCCGTCATAAGAATTTAAAGTGTCAGTCACACAGAATCACAGAAACATTCAGGCTGGAAAAGACCCTCAGGATCACCAAGTCCAACCAAGAATCCTACTCTACAAGGTTCACCTCTAAACCATATCCCCAAGCACATCCAAACCACTTTTAAACACCTCCAGGGTTGATGACTCCACCACCTTCCTAGGCAGCACATTCCAATGCCTGTGACCACGCTTGCTGGGAAAAAATTCTTCCTAATGCCCAGTCTAAAACTACCCAGTTGCAGCTTGAGGCCATTCCCTCTTGTTCTATCAATTATTACCTGTTAAACAATTTGTCCTTTTGGAGATGTCTCCCATACTGCATCTGTAGAACACAGCAAGGTTTTGGGGTTGAGAATGCCTACAGCTCTGAAAATATTAAATGCAGAGTTAAAAAAAAAAAGGCTAATTAATTCATGAGAGGTTTCATGCCACAGAAATTGGTTTATTAACTTATTGATAGGTAGGTTAGGTCCAGGTACATTCATATTTTCAGAATCAGGGCTTTTAACAACGAAAAAAAGTTTCCCATGCTTCCCGCCATCCCATTAAAAAGGTTGTCCTTTGATGTCAATTAGAGCCAGCTACAAAAAAAAACATAAAATCATCCTTAATTGCTTTTCAGAACCAGACATTATGGCATAGAGCTTTGCAGCCAGATTCAATTACCTTTTACAAGAAACAAGGATGCTGGGAATGCCATAAAACTCCTGCTCTGCTGAATATGGATGCGGGGCTCTGCTGACAGCCAGAGAGCTCCTTCCACAGCCAAGACCGCAGGGAAAACCGATGCAGAAGCCACAGACATCTCTAAATGGCCCCCAAGAGTAAAAGTGCTGAAGCTGGATGTTCACCTGGGGCTGGTTTTGGACTGGCAGTGGTTGGACGCTCAGTGCGCCATACCTGCCTCCACTGAAGATCGAGTTGTGATCATGCACCTGTGCTACAAAACCCATCTAGTCCTCAAAACCTGGGTATGTTTCATCACCAATTTTCTCAAAGGCCCTCTCCAAATTTGTTTTACTCCAAGGACTTCATAATGTCTCTGCCAATCAGGTAGAAGAGGAGTCCAGACAGTAAGACCAGGGGCACTCCAGCTGCAGCAAACATGAAGGACCAGCCATAGTACACGCGCACAGGGAAGTCGTCCAAGCACTTCTCGCTTCTCTCCAGGAGGATGTACTTCTGAAAGTCAGCAGCAAACTCCTTCCATATCACAAAGAGAAACACCAGTAGCAGAAATAAGCCTCCTGGAAAGAGAGACAGAGTTATTCTCTGCACCTGAAACAGAGAAGCAAAGCTGAGAGAAGATTGCAGCTCATTCCTTGCAGGTCCTTTGCATCAAAGCTTGGCGTGACACTGCTCTGCAGGCTCCTGTGAGAGCCAAGCCTGTGCACCATGGGAAAGACCCACACCACCACCAGCAGCTCCTGCCCAGCTGCAGGCACATCAATGCCTCACGCTGCTGGTGCTACCCAGGGCTCCATTACAGATGGATACACCAAGGAGAAATCATCACAAACATAGATGATGTTCGCAGCAGGCATCTGCATGAGGCTAGCTCTGAACTCCTGTATGAAGGTGGGTTGAGCTGCCTTTTGAATTTTTAATTTGCCTGAGATGGGTGAGAAAATGAGACTAGGACTTCCCCTTTTTATATCTGCCCTTCCAGGTAGTGTCAGACCCAGTTTCCACCAGAAATGCAAAAGAGAGGGATCAGTCCTGCTGATGGCAAACATTATCTGGCATCAAACCTGCCACCCCAGCACCAGCACAGGCAGAGCACACACAGATGCCAAGCTGCTCAAGGCAGTTCCCCTTCACATCTTGTGCTACACTTCCTTAAACTGAGCTTTGCAACCAAGTATAAAATACATGGAAAGGAGTGGAGATGATCCTGTTCTGCAGAGAAATAACCCATAATAGGGTGGAAGAGGCAGGTACCCATGAGATGCTCATCTCAGATGGGCTGCTAAACAAAAGAGTAATAAAAACAAAAATAAAAAGCTTATACCATGGGGCTAGGACATGGACATTTTTTTAAAGGTGAGTGAGAGCTGCTTTGCCCTCCCCTGGGGCCACATGGGAGAAGGCTGAGGCCACATTCAAGCCCGACCAGTGAGTGCAAGGTCAGCATCCTGCTTAGTGAATCATAAAATCAACAAGGTTGGAAAAGACCTCAAAGATCATCAAGTCACCCAAGACCTCATGCCTACTAGACCATGGCACCAAGTGCCACATCCAATCCCCTCTTGAACACCTCCAGGGATGGGGACTCCACCACCTCCCTGGGCAGCACATTCCAATGGCTAACAACTCTCTCTGTGAAGAACTTTCTGCCCACCTTGAGCAGAACTTCCCCTGGCACAGCTTGAGACTGTGTCCTCTTATTCTGTTGGTGGTTGCCTGGGAGAAGAGACCAACCCCCTCCTGGAAGGTTCACTCTCCTCAGAGACTCCCACACCTTGTGAGATGCCAGAGACCCCAATAGCAGATCTCCCATGAGATCCCACAATCTCTTATTTCCATGGAAGCTCAGTGTCTGCAGGAGGAGCACAGTCACATCTGAAAAGCATATGGTGAGCAGGCACCTCCCAGACCCAGAAGGTGCCTTAATAGCAACCTCCTTGCCCCAAAATTCACCAAGTGGTGGTGGCTGGAGAATGCAGATCTGGCTCCCTCACTTGTAGCAGGTGACACAAAAAAAAATAGTGTGGCCCCATTATTATTTACTGTGTCACATTAAAGAATATATACAGTGCCTTTGAAAGTCAATGCACATTAAAACTAAATAGTGATGGCCTGCTGACAGATCTGGAAGCACCTTAGGAATACCTGATCTTGTGATTTCACAGCTAGAAGCTTGCCAGTTTTAAATGGTGCTGTATAACAGATAGATATATGCACATAAACACACCTATATGAGAGAAATACATCACAGATTAGGTTTTTATGGTAGAAGTGAACAGTTCAAAGTTAATTTAGTTGACAAGTTGCCACACAGTTCTACGGATGTGTTGTGGCTGCTGCTGGATTTAATTCCACCCCTTGCAGTTTTTAAATCAAAGGTATATCTAATTATTCCTCCTGGCAGTTTATACACAACAAAATCCAGCTCCTGTGGGTGGGCAAAGCCTGACATTGATCTATCTGCTTAGTGATGGTGGCTCCTGAAACCCTTGGTCAGAGAAAACAAGTCAGGGTTTGACTGTGTTGCTGCTTATAAGGGATATAAGGGATCTAATCAATGTCTATAAATATCTGTCAGGGACAGGGACAGCTTCTGCTCGCTTGCACCCAGTGACAGGACAAGGGGCAATGGATGTGAACTGCAGCACAGAAGGTTCACCTCAACATGAGGAAGAACTTTGTTACTGTAAGGGTCACAGAGCACTGGAACAGGCTCCCCAGAGAGATTGTGGAGTCTCCTTCCCTGGAGACTTTCAGTCCCTGTTTGGCTGTGTTCCTGTGTGACCTGCACTGGATTCTATGGTCCTGCTCTGGCAGGGGGGGTTGGACTCAAAGATCTCCAGAGGTTCCTTCCAACCCCTAACATCCTGTGAGCCTGTGATAAGGACATCTGCAGCCACAAACCTCTGCATCCCATCTTGGAACCAAAAAGGAGACTTAGGCAGATACACACAGGGTTCAAAGTCTTCTCTCTGTGTTCTACAGAAGTGGAAGTCACCCATCCTAAGCTGTCATGTGTTTTAACCTACCTCCTGTACCCTAAGGCCATATCACAGAATGTTAGGGGTTGGAAGAGACCTCCAGAGATCATTGAATTGACTCTTAATAACTCAAAACTGGTGTAACCACATACTTTTAGAGGTTCCTTCCCACCCAAAGCATTCTAATACACTTTGCATCACCATGTGCTGTTCCTTCAAGTCGTGCTCCTGCACCTAGCTTACTGGAGAGGCAGGCTAGGAGTTAAAGAGCAGCTGCCACACCATTTGCATGTTCATTGAGCTTTAGAAACCACTTGAAATTAAGTGCACAAATAAATATTTTACACTTAATATAATAGTTGAGCCCTTAAAACACCGATTACTCTGCTATAAGAAAACGATTGCACGTTAGATAGCCACATGTCCTTTACAAAATACAATATATTGATAAGAAGGCAATTAAGTCTTTATTACTGATGTAATTTAAAATTAAATTAATTAGATAGCAACTGAACCTTGAAAAGTGCTCTTTTAAAGATCAATTTCTATTTCATTAACTTATAATACCTACCATAAGAGGCACAAATAAAACCATACCCCCGGTGGGATGGAGGACGTGGGTATGGTCACGTCCTTCTGAATTCTCCTACTTGACAGAGCCAGAGGTTCAGCATTGGGTTGTCCCAGGGCAACTTAGATGGCCTAAGTCTCATTTATTGAGGAAAGCTGATTCAAACCTACCAGTTCTTACTAAGGAAGCACCATGAGTGGGTGGTGCTGTCCCCAAGCTCACCAGGATGAAAGGATAAGGAAATGATCCCTCTCCTAGCCCCAGGAGAAGCGCCAAGTCTTGGTTTGGAAGGATTTGTTATTAAACAGGTACTGGAGGTGATGGCATGGCCATGGCATCCAAATTAAGAACATTTTCACACCCTGGGAAAATGACAAGGAAATGTAAAGTAAGCAGCCTGCTTCTCTGGAATAATTACAGGTGAGTGGCCAGCGGTCCCTGGGATTTGCAGCAGCTCCTTGGTGAGACAAGAACAGCAAAAGGGCAGCTGCAGCCAAGGAAGGACAATGGAAGCACAGCAAGGGCAGCCCACTGAAAACTGCTCAGCAAAAAAAATGCAACAATCACAAGACTTCATGGAACTACCTAAAACTGGTCATGCTTTTAGATATGAGTAGTCTTCATCACGAGAATACTGAGAGGCTGCCCAGGGACAGGACAAAGGGCGGTGGTACCAAGAGGGAATGTAGGAAGTTCCATCTAAACAGAATGAAAACATGTTTTGCTGTGAGGGTGCTGGAGCACTGGCCCAAGCTGCTCAGGGATGAGGAGACTCCTTCTCTGGGGAGACTCCAAACTCACCTGGATGCAATCCTGGGCAACCTGCTCTAGATTAACCTTCTTTAGCAGTGGGGCTGGACTAGGTGATTTCCAGAGATCCCTTCCAGCTCCCACCATTCTGTGATTCTGAGACTGTGTGATACAATGGAGCATCCCCATGCTCCTCTCACCATCCCTCTGCTTTCTACCCCTGGAAAGTTAGCCAAGTGATCTACCTTTTCCTCTTACTTTTCCTCTTTGCTTCTGCTCATGGGAAAAAGAGAACAAAACACAGCACCCAACAACCTGTGAAATTCCATCTCAGTGCTGATGAGGTCAACAGCATCTGCTGGGGAGGGGCTAATTGCAAGAAAATTGGAGTATTAAATCTCTCTCCGTCATACTCTGATAACTGCAGAACAAGGAACCCAGTGCTCTATCTTCACCTCCCAGGAGAGAGCTGCACCTCCATTGTGAGTAAATTGGAGTCAGGCTTCTTCATTCTTTCATTTTATATCTCTGTGACACCTTTATAGCTGCTAATTGTAGGGACAGGTGACTGAACTCAATCTTGAACTCTTCTTCTGTGGAAGCTGCTGAACTTTTGTGCAATCTGCTAATTACAAGAACAATGAGCTTTGACTCATTTGCCTTTCTCACTAGTTGCTTCCTAAGGATGTTAAGAGCGAGGAAATGGAGTTGTGACCTTCAGTTGCCCTTCCATAACTTTCAGCCTCTGCTGCATGTGGGGAGCCTGAGTGTCAAAACAAAGATGCTGGATTTGGGAAGAGGAATCTGAACACAAAATTCAGCACTTTAACTTACAGGAGCTGAGCACTCTGAAGAACAGATTGGGCTGAGCATGCTCCCCTCACGAGCTCTGAAAGCTCAGGATAGGCTTTGTGCTGCTGGAAATGGCCCATGGCCACAGCAGTCCTGGGAAGAATATGAACATGCCTGTGAGTGCCACACCAATGGGGATGCTGGAGAATCAGCACACCAGGACCAGAGCAGCTTAGTCTCCAAAATGCCCCAAGGAAACAAAAACTGAGGAGCACCAACACAGAAAACCAAGGAGCCAAAACCCAAAGTTGCCTCAGCAAGTCAGTTTGCAGAAGCTGCAGTGCAGCGCTCTCCCAGCCTTCCTGGTGACATTGTAGTGCTAATTAATCCTATTGTCATCTGCCTGTTGAAACAAGGGGACAATGAGTCACCAGGCAATGTCTGCCTCCCCCTTGCAAGCACTGAACAACGTCTGAGATGGCAAACGTTAGAAGGAAAGCAGCATGTCAGCTGTTTGCTCATGCAATTCAGGTGCTTTTGGGGGCAGACTGGCAAGGACAACTGCTCAGCTGAGAGGTATTTGCGGTGGCATTTGTCAGATGGACTCTGGCTGTACTTCCCAAGTCACCCAGCAGTGGAAACCAAGGGGGATGGCTTTGGTCCTTTGAAAGGGCTCTCAGAAACACTACCCACTGAGCATTACATTTGTCACAGGAGCTTGCACAGAGTTGTATCTGTCCTCTTGAAAGCACAGCAAATAAAAGGCCTCTTGGAGAGGAAACCCAAAGGGCTCTAATTGAAAGAGAACAATCTCCACCCTCAGGCACTGACTGTCCCTCATGACAGAGGTGCACACAGACCTCCTCAAGGTCACACCAGGCTGGATGTCCATGGATGGGTGGGAGGGTGTTTGCACCAAGAATGTATTTTGGAGCCTTTTGGTGGCAAATGTTGCATCACCATTTTGTGCTGATTAAGCAGGGACGTGATTTCATGTCCTCAGAGCGGGCTGCTACCCAATGGGGACAGCAGGAATTTCTGGAGACAGTGAAGCTGCTTGTGAAGGATGTCCTGTGAGGCTGGGGCATCCTGCAGCTGTACTGTGCCATCTCACCACCTGACTGCCAGACCACGTTCCCACTCTACAAATTGCCAGTGTTTTCACACTTCCTCAAGGAGAGATCATTTCTGCAAGGGAGGTTAATTAACACTGACCCGCAGGCCATGATCAGAAGACGAAGCACTTTCTCCTGCCTTGTCTCTCCACATCCAGCTATCTGCAAGGAAGGGATGGCCAGGGAGTTGGAGCTGTCTTAAACCCATTGTTCCTACTGCTTAGTGCAATTATGCAAAGTATTTTTAGAAAGGATAGAGAGAAAATAACCACAGAGGGATGCATCCTGAGTCCATTGGGAAAACAGTGTCAAGCAGGTTCCAGAGCTCTGAGTTTGGGAGACTTCCCCACAGGGGAAAAAAAAAAAATAAATCAAAAAAATCAGCTGAAACTCTAAGCAAACTTTGCTGAAATACTGCTGCAACCTCCTGGCTATCCTTGAGATTGAAAATATAGCAGGAAGCCTCTTCCAGCTGAACTCATTCCTCCTAATGACAGTTAATAACAATGATTGCTGTTCAGATTGAAACCGCATTAATACAAACTTCAATTTAAACAGCAGCATCTCTGTCTAATGCCAAGAGGTTTATGTGATGCATAATCAGCTCCTCTAAAAAGTGTCACATTCTAAGCCCCAGCCTTTTAATCAAGAAGTAGTCAAATTAAGTGCAAAAACAATGGAGGGGGGAAGGAAGAAAAAAAAAAAGGAATCCAGTGATTTGATATCACTCAAAATTCTTTCCTGTGTGATATATTTCATGGGTCTGGCCAGTGGCAGAAGGTGGCCAGACTCAGCTTCCCCGTTTGGGCTGAAAGCTGAGTGTTTTGAAGGGGTAAGGCTTTTACTGAGGTAGCCAGAGTGTCCCATCTGAGAGGATTCCAATATTCCTCCTCAGCCTGACAAGATGAGGTGATCCCAGTGCTTGAACATAGAATGGAGTAGCGTAGGGTAGAGTAGGGTAGAGTAGAATAGAATAGAATAGAATAGAATAGAATAGAATAGAATAGAATAGAATAGAATAGAATAGAATAGAATAGAATAGAATAGAATAGAATAGAATAGACCAGGTTGGAAAAGACCTTTGAGATCATCAAGTCCAACCTATCACCCAACACCATCTGATCAACTAAACCATGGCAGCAAGCACCCCATCCAGTCTCTTCCTAAGCACCTCCAGTGATGGTTACTCCACCACCTCCCTGGGCAGCACATCCCAATGGCCAATCTCTCTTTTTCTGAAGAACTTGTTCCTAACATCCAGCCTAAACCTCCCCTGGCACAGCTTGAGACTGTGTCCTCTTGTTCTGCTGCTGGTTGCCTGGGAGAAGAGACCAACCCCCATGTGGTTACAACCTCCCTTCAGGTAGTTGTAGAGGGCAATGAGGTCTCCTCTGAGCCTCCTCTTCTCCAGGCTAAGCAACCCCAGCTCCCTCAGCCTCTCCTCACAGGACTGTGCTCCAGACCCCTCCCCAGCTTTGTTGCCCTTCTCTGGACACCTTCCAGCAACTCAACATCTTTCCTAAACCGAGGGGAAACATGCCATGTGGCCAGCACACCTCAGCAGAAGTCATTGCATGAAGATCCCAGAGCAAGATGTCTTGCACTCCCAGACAAAATCCTCGTGTGAATCCAAATGAAATTTGCCTTTAGAAAATTAAGCCCAACCACAGGCTTATTAAACTATAGAAGAGAGAGAGAAGCAAATACCCACAGGCTAGCTGCCCTGCTTCAGTAACTGGAGATGTGGAGGCAAAATGGAAGATCTAACAGAACACAGAGGCAGGGGCAGGTAGGACCACACTGATTTAGTGCCCTCCAGATGTTTTCAGGCAAAGAGGTAGATGTCATCTAACTTTGTGTAAGCAAGCAGCTCAGCTGGTGTCACCTGGCTAATCATAAGTACATCTGGAGGAACCAGAAATGAGGCAAGGAGCTATAAAATGGAGAGGAGCTAAATAAAGGGTGAAAAGAGTAATAGGTAATAGGAGCAGGACATGATGAGATTGGAAGGAGCTTAAGTGGAACTCCTCCAAGGTCAATGCTGGGAGCTTCTTGTAAAATTTTGTGGTTTCAGCCCTAGAATTTGGGGCACACTCAGAGCCCAAATTGGCTGTAAAGACACTGGCTTGGGTTTGATTCATGCCATGGATGAGGAAGCAGGAGCTGGTGCAGGATCTAGAATTAAGCAAGCTGTTTTCAGAGAATCATCAAATCACAGAATCATTTAGGCTGGAAAGGACCTTTAAAATCATTGATTCCAACCATTAACATAACACTGCCAGCTCCACTGCTAAACCATGTTCCTCAGCACCACATCTACAAGTCTTTTAAATACCTCCACAGATGAAGATAAAGGTTTAGCTTCACGACAAAGTCCTTTGCTCAGCATGGCTCAGCTGAGCTCCAACCTTAGGCTGCTTGACTCACAAAAAACCCCTTCTTCCTGAGTTTTAGTCACTGTTGTAAGTCAAGTATTTCTGCTAGTTAAGCCAGTTACTCCTCCTTCAAGTAGAGAAAAGGAAAAGGCCCAGTGACAGCGCAGTGCAACCATGTGTAAGAGCAGTGGGAATCATGAATAAATGCTTTCTTAAGTTCGTTTTGCTTTATCCTTCCAGATTTCACTGAGCCATCTCCCCTCCCATTTTGGGTAGTCAGGTATGCCTTTCACTGCTCCTGGGCTTCCAACTCCTCCAGATGTTAATGACAGAGGCAGGAGAGGCCCAGACAGAAAGAGTGACTTAGGGCAGCGGAGCGTGGCTGGCTGCCTACCAGGGTTAACACAGTGGTGGCCTCCACTAAAGCTCTGCTCCTCTGGGTTGTATAGAAGAGAAGAAAAGCAAACAACAAACCTTTTTTTGCACAAACTCCAGCCTCCCTAGGAGTAAGAACAATTGTTCTAAGGTTTGACTGAACATAGAGGTTTCATTCCAGCACAGAAGATGGAAACCATTTACTCCACACCTATGCAGCTCCCACCAGAGCCACCACCATCCTTACTGCCTCCCCTTCCCCTGCACTCATGGAGCAGAGCATGGTCATTGTGTTCCTGCCCTGGCCATATCCCAATACCCAGGGTGTAGCCTGCTTACCTGAAAGGAGGAGGAATACCCCTCCAGCTTTGTAGTAGTGGGGGTTGACGAAGGGCACACCACAGACCAGCAGCAGCCCCCCTACCAGCCCAGCAGCAACAGCCAGCAGGATGAACGCTGTCCAGAAGCCTCTGTACACTGCACAGGCAAAAACAAGACTAAAGTCAAGGGAAAGGAGAGAAAATCAGGACCCTTCAAACCCATGCTTGACTCCTGCATCAGCAACAGCAGAAGGAACAGCAAAGGCGGCAAAGAGCAGCCTGGTTTTGACCAGCAAGAGTTGTGGCAAGCAGGACCAAGGAATGAACCATCCTCCTGTACTCAGCACTGGTGAGGCTGCACCTTGAATACTGGGTTTAGTTTTGCCCTCTCACTACAAGAAGGAGGTGCTGGAGTACCTCCAAAGAAGGGCAATGAAGCTGGTGAAGGGTCTAGAGCACAATTCTCATGAAGAGAAACTGAGGGAACTGGGCTTGTTTAGTCTGAAGAAAACAAGGCTGAGGAGAGACCTTCTTGTTCCTTACAACTCCCTGAAAGGAGGCTGGACCCAGGTGGAGGTCACTCTCTTCTGTAAAGTAACAAGCTAGAGGAGAAGAGGAAATAGCCTCAAGGGACTGCAATGAGTACAAGGGGTTGGAAAGGCTTGCCAGGGAAGCACAGCACAAAAGGGGGTGAGAGTAAAGGACACCATGCTTAGCTGTGTCTGGGGGGGATGGAAAATCCTGGCAAGAATGGAAAGAAAACAGTAACATTTGGAGAGAGGGAATCAGACCACATCTTTGATCCATTTTAATTAACACTTGCAGAAGGTGCCAGGTTCCAGGTTTAAAATAAAGGCAGTTTGTGTTAGCAGGACTGCAGGGAAAACAGGAGCTTGTGATACCCCCCACTGATGGCCTTGCTTGCCTCCAAGTAGGGGAATAGAGCAAGAGAACAGCTGCCTCTTCAGCCACTGAATTTGGGGGGCTTTGCTGGGACTTCATGCAACACCACCAGCCAGAGCAGAACAAGCTTCTGGCCGTCACATGGATATAGCCCACTCATTTCAATCTCCTAATATCATAGACTCATGGAATGGTTTAGGTTGGAAGGAACCTCCAAAGGTCATCTAGTCCAATTATCCCAGCTCCAGTGAGCAAGAATGTCTTCAGTTGGATCAGGTTGCTCAGAGCCCCATCCTGACCTGCAGTGTTTCCAGGGATGGGGCACCTACCACCTCTTTGGCAAGCTGGGACAGTGCCTCACCACTCTTAGTGTAAAAAATTTCTCCCTTCTATTGAGTCTAAATCTCCCTCTTTCAGTTTAAACCCATCACCCCTTGTCTTCTCACAACAGGCCCTGCTGAAAAGTCTCTCCCCACGTTTCCTGCAGGCCCCTTTTAGTACTGGCTACAAGGCTGTGAGGTCTTTCTCTTCTCCAGGCTGAATCAACCCCAACTCTCTCAGCCTGTCCTCACAGCAGAGGGGTTCCAGCCCTTGCATCGTCTTTGTGGGCTCCTCTGGATCCTCTCCAACAGCTCCATGTCTTTGCTGTGCTGAGGACACCGGAGTTGAACTCAGCACTAGAGGTAGGGGTCTCAGCAGAGCAGAGCAAAGGAGCAGAATCCCCTCCCTTGACCTGCTGGCCACAGTATCACAGTATAACTTAGGTTGGAAAGGACCTCGGGGATCATCGAGTCCAACCTATCAACACAGACCCCATGACTAGACCATGGCACCAAGTGCCACGTCCAATCTCCCCTTGAACGCCTCCAGGGTCGATGACTCAACCACCTCCCTGGGCAACCCGTTCCAATGCCGAATGACTCGCTTGGTGAAGAACTTCCTCCTCACCTCGAGTCTAAACCTCCCCTGGTGCAGCCTGAGACTGTGTCCTCTTGTTCTGGTGCTGGTTGCCTGGGAGAAGAGGCCAACCCCTTCCTGGCTACAACCACCCTTCAGGTAGACAACTACCTGAGGGCAATGAGGTCACCCCTGCGCCTCCTCTTCTCCAGGCTAAACAATCCCAGCTCCCTCAGCCTCTCCTCATAGGGCTTGTGTTCAAGGCCTCTCACCAGCCTTCAGTGCCAAATCTCTTCCAGTCACTGGTGTAAACCTCGGCCAAAGGTGGTGGTCTTCAGGTAGAGACCCTCTGATCCCCTGCTCCCCTCATTTATCTGGTCCCCTTGGGCCACTGCATCTTGCTCTGCCTGTTGTTGTTCAGAAGCTCTAGTTAGAGAGATTTAATCTGAGCACAAGCAAGTGGGTAATTCTGAAATGATTCACACTTGAAAGAAAAATGATACAGAAAAGAGGCCTTTTACTCATTTGAAACCATTTTGTCAGGAGAGCCACTTAGGGAGAGATAAGTATCATGAACTCTCCAAAACCACAGAACTCATTTTCATGTTTAACCTCCCATCACCTGTTTCTCTCAGGAACACCAAGAGGATGCAGATAAGGCAGAATTATCTTTGGAGCAGGCAATAGCTGGAGGACCCCTCTTCTTGGATGGCCTCCTGTGTGGTCACCCTTTGCCTGTGTGGAAGGGCTGGTTGGGCAGTTAGTGACAGAAGGGTCAGCTTGCTGCAGAGCGCTTCACAGTGGATTTGGTGCGGCAGAGGAGCACAGTTCTTCCACTGCCTTAAACGTGAGTGCTGAAATATCCTCATTCCCCCAGGGGTCACTGTGGGATGGGTGCTGGGAGCCTCTCAAGCCCCACAGCACTCCAGGGTGTAGCCCTGGTGCAGAGCTCATCCTCAACACCCTCTTGGGACCTGTCCCAGTGGGCATATCTGAGGGGCAGCTGGAGAGGCTTTCGGAGCAAGGGAAGGGCTGACAGGCAGGGACAGATGCCTCCAGAGCCCCTTATTTAGGATGGAAAAAAATACTGTGTTTACCAGTGAGATCACTCAGAAACCCAGCGTCATGCCTGCCTCTCCTAAGCTGCCAAAACCCCACTGCATGTTTGCAGCACCCAGCCTCCAACAGGCTCTAGCACTGACATGTCCCTCAGATCCATTTTCCACTACGGCGTGTTCCCGGAGGCAGGAATCCTGCACAGCGCAGCAAAAGAAACGAGCTGCTCTCCCTCACCTGCTCCTGCTGACAAATGGTGGGGCTGGTGGTGGGCTTGGGTTTTTTTAAATTAATTCCTCATAAAAAAAAAATAAAAATAATAATAAGAAAGGTACTGCTAAAGGCTAAGGAAAAGGTCAAGATGTTTGTTTGTGCAGGATGCCCGCCCCGGCTCCCCGGAGGCAAGGCAGAGTGATGCACACTATTTAAAGAAATCAATTCATTTCAAAGAAGATCATTGAATTAATTCTAGCTGCTGCCACCAATTTAGCAAATTAAAATTCCTAACTGCAGCTGATTCATTAAAGAACTCTGAAAATACAGAGAAACATAAATAAAAAGGGAACCAGTTGAAAGGAGAGCTCTCCAACTGTGTGGTGCTCAGCGTATTACAAACAAGCCAGCCGCTTACACGGATCTTCTAACAACTTGGTCTTTAAATGATTTTCCAGTGTTTGTTTATTTTATCCTGCAACAAATCAACACCAGAGCTCTCCCAGGAAGGCAGACTCTGGATACAAGTCTGCACTGGGCTGCCATTAGATGATCTTTAAGGTGCCTTCTGACCCAAACCATTCTAGGAACCTGTGAAGCCTGCAGCTCAGTTCTTCTTCTTGCTGTATTTGGGTTTTCTTTTTCTAGGGCTGGATTTTACCATAGGGCAAAATTTGAGTCCAGCTCCTCCTAACAAGCAAGGAGGTAGGAATGAGTAGATTTGGCATCCTCACTTGCTCACAAGCATACAGCAGGAGGGAGAATGGGTAATGGCTAAGTATGGCTGGCTCCAGAAGAGAGAAGACATGGAAGAACATATTGATGTGCCATGACTTGGGATAGCCAGCTAAGGAAAGGCACAGAATCATAGAATCACTAAGGCTGAAAGAGACTTCAGAGATCAAGTCCAACCTATCACCCAACCCTTCATGACTAACAAAATCATAGCTTCAAGTGCCACATCTAATTCTCTTTTGAACACTTCCAGGGACGGTGACTCCACCACCTCCCTGGGCAGCACATCCCAATGGGCAATTACTCTTTCTGGGAAGAACTTTGTCCTCACCTCAAGCCTAAACTTCCCCTGGCACAGCCTGAGACTGTGTCCTCTTGTTCTGGTGCTGATTGCCTGGGAACTGTCCAAATGTCCAGAAGCCTTGGACATGCTTGGCCACATGCATTTAAGATGGGAGAAGTGTCACAATGAGACACATCATAAACCTGTTTTGCTTGAGAAAGGAACTGCTAGGGGAGGAGGAAGGAAACTCACCTGCAGTTGTGTCATAGGAAGGATGGGGGAAAGGTCCAAGAGCAATGGGCATGGGAAAGAGGTAGCCATGCATGCAGAACTTGGGGTGTGCTTGGCTGGCTGAAAAGGAACAAGAAATGAAAACCACAGTTAGAATAATCAGAGGGCAGTGTGCTGTTCAGCAAAAACCTACAAACCCTCACTGAAATCAGACATCTGGGAAGTAAAGGAGGAGAGTAAATCCTGGATGGAAAGAGAAAAGGCATCAGAGGAATGACAAAATAGGGAAGATCAAACAGGATCTGAGACTGTACTGAGACTAGGCAGTACAGCTTCTCATCTTCATAACCTGAGTCCATGGTGGACATCAGTCTTGAAAGATGAAGCAACTGAAATCAGTGTAAACATTCCCACTTCTGTGTACAGCCATCTGGGATGGGCAAAGGTATCTGGGTACCAGAGCAAGCTACCTCCCTTGGTGAGAAGGGAAAGCACAATGAGAATGGAAGTGCCCCATCAATATTAATACCACTGAGGCTTATCATGATTAACAGTAATAGAATGAATGTTAAATGAATTAATTAATGGCTGGCCACTTATTTAAATATGTTCCCCAGCTCAAAGGAACACTTTATAATAGGTGGACATTAGTTCATGCTAAATTGACTATGGAATACCTATTGAATTAATTATTACGTCCATGAGAGCAGCAAATTAATTTGCCATGATCAATCCTATTATAATAAATACCTAAAGAAGTAATACAAATTTGCCACTTATCAGAAAGAGTCATTTGACTTCAGGTAACATGATATTATGTCATGGATTTCCATAGGTGGTAATTAGGGAGAGAATTTCCCCTCCTGAGTCTTTTTTTTCCCTCAGGAAAAAAAATGATAGAAATTCAGGGTGAAAAAGAAGAAAGCCTCTCAGCCTTCAGTGGAGAGTTAGCAGCAACTGCCCCTGCAAGAGCTCACAGCAAACACAGGGCAGGGCCTGAGGGACAGCTAAGCCCTCTGAAATTGTAAATTTCACTTAATTTTATGGTGGCAACCTGTGTTATTGGCTGCCCAATGCCCTGCAAGGCCACCACATCACACCACACAGAATTAACCAGGTTGGAAAAGACCTCAGAGGTCATGGAGTCCAACCTATCACCCAACACCATCTGATCAGCTAAACCATGGCACCAAGTGCCTCATCCAGTCTCCTTTTAAACACTTCCAGGGATGGTGACTCCACCACCTCCCTGGGCAGCACATCCCAATGGCCAATCTCTCTTGCTGGGAAGAACTTCGTCCTAACATCCAGCCTAAACCTCCCCTGGCACATCTTGAGACTGTGTCCTCTTGTTCTACTGCTGGTTGCCTGGGAGACGAGATCAAGCCCCCACTTGGCTACAACCTCCCTTCAGGCAGTTGTAGAGAGCAATGAGGTCTCCCCTGAGCCTCCTCCTCTCCAGGCTAAGCAACCCCAGCTCCCTCAGCCTCTCCTCACAGGGCTGTGCTCCAGACCCCTCCCCAGCTTTGTTGCCCTTCTCTGGACACCTTCCAGCATCTCAACATCTTTCCTAAACCAAGTGGCCCAGACCTGGACACAGGACTCAAGGTGTGGCCTGAGCAGTGCTGAGTACAGGGCACAATGACTTCCCTGCTCCTGCTGGGCACACTATTCCTGGCACACATTGCTCCACAGGTTTGCAGGCACCCTTGAGTAGACCAAAGCACCAGTGAGGCTCCTGCAGTGTTTAAAACCTTTGCAGAACTGATTTTAAAATCTCTCCCTCTTTTTTCTTTCTTCTTTTTTTTTTTTTTTTTTGTTTGTTTGTTTGTTTGTTTTTTGTTGTTTGTTTTTTGTTTTTTAATCCTAACTCCTCCTCCAGGGTTGTGCCCCCCAGGGGAAGGCTGTCTTCTCATTGCCCACTCTAACATGGGCAAGCTGGTGACTGGCTTGGTTGCCAAGAGTGCTGGTGCCAGGTGTGTCCTGGGGTGGTCTCATTCCTTTGCTCTTTGTGGTGAGAGCACCTGGTTCACTGGGCCAGGACCCCACACTTCACTGCTTGTAAGCCACCAGTCAGCACCAACTGGTGTCTCAGAACAGGCTTCACCTTCTGCTTCCTTTTTTCTTCTGAAGAGAGAATGCACTTTCAGAAAACAAATGATTTTGCATCCATCTTTGTCTATTCACACGTGGCATTTCAATGACCTTAGGAGGCAAAGCAGGCAAGACCTTAAGGCAGAGGATGTGGCTGCTTTGTGTCAGTAGTCCTGAGGGACAGTTCAGTTTGGGGAATTCCTGGAACCTATAGCTGGAGACTGGCCAAACAGAGTGCTTAAGAGCACAAACACATTAGCTATGCCTCTCCATGGTCCACCACTACCCACTACTAGAGGTCTTGAGCTCCCAGGGAAACCACATGCATACATGTCCAGCCTTCCCTGTGCTGAAACCAGTGGGAGGTGGCAATGTTCAGCACCCCAGTGTCTGAAAACACTGACAGAAAAGCAATGCTAAAAGCCAGGAAAAGCAGGAGCCCAAATTTAACAGATCTTAACTGAAGTATGACAGGGAGAATTTTCCTTGCTGGTGGAAGCCACTACCTCATAAGGCTTTGTCAGTGATAAATGGCATCAAGAGGTTTCTACACTTCTGTCAACAACCCTCTAAGAGTAAAATCCAAGTTAAAAAAAAGGAGCACAGAAAGAGTGAGCCAAGCTTGCTTTTGATAGAGAGATGATGAGAATACAACCAAATGAAATAAAGACAACGGCCTCCTCATGCCTGGGAGCCCTTCTTGGGCTTGTTTGCAGTTCACCCTGTGAGAGAATGCTGTGAGTATGGTGCAGTGGCATCATACTTACTGTACCAGAAGCTCCAGATGGTCTCTGGGTGGCCCTCACCGAAGAACCAGCACCTCCAGAAGAAGCCCTCATGATGGAAAGTGAGGATTTCCTTCCTGACCTCTGTTGGTGCTTCAGCCTGTGGAGGAAAGGAAGCCCAAGCTGACAGAGGGATGACCTTGTTGGAAAGATATTTTTTGCTCAGACAGTTACTGCTTTCATTTTTGCTGGGGTTTTCAGTTGTGGTTTGAGTTGGGTTTGGAAGGGTTGGGAAACACAGAGGCAGCTGCTCTCCTTGACTTGCTGTAACAGCCACAAAATGTCATGATAAGACAAAGTCCTGCAGACCTGCACAAAGCAGTTTCTTCTTTCTCTAATAGCTTTGAGCCACTGATGGCCAGAGCTGGAGTGGTATATCAGGAAGTAGAACATTCTGTCCTATTCTACTTCTGAAACACTTCCCTTAAGTAAATGCTCTTGCTGTTATAACCAGTAGGAAGCAGGTCGGTTACCAGGTAGGCAGTTCTAGGTGTGACCCAATGCAGCAGTGCAGATGCCCTTGCTACTCTGCAGGATCCCTGTAAGGTCTGGTTTACCCTTAGATGACTCACACTCATAAAATCATTTTGGTTGGAAAAAGCCTTTAAGATCAAGCCCAACCATTATCTAACTCTACCAGCCCGGTGCTGAACCATGTCCCCCAGCCTCCTCTGTGTCTTTGGCAGGCCAACTCTAACACTTCCAAACACCAGCCCCAATGTTCTTCCTCCTTTCTCTCCCTCTGCCAATTTAGAAGCTATGCTAAACTTCCATGAGGCATAGAAGGCTCTGCCCACACCATCTATCCTCTTCTACAATAGAAGTGTTGACAATTTTCCTTTTTTGTTTGTCTACTTCAGCCTCCAGACCAGACCTGCAGGAACAAGGTTTAGGTCTCTCCAGAAAGGAGAATATTACAAAGCTTAGCCATGGTCTGTTCACCATAAAACTTACTGAAACTCCAGCCAGAACCAACTTTATCTTTATCACACAATTTGGTAAAGGAGAAAACAGCTCCAAAATGACACTTCACGGGGGACAGAGAAACTCCAAATAGGGCTGGACTCTACAAACTAGAGGAAGGAGGTGGGACTCAATGAGGAGGTGCCAGGATTTCTCTATCCTTGAGGTTTTTATGCATCAAGTCATAACCTTATCTAGAGCTCTGAACCAATTCTCCTTTTACTTTCAGGACAAAATGCTGATTGTGCCAACAGCAGCACGCAGCCCTGCAACGTCATCGCTTGGTTGGCTGCTGCCTTAACGCACCCAGGGCGTAACGCGCAATCGCCGCCTGGCAGGTACTCCAGACCGTCCTTATCTGTAAGGGACAGGATTTGCCAGTCTAAGAAAGGGCAGAGAAGGTAGAAACACAGCCCATTGTGCACAACCAGCAGCTGAAAGAGAAATAACAACGACAGTGCCTGAAATAAACAGCAATCAAACAGCTCAGAGGAAAGAACAAGAGTAGGTCCTGTTTCTGCCTGGCTTTGGAAGTCGCTCTGCCTTAGCAACAGGCACACTAACACTTGGCCAAGAGCATATCTTGAACGTTGGAGATGCTTACTCATGTCATGCAGTGCAAAGTCTCTAGTCTCTCCACCTGAAAGACAACAGCCTGAGCAGAAACCTGCAGCAATTAAGGTCGTCATCTCCCAAGCTCACAAACCCCAAGTGGCACCGCTCTGTCCGTGACGCTCTGCCATCTCTGGGGGCTTGGCTGTGCTGCTTTAAATAGTAAAGACAGGGGCTTAAAAACAGTGGCTTAAAAACAGTGGCTTCTGCCAGGCAGCCTTCCTGGCATCATTTTTAGTTGTTTTTTTCAATAGAGAAAGTCATTTGGAAGCATGACTCAAGTGAACAGTGTCCTACATTCGATTGCGGGATTCTGCAATGCAAAGGCATATTTCTGGCTGGCATCCTGATGCTTACCCAGGGTGACTCACCACACCCGGAATGAAAGAAAACAAAACACCAAAATCAAACCTAATTGGATTGAACTTTGAAGTAACAAAAAGTCTGCACACAACAAGGGTCTTCCTGTCATTTTGTAATTGAAACCACACATTGATCAGCACAAGGTTTTTGAAGAGCGGGCGGCTCGTTACTCCGTGGCAGTGCTAGACAAGAGTGAGTGCAGCTGAAAATCAAACCCCTGAGAGGATCTATAAACACGTGGGGCCAGCAGTTAGCACTCAAATACCAAATTGTCCTTCAGAATTACATTTCCTGCCAACTAAAACCCCATATAAATCTTCATTTTAAGTACATAGGCCTCTTCATGTTAGATGGGCAGGAACTCTTGTCGACTTGTCTGCCTCTGATGCTTGCTTTTGTTTTCTGTCTGTGCGGCAGTCACATCACTTCAGAGGCAAATAATTGCCAGCCTTAAAATATGGAGTACTGTTAAATGAAGAAACTACAGAGGGAGAACTCTTTTAATGGCAAATATCAGGAGGAATCTTTTGTCTTTAGAAGCAAATGCTGTCAACAAGTAAAGCTCTTACATTTTTGCCTTTCATTCCCTAATGTTCATCCCTGCCTGATTACTGAGGTGCTGTCTTCTTGTTTTCTAGATGCACTTTACAGCCTGTGGCAAAGTTGTTTGGATTTTAGAGCCAGCACAGGCTGGTGGTCTTCACTAGCAGGTCAATTCCAAAGAGCTATCCCTGATGCTATCAGTTCTACTATCACTATGCTGCTTTCAGTACCCTCACAAAGTTAAAACTCTTAAAGAAAAAGAAAAGAAAAAAAAAAGACATTTTTAAATTGTTTCAATGAAGTGAACTCCTCCAAAGGAAGACAAGGTGCCAGAGTTTACCTCCTCAGCCTGCAGAGTGCTGTTGCCACCCTCGAAGAGGCCACAGGTTTCGGTAGCCAGGAGCCAGTAATCCGTCCCGAAAGCAATGAGAAAGAGCAAGACTCCGGTGCCGCCGAAGATGCCGGCTGCCAGGGCAGCTGCTCCAGCCTTCATGGGGCAGCAGGTAGGCAGAAGGACTGGAAATCAGGAAAGAAAAGGGACTCCTGAAGTTTCCAGGTTCGCTGGAAGACAGGGAAGAGAAGAAGAGCTATTTTTGCAGACAGATAATAATCTTCTCCTGGCTGGTGTGGGTTTCAGGGGGTGGCAGGAACAGGACTAATAAAAGGAGATGACCTGGTGTAACCAAACAGCTGTGGCATTAAGGAGCATGACAAATAGCTATTGAGGCCGAGCAGGGAGAGTTCCAAATGAACACATGGTCGCTCATTTCAGAAGAGCTGCACAGAATCCTGAGCTGTAGGTCACAAGTGGTCATGATACAGAGCTGCCCAGGACACTAGAGGGGTTTTAAACCCTCACCTGTGCATGTAGAGAGCCTGTGCATGGCTTGAGCAGATCTGAACTCAAAGATCTTCACCATGTCATGGAGCTCACAGTCTCCACAGCCACTGCTGTGAGAGACCATTAGCCATGTCCCGGCAAGTGGCACTTCTGGAACATGCATCTCCTCCAACTCCTGCTTCCTCCAAAGCTGATGCAGCTTTCACACAAGGTAACCACAGAGATCCATGCAATGACATAACAACATTGGTGACACCTAAAGTACCTTGGTGCTCTTAGAAATGATGCCCTCAAGCTGTGCAAAGACATTTCCATCAGGCAGCCCCACACCTAGTGAGACCAGGAGCATTCAAGCCAGGGCTAGGTACCGACAGACCTGCAGTGTCTTGCTGTGCAGTTGTAGGAAGATGTTCTCTCCCCTGCCACGGAAGGGAGGACTATATAGTACCCACACCCCTCCCACTGCCTCAGCCTGCTGTAGAAGAAGTGTCTCATGGGAATGAACACATTCCTGCATGGAATTTTGTTGCCATTTGATACCTAATGTTTTTTACTTCTGCTGGAGCATCTGCTGTAGGTCACTGCCAGGAAGGGGATGCCAGCCTAGCAAAACTGGGATTTCTGTAGGGCAGTAAAATTATTCCTGTGGTATGCCAGGAAGCTGGGGGGGTGCTGGGGGAAATTGAAATCACAGCAAAAATTCAAGTTCTGCTTTCCTAACCTTAGCCTGAGTCATGCCCTGTTCTAAGGAAGCAGGATAGATGGAGATGTTGGTTTCCTCCTCCTGTGGGATTGTGTGTTGCCAAATTAATTTCCAAATCAGTTTAATAGTTAAAGTTAACCATGAACATATGGGTATCTCAGAGAAGCTGCACACTGGTTAGGGAAATGAAACTGGAGAGGGTTGGGTGAAATTTTGACTACACTTCCAGCCAACTGTTGAGGCATATGGACTGATGAATGTGCTCACTCTTCTTCTCTGAGCACAATAGGCTTTCAATTATAATGATTTATTCTACCCTCTGCATTGTTCTTCCTTAAATATTGCAAGGATAGTTTTTAAATAATATATTAGACCTCTCTTGCTTGCTGTCACAGAGCTGCTGTTTGCTTAACCTAATTGTGAGCATGTGAGGCATCCCAGGAGATCCAGGAAAGAGGTCTTTGCTCAGAGAAGTCCCCATGCTGAGACCTGGGGAAAGAAGAGATAAGACAGGCTGCAGACTTACCATCACAAAAAGACAAAACTCAGCCACAGAACCCTGAGTTAGAGCTAGAGTGGCACTGTGAGGGGCAAGAGTGCCAGGAGGGCAGATGTTGCTTCTGCCACGGTGGGGCTTGACAGGGCTCTGGGCAGCCTGACCTGGTTGAGGATATCCCTGCTGACTGCAGAGGGAGTTGGACTAGGTGACCTTTGGAGGTCCCTTCCAACCCAGACCATTCTGTGATTCTGTGATTCTAAGCATGAGCAAGGCAGCAGAGAGCTGCAGGACAGGGCCAGCAGGTCATCTCAAAGGTTAGGTTTTCATCTTGGCTGGCAGAGGCCTTGTTCTGCAGCTCATGCCACAAGTGTGTAAAATTGAAGTGCAGAGTGGACAGTTGTGTGCTTGGAAAGCCAAGGAGCAGTGCACAGCTCCACGTCTGTGGCCCTGCTCTGCAGTCAGCTGTACTCAGCGGTGCTATCCTCATGCTCACGACTTAGCACAGGCTGCCATTTGGAAGCTGGCCTCAGCAATTCCCAGTCCATTGGCAGGAAAACCCTGGTGTGGCTGAGGCAGAGCATTGCTGGTGCCCAGCCTTGGCTCTTCACAAGCTGTTATGTGCCCAGTCAAACAGTTTCCAGATTCTCAGGCTGAGGAAATGGGAATTGAGTTTGCAAGGTCAAAACTCACCTCTCCATGCAGCAAGCTTTCCCTTCTCCTTGGCACAGTCCAGCATGTGCTCATCACCATCAGGATCTGAAAGATTCCTGGACAGGATAGACAATGAGACCATGCCCAGGGCAGCTGCTCCAGCAGCATGTGGTGGGAGCACCCAGGCTTGCTCAGGACAGCTAATGCAGGTGATGGAGCTGCAGCCCCCTTATGTTTCCTTTTCTTCAGCTTGATTCTTTGGTGTAATTAGGTATCAATCCCACTGCATCCAGCCAGACCAGAAGGTGCTGGGGTCTACCAGAAGGTGCTGGGGTCTACCAGAAGAGTAAATTCTTTCATCCCTACTTACCCAGGGTTCACCTCCCCCTGTACTACCCTTACTTCTTTATTTCCTTGATGCAATTTTACAAGCAGATGTGACCTCAGGGGTGCTCTCAGAGACTTCCCCAAGACCCTTTGGAGATCTCCTACCTTATCATGCTGGAGCTTACCCTGCTGATGTGCCATGCTCTGGAAGGTGTTCTCCATCACACTGCTTTAGATGAGCATCTCTTTTGGGTCTCTGCTTTTACCATTGTCCTCACAGACCTCAGAACAAAAAGAAACCAAGGAGATCAAAGCCATCCAGATCACAAGAAGTCCTATCCAGCTTTGCCTTGGAAATGTCACCAAACATCTCTGGATGGTTTTTTTCCAAAGAACAACCCCTCTGTATGAACTGTGCAGGAAGGAAGAGAAACAGACACCCACGTTGACTTTGACCCCTTTAACTCTGCATTAAAACAATACTCACTGGTTCCTCTCCATCTCATGCTCCATTTTCATCTCTCCAGTTTACATGTCTCTTGGAAGAAGCACATAAGCCTGGATGCTGAAAGATCCTTAGTGGTTCTTAGGAGGTTGAATAACCCTTGGTACTTGATGTCAGGAGAGTGGGGGCGGGGGGAAGCTGAAATTTGCTTCACTTGGTTCTTAAGTGTTGCTGGTACTTTCCAGGATTAAGCCATTCTAATCTCCTTAAGCAGTCGTGGAATAAAACAAACAGAAGTGTGATGATGTTTTTTTCTGCTCAGAAGGAAAATAAAAAGCAGGCCACATGCTGAACACAAATGCTGCTTGGAGCTGGCAGCGAGAGGGAGATTTAGAGCCTGATTTTTTTTCAATGTGGCTTCTTGATCGATGTGCCCAGAGGTAGCTTTTGGGCTCCCACTTGGCCCTGGAGTTCGTCCCCACCAGTAGCAACTTTTTGCCTCTTTTAACCTTAACTTTCAAAAGCCTCCTGTAAACTTCCAGAGTAAGCACAGAAGCAGCGACTCTCTGAACTACCAAAGGAATCAAACTGATGCAATTTATTTCCACAGAAGCATGCAATATTCAATGATACACTGAATCCATGTTTTTAACACTTTTTAAAGGACTAAAACCCTGGAAAGAATTAATTAGGCATGCTCTGAAGCCTGAGCATTTAACAGTTTTCCACTCGCTTGTAGAATTTTAAGACCACCAACACTGGATACTGGCAAAGATTATCAAAGGTATTCTGGGCTAAAATTCATCCTAGTCAGAGGGCCTGGCCACTAAGCAGCTGGAAAATACTTCATGAAGGCTTTAGCCAGGCTATTATATTTTTTAAAGAAACTTGAAGGAGAAATCCATAGTATCTAGGAGGTTAAATTTAGGGCAGAGTGACTCACTGGGAAAGTATGTACCACACAGAACATTGTCTTCACTGCAGATCAAGCAGAGAAGTATTTAGGGGCACTGCAAAGCAGGGTTGAAAGGGACTTAACAGGCTGGGGTCTGTTGAAGGATCCATGAGCAACAGGGACATGGGGCTGCCTGTGGTAGCTTCTGCAGCCACAAGCCACCACAGCACACACTTGGAGCTGAGCAACATTTGGAATTGCCAGGAGCTGGCAGATGCCAGCATCAAAATTTCTCATTTTGCTAAAGTGAGATCAAAATGCTCTATTAAAAATAAATCAATAAAGCAAGCAAGGTGGTTGTTGCTTTTTTCCACATCAGGTGAAACTCCAGAGCTGTTTTCTGGAAGTGTCCTGATTTTAACAACATGGCAGGGAACTCGCTTTACATGATGAGAAACTCAAACAGGGAAACATCATTGTCTGAGCACCCTGTGCCCAGAAGTGTGATGGATGCTGTACATGACACTGATGAAACAGACATCCAGACACTTTGGCCAAGAGCAAGACACTTCAGAAACCAAAAGGAAAGCAAACAACAACAAAACCCTCAAACCAACCAACCAGCCAAAACCCCAACCTGCCAGCCCAAACCAACAAAATGAAGCAAGAATTGACCAAGAGATTGATCCATTTTCTATTCTTGGCCAAAAGAAAATTGATCTTGATTAAAAACTTCTTGACAAGCAAGTTGTTTTTTTCTCTTTTTTAGCTCTCCAGCTATGGAATAAAAAGGCCTCATCTCAGTAAATCTTTCTAGAATTATTTACTGTGCAGAACTGAAGGAGAAATTGAACTGCAGGTGACCAGTGAGCATTTCAACCCCAGGCAGCTAAGCATCTTCAACTTCAGCACTATTTCTCCTCCCACTTGTACAGAACTGCTCATGCCAATAAACAGACCCTTTTCCTCACTCATTACCACCACTTGCCTTGCTCATGGTCTTGTGATCACTGAGCAGGGGTTGCCCAAGGCAGATCTGAATGTGACACTGTTCACAGTGGGTAAGGTATGCTGAAGAGACACCCCTGTGTGTCACCAGCTACCACTGATGCCATAGAATCAATAAGGTTGGAAAAGACCTCAAAGATCATCAAGTCCAACTTGTCACCCAAGACGTCATGACTACTAAACCATGGCACCAAGTGCCACGTCCAATCCCTCTTGAACAGTGGTGAGCCTGTTAGGGATGCAAGGAGGTGACAACTCTTAGGTGATCTTTTAACACAGCACATTTAATCGAAGTAGAAATGGAGTACAATACAACCCCATTGTATATCACAGCACATTCCAAGGTGGGCAGTTTTCTAAGCAAAGTGTAGACAAATTCACATGGCTCCCATCCAAGAGGGATTAAAGTTTCAATGAAGTACCTGAAGAAGACAATGGACTTATACTAAAATGACTAAATAGGTCTACATGTGTACATAGACACACCAAATACACAGACAAGGCTAAGAGATCCAGGGTTTATTTACAAGGAGGCAACCAGCAGGTCAAGGGAGGTTTTCCTGACTCCTCTACTCTGCCCTAATGAGGCCACATCTGGAATAGTGCATCCACTTCTGGCGTTCCCAGCTCAAGAGAGACCGGGAACTACTAGAGAGAGTCCAATGGAGGCTACAAAGATGCTAAGGGGACTGGAGCATCTCTGTGACAAGGAAAGGCTGAGAGCCCTGGGGCTGTTTAGAAGAGAGCAGACTGAGAGGGGATCTGATCAATGCTGATCAATATTTAAAGGAAGAGGGTCAAGAGGATGGAGCCAGGCTCTTTCCAGTAGTGCCAAGCAATAGGACAAGTGGTAAGACACAATGCCTTATTTAACTATATGATTTAATTCTGGCCTTAATGTGATTGATGCTCATAGTCAGAACCCATCAGCTCCCGAGGAGCAGAAGAGATCTTCTGTAATTTCTGCTGTCTTTCCTGGTGGCATGCTCCATCCCCTAATAAACCCCTCCTTGAGATTAGAAAGTTTTTTCCTAACATATAATCTAAATGCTCCCTGCTGGTTTCTCTATCCCTGCTGACAGAGAAGATCTGATATCTCACCTTATTAAAACATCCTTTCTTGCAGTTGTAGACAATTTCAGCAATTTTCCAGACTGAACAGACTAATTTTTAACTAGACATTTCACAGAAATCCTCTCCCAGACATCACCTCACATTGCTGGTGCTCAGCTGGGCTCCTTCCCCTCGGCTCCTGCCACAAATAAGAGCACATCTTCTGCTGCAAACCACGAAGGATATGTGCCCTTATGCAGCTTATTTACATTATCTACATGTATAGAAGCAGACTCAGATCCCTGTTGGACAGCCAGCAGCATCAGTGGTGCTTTTCCATCTCCCAAGTCAGCTCTTTCTCCATGTCTCTCCTCCTGCTCCTGGGGGCAGCGCTGGGCTGCGGCGGGGGGATGGCGCACACCGACTTGGAGCGGTTCTGTTTCACCTCCCGAACCTGCTCTGCATTCCCCACTGTGGCAAGAGAGAAAGCACCAACCTGGCTGAGAATTGTTCTCCTCTGGGCATCAACAGGAATGAAAAACTATTTAGGGGAAGGGACATTTTACAAGGGCTTGCTGTGATAGGTTGAGGGGCAATGGCTTTAGGCTTGAGGACTGGACTTTAGGAAGGAATTTTTTACAGCGAGGGCAGTGAGACACTGGAACAGGTTGCTCAGGGAGGTTGTGAATGCCCCCTCCCTACCTTAAAGATAATCTCCTTCCAACACCCCTGACATGGGCAGGGACACTTTCCACCAGCCCGGGTTGCTCAAGGCCTCACCCAGCCTGGCCTTGAACACCTCCAGGGAGGGGGCACCCACAGCCCCCCTGGGCAACCTGTTCCAGTGTCTCCCCACCCTCACTGTAAGGAATTTCTTCCCCATCTCCAGTCTAAATCTGCCCTCCTCAAGCTCAAAGCCATTCCCTCCCATCCTATCACTACAAGCCCTCAACCCTGCACCTTAGCCTACCCCAGCCCATACTGGGAGGCATCATTCTTTTGTAGTTACTTCCAACAGGCACTGAATCTTTTCAGTCACCTCTTCCACAGTGCTAAAGGTGCTGTGCCTGGCATCATAAAAATTCAGTGCTCAGTTGCCTGCTGAACATCCTACTGTGCCAACTCTGTTGACAGCTTTGACCAGCTACACATTGTGCCAGTGATACTAAACCATGGACACCACCTCTTTGTTGTTTTTGGGTGTGAAAAGTGTACTTTCAGTGCTCTAAAAGCTGAGCTTGGGCTTACAGAAATGTGAGGTCTTGAGCCACTGATCTTGCTGTATCAGATAATCAAAGCAGTCAGTGCTGCTAATGGGGCACTCAAAATGCATTTTAATAACACTTAGCAAGCAAAAAAAAATATCTTATTTTTTGGAAGGCATTTGAGAACAAACTTCACATTCTGAAGTATCATTCATTTTCATAAGGTTTGAGTTCATGCATTAGCATCAGTGTAAGCAGAATGATCTGCAGTTGCTGCCAAACCTCTTAGTGCTTGGTGGAATAGGAAGAACATCCCAGTCTCAAATGATTACCTGGCTGGACAAGGCAAACAAAAAAGCTCCATGTAAATACCTGCACCCCCTGACAGCATACAGGTAACAGGGAGGTCAAACATCTGGACTGGGACACACTTCTCACTACTCTGGTTCCCAGCACCACCTCTGTCCTCAAGCAGCTGCCTGGAGCACCTTCACACATCCCAGTGCACACTACAACTAGCCTGAGGTCAGGCTGGGATGGGGCACTGGGGCTGGGAAGGCTCCTGGCTCTGTTTGCTCATTCATGATGCTCATCTAAGGAGCCCTACTTTGATGTCCCTGCAGCCACCAGCCTGCAACACACAGCCCAGATCTTCCTGCTGCTGCCTGTAACCAGGGAGGGAGGACAGAAAGCTTGGCCTTGGCCAACCCCAGTCCTGCAACAGACACGCCATGGAGCTCAGCACATCCTCTCTGTCATGGGCTGGACCATCACATGGGGATGGGGCAGGGTGAGCAGGGGAGGCAGGTAGTCACCACCAGCACCCACCAGCTCCCATCTTACCAGTGAAGGAGCGGTACAGCTTGGGCTGCATGCTGGAGTCACTCTGCGTTGAGTAGGAGTCCTCCTTCTGTGACTGAAGAAGAAAAGGACTTCAATGCATTTGTGAGGCTGAGAGCAAGTCTGCCAATGACACCCCACCTTCAGAAACAAGCCCTCTGCAAGCCCCAAGGTTTCTGTCCACTGGTTTTACCTTTGCCAAAGGAAACACAAAGAGCTGTTGCTAAACCCAGACCAAATAGATGGCAGGGAATATTTATAGACAATGATTTGGTTTGGGTTGGCAGAAGAGGTCTGAACTCTCCAGGAGCAATCTGGTAGAAGGAGCAGCCCTGGAGTAGGGGGAACAGGACAGAGAAGTATAGAAGGCAAAGCCCATCCCCAGGACATGGACATTTCTCACCTTGGCCATTGCCCACCTTGGCTGCAGGCCAAGGAGGCAGGCAACGAACTTGCAGTAATGAGGTCCCTGTCCTTTCACTCCAGCGCTAATCTCCACCCTTCAGGAAAAATAAAACCAAATCAAATCAGGTAGCACAATGCTGCCTGAATTGTTCAGCGCTTCTTTAAACTGGGAATAAGTCTCTCGTGGCGCTGGGATTTGGCACCTCAGCCCAGAAAGCCAGGCTGCCAAAATAGCTCTGGACACCTCCCAGCCCGGCTTGCTGTTTTGTTTCGGCTCGCTCCCCTCCCTCCCCTAACGAGGACCGATGCCCTCCGTCCCTTGTTCACACTTTTATTGACCATTTCCCTGACAATGCCTCCCCAGCTCCAGCAGCGGCGGCCGGCTCCCTGGAAAGCCATTCCCAGGGGCGGTTAGGGATTCGCAGAGCATGCTCCATGAAAGGGCTCCGGCGTAATTACCAAAGGCAGTGTGTCATTTACGCACATGGCTTACAGGCAGCTCCAAATAAGCTCCTTCTGGGGGGAGTGCACTCATGTTTTGGCAGAAGAAAAGAGGACAAAGTTGCCTGGCTACAGGTGCAAGGATTTTCTGGGTGCTCGGTGGTGAATTAAAGCTATCCTGGGTCTCAGAGAGCTCCCTGCCAGCCCGGGCGGTGTTGGATCCTTGCCGAAAAGACAGCAAGCCCAGAATCCGGACAGCCTGCAGAGCCAGCCTGATGCACAGCTCCAGGAAGTGCAGCCTTCGGCAGGAATTTTGTCCTTAGGCAGAGGAAGGAGAACTTTCTGCTGGAAATAGATAGTCTTGGGGTTAATCCTCTGGGCTACGATTCAGATCTGAAGTCACCTTGTAGTCTTGCCAAGGGTTTTCTGCCTGGTGTAAACCATTTAACCTGCACTGTTGGCTCAGCAGGGATGAGGATTGTCCTTTTCTTCCCTCCGCCTTCCCTGGTAGCTGCCAAACATTTCTTTGGCAGGGTCTTCCGATGCAACCTGAGAGTCATCTCAGGGTGAAGCTGTCAAAGCAAAGGTAGGCACCTGAAGTGCACTAGACCCCTAAAGCCACCCAGGTTAGAGGGAAGAGCTGGTTCACCCCAGCTGAAGCCAGGTGCTGTCCATGGCCCGGTGCCTGTCCCGGTGAGCACACTGGTTTCTCCATATTGACTGGGGAAGGATTGTCCATCAGGGTGAGATGAACTTCACTCCTGGCTTCTCCTCAGCCTGGTGGAGCCACAAGGCTACAGAAAGATGCCCTCCCAGATGCACCTTCATGACTGATACATGAAGTAAAACCAGCCAGCACCTAATAAATCATGAGCTGAATCTAACTGAGCTGCCACAACTTCACGTTTTAAGAGCCAAAGACTAAACAAAACAAAGCTCCACTAAAGAAGAAAAATATATATGCAGCCAGCCAGTGAGCAGGAAAAGCAGAGTTTCTACTGATCCAAAGGGATTCTTTAATCATTCTCTCAGCTCAGAACACCCAACTGATGGAATGTACCACCAAAGCTTTTTGCAAACAGACTGGCAGCAGAAGACATACAGCGCTGCAGCAGCACCAGAGGGCTTCCACCGGCTCCAAGTTTGCTTCGCAGTTGCCGGTGCCGTCGGGTTTGCAAACACAGTTGTAATGCTTCCATCTCGTGGCGAAGTGCAGAATAGAAACGCGTCTGCCATGAGAATGTTGATTTGTGGTGGGTTTTTTTTCTCTTTTCTTTGCTGACTCAAAACCTGGAAGGCCAAAGCCTTCCCTTTGGGACTACAAAAGATGGAGCAGCTGACAGGCAGAAAAATCTCCAGCACTAACCAGCTCTAGTTTTCATTCATCTCTTCTAAAAGAGGAAGATGCCATTTGCTTGTCAGCTTGGCATGAAACTAAACCTGAGAGGTTTAATCCCCACCCCCAAAGTTAAAATATTAAGCTGCTTTTAATGGGCTGCTATCTACTTTTTAGCACAGTGTTCCTTCCTTCTACTGACAAATTCTGCAATCTGTCCTCCTACAGCACAAAGCAACAGCGTTCACCCACCCTCCCGCCTCGTGCTACTGTTCCAGGGCTCTGCTGGAACATTACCCCATCACTTTGGGGTATTGCCTTCTTCCTATTTGCAACAAAATCCCAGAATCCCCACAGCAAGGCTTGGAAATGACCTCTGCCTCATCCAGTCCAACCCCCCTGCTCAGTCAGGGTCACCCACAGCAGGTTGCCCAGGATCACAATGTCCAGGTGGGTTTAGAATCTCTCCAGAGATGGAGACTCCACAACCTCTCTGCACAGCCTGGGCCAGGGCTCTGATACTCCCACAGCAAAAAAGCTTTTCCTCATGTTTCAATGGAACCTTCTGTGGCTTGGTTTGTAGCACAGTCCTTTGTGCTGTTGCTGGGCACCACTGAAAAGAGTCTGGCCCCATCCTCTTGCCCTCTGCCCTTTAGCTATTGATGAGCACTGAGAAGATCCTCTCGTCTTGCTCTTCCTCAGGTTTAACAGCCCCAGGTCTCTCAGCCTTTCCTCAAAATGAAGAAAATGAGGCAGCTTTTAAAACATTAATAAGTAAGCTGCTGACCACACACACACCCCACACCTGACTTTTCCTTTTGGGTGCAGGGGATGGTTCTTGAGCTTAGAGTCACCCTTACAGATGTCAGTGGCATCAGCTCCCAGTGCTTCACTCCCATCTGCTTCACTCAGCCTGGCAGAAGGCAAGTGTAGCTGCTGTAGAGAGGTGTGATCAGCCCCAAATGACTCCTCTGTGTGTTCAGCATCAAACTGGCATTTTGCATCATCCAGAGGAACACTGGCCAGCCACCATCCATGAGTCAGTGCAGCGACAGAGTCAATTCTACAGCTTCTGCTATTTCCTCCCCCCAATATTCTGTGCCCTGAACGTCCAGCCGTAAGTGTTCAAAGGGAAAAGAGAAATGGTCTCCCCCTAAGTGCTAAATTGCCTCCCAAATGCACCACACAGGAGCAACAGTGAAGGGGAGAGCAGGAGCAGAAGGGTTAACAATCAAATGTCCTTAAAGTGTGTAACGTCGTGCTCAAAATCAGCCCTAGTTTGATGCTGTTCTTTTGAAGTTTAATTATACCAAATGTTCTACAGGAACATGCCATGTTCTTGCCTATCTATTTTGAATTGTAAGTACCAATCAGCATGTAAATGATCAAATTAAATCTTCTAAGTTGTTTGCCAGAGCTGGAACACCTTTCTGTGAATGAAGGGCTGAGAAGCTGCAGCAGCAGCAGCAGCATTTGGTGGGTTGCTGCCGTGCTCGATGGGCTCTTCAGCGACTGCCATTTGAACAGAGAAATGGGAGTGGAAGAAAGCCTGTGGCAGTCCTGAGCTCTTGTGCTGTCATGGAAAATTACTGTCTAAATAAAGAAAGACAAATTATTTCTTTTTAAAAGGTCATTCTGCTCTCCTAAGTGAGGGAACATTGCTGCCCACGACTTGCACTTGGGCAGTGCTTGAGCTGAAGCCATCACATCCTTCGGTTCAGATAAGTGAGTGAAATTTAGGGATGGCTCAGCAATCACTGCTGATGACCTGCAGGTTTGGGGGCAAGATATTAACGAGGCTGACTGCTTTTCCTCTAAAGCAAGAGTTGCAGAGGATGGGAGGAAGTGAAAAGTCCAAGCCTCCTCCTCGTGCACTATTCCTGGACCATTTTGTCTTTTTGTGGGGGAATGCTGGCTCAGATCCTCTCACTGATTTCCAAGGAAGTCAGCAAAAGTCTTCACCAACTACAGACATTGTATTTACCTTGTTTCTCTTCTAATTCAGAACATAACCAACGTGGAGCTGTGCCAGCAGTAAATTTGGAGCCAGAGTGGTTCTCCCAGGAATCTGTGTCTAGCACATCCCTCTATTTTACTTTCTTCAGAGAATCATAGAATGATTTGGGTTGGAAAGAACCTTAGAGATCATCTAGTTCCAAGCCCCCAGAAAGGAAAATAAAAAGGCTTTATTGCCACCAGTCTGCCCAGAAATGTAGCTGCTTTTAAAACCCAAACCCTCACCTTCAGAATAAACAAGCAAGCTCACAATCATGCTTCTGTGCTTTGAAAAGAGGTGGGAGGGGTAGGGACCAAACACTGAAGAGTCTCAAATATTTACAGTCCATCTGGGCCCATGGACAATGGGTGAAACGAATCCCTGCCTGCCACAAAATGTCTCAGAAATGAAACCAGGGGCAAACCAGACCTCTGAACCTCTGAATCCACAGGGTGAAGCCAAATAAATAACATGTGCTCCTAGCAGGGATGGAAGCCTGTGTGCACAAAGCACCCAACAGTGCTGCATGCAGGATGGCTCAAGCTGGTTGTCAGCTGCTTGGGTTGGTTTTTCTTTTACCTCTGTGTTTTCTGGAAAGTAATTCAGGATTGAGAGAGACTTTTTCTTCTCATTTTGAGGCAAGAGGATTTGTCTTTCAAAGGAAGCACCACCAGCAACTAACAGCACTATTGCTAGTGCCTGTCATACCTGCTGGTGTAGTGCTATCCTTTCTTAAAGGCACAGCCTGAACTGTCACACCTGCCCAGGGAAAGCAGCCCACATGTGTCCTCTGCAGATCCAAGCACTCCTTGCTCCCTCTTACCTCCTTCCTGGAACTGGCTGTATCAGCCCTGCTCAGCTCCAGGCGCAGGCCCCTGTGCCGGAGGATCAGGATCTCCTTGGCATGCTCCACAGGCTCTGTCTCTCCAGGAAGGGTGTGCCTGTTGTATGCTGGCCCCTGCACATTGCATCACAGAATCAATGTTGGAGGCTGGAAAGGACCTTGAAAGATCATCCAGTCCAACCCCCCTGCAGGATCATCTATACCAGATCACACTGGAATGCATCTAGCTAGGTTTTGAATATCTCCAGAGAAGGAGACTCCACAACCCCGCCCTGGGCAACCTGTTCCAGTGAAAAAACATTTCTTCACATTTCCATGGAACTTCCTGTGCCTCAACTTCCACTACCACCTCTTGTGCTGTCATTGGGCATCACCCAGCAGAGCCTGATTTCAGCCTCTTGGCACTCACCCTGCACATCTTTACAAACATCTCAGTCTCCCCCTCTCCAAGATAAAGAACCCTCAGCTACCGCAGTCTCTCCTCGTAAGGAAGATGTTCCACTCTCCTAATCATCAGTGGCTCTGAGCTGGACTCCTTCAAGCAGTTCTGAGATCCTTCCTGAACTGAGTGGCCCAGAACTGGACACAATACTCCAGATGCAGCCACAGCAGGGCAGAGTAGAAAGGAAGAACTTCTCTCGACCTACTAACCACAGCCCTTCTGATCTGCCCCAGTGTATCAGAGACTGTGGTTGCAGGTGGGACCACCCCTCCTTCCACAGCATCATCCCTTCATCAGTGCCTGTGGCTTCCAGGGTCCTTTACTCCCCTGCAACCATCCTGCCTACTTCTGGGGATAAACTGAGCTACCCATGTACGAGAGATGGGGATGGAGGGAAAGAGCCAAAGAAGGAAGATGGGACTCCAAACCCTGCTTTATGCAGAACTGCCCCAGCAGTCACTGAATGACAAGACCAAGGCACATCTACGAGTCCAGGTGACACAACCAACCTAGTGCAACTACTCTGTGTGAGGTGCCTTCAGCCTCAGGGCCTCTTCCCAGCCTTCCAATATTTTATATCATATACAAACCATGTGAACAACAGGAACCATAAACCCTGCTTCAAAAGCCATAAACCGACAAAGTCAAATCTCCCAGTGACACCAGTTAGGGTTGGGATAACTCAGTTGCTGCGAGGGGTGAGGCTGGATTGAGTAAGTGCAAACAGGAGGTATGCCTTCATCTCTACCCCAGTCACCATTTCTACTGGTTTCCTCCTAGTCTTAACTAGCTGCTTCTTTCTGGGCACGAGGGGGTGGTGGATCCCTGTGTGCTGAGCTGCCCACGCCAGCTGCATCCCCAAGGACTCAGCATTTCGTGTGTAATCCCTAAAACAAAGGCTTAAGGTGGATTTGAAGGATCAGGCTGCATGTATCACCACGTGAACAGCAATTACAGCTTGCAGTCCTGGGTGCTGTGTAAAACCTCAGGCAGATTATTCACCAGTTATTCTGTAAACAGCAAGTGGGTTCTGTGCTGTTTGCCAGTGGAATCAGTTCCATGGCAAAACTGCCGAGCAGTTTCAGAACCTCTGCAGATGACTTTTCTTTTCCTTACAGCTCACTCCCTGAGCTCTCTTCCGTGGGGGAAAAAAACCACCATGTGAGGATAACTCCGTTCCTGCTTTGCCCCATAGGTAACCAGGAGCTGCTGCAACTGCCGGATCTGCAAACCTGCTGCCTGCAGATCCATGTGCTCCTCCTTTCTCCTTTCTGGTTCTGGGTACTGATGCCTAAAATACTTCATGAAATTATAGGCTGACTGGGTGAACCTTTCAAAAGCTGTCATGCTGCAAACAGAAATGTGCCACTGACTTGGAAACTGGATCTGGCTTCACACAGCCAACTATTCTCTGCTCACAAAGAGACATCATTAGTAATTATGTAAATATTCATAACATCTGCTCAGGCTGTTAGGATAAGGGAGATATATTTTGTTATTGGACATCTAAAATACAGATTGAGGGAAGGGTTATACCGTTCTCCTCGTTCGGTACAGGTTCCTTGCCAAGATTTCCTGTATGTTGTCCAGGATGTCCAGATTCAGAGTATCCTCCAGCTTGCTCTCTGTTATGACAGCCCTGTTGTTGCTGGAAAAAAAAACACCAAAACACAAACCATCACCAAAGCAGAATGCCTTATCTTGGAAGATACACAGCAGGACAACCAGAGCATCCTCACAGCAACCCTTTCAGATCCCAGCAGCAGCAGCCGTGACCAACACCACCCCGCAGCAGCAGCCATGACCAAGAGCTAACCCTTGCAGACAGAGCTCAGTGCAGAAAGAGCATTCAGTACTTGCATCAGAGCTGTGCCATCCACGTGCTTCTTGGTAGCTAAAGGAGCTGTGGCAGAGCAGAACAGTCTGAGAGAGATGAGCTGGCCATTGTGAGACACAAACATTCGACCCTGCTGTCTCAGCTGATGCTCGCTCTCACTGTTGATTCCTTCAGTACATGTAATGGTGCAAAGCCAGCAAGAAATGTTACAAAACCATCCAAAAATGGTGCAAAGCCACAGGACACGCCGGTGCAAAGCCATCGGACACGCTGGTGCAAGAGCCTCTTTCTCAGAGCACCGTTTCTGTGCAACTAGGGTGGGGATAGAGATGACCTTCCAGCTCTGAAGCACTGTTTGCCAGTGCCAGTAGACTGCTCACCCATCTGACCATTTTTAATGCCCACCTTCTGTTTTTTTTGCAGTGCTCACAGTGCATTTGCCCAAGCTAAGCTGCCCTTTCCCATCAGGGAAGAGCAGAGGAGACAGAGGGGCTTTTCATAACTGTATTCTGCAAAGAGCAAGTGGTTTCTGTGCCCTCAGGAGGGAAGGCTGGGAGGAGTGATGGCAAGGGGAGCACTTACAGCAAGGCTGGGTGAGCTGGGGCATGGGCCAGCTGGCCTGCTTCTGCCAGCTCGATGGCGTGCTTCCGCTCCAGCTTCTCGTAGAGCAGCACGATGCTGGATTTCGGCTGGTCGTGTTCTCGAAGCAGGAGCTTCTGCAGGTACTTGCTGTTGAAATATTCTAATCTGTTGGAGAACAGCATGGGCTTAGCCTGCTCCCACTGCTCCCCAGTAACCAGAAGGGACCTGAACAAGCCGGCAGGTTCATAGAATCATAGAACGGTTTGGGTTGGACCTTTAAAGGCCATCCAGTCCAACCCCCCTGCAGTCAGCAGAGACATCTACAACTAGAGCAGCTTGCTCAGAGGCCCTGGACTCTCCCCTACCCTGTTGTATTCCATTACCTTCTTTCCAGAAACCAGTGGTGCAGGAGGTCAGTCCTCAATTATTTCTGCGTTACAATACATGAGCTAAGATAGTAAAACTTTGCCAGCTGCAAGGCAAACTCCCCCAAGTGCCCAGTTTGTCATGATCTGTACTGCAAGTGCCAAGACTACATTCAGTATCCCTAAGGGATGGCATTTCTAGATTCCCTTTTGGTTCAACTCCTCTTGCTTTCTGCTCAAATGCAGCACAGCCTTTGGGAAGGGTCCAGCTGGATCCTGCCACTCAAGTTTGGCTGTTGCTGGCTGCTCACAAACCTCCTCACAAGGAACCAGGACGTCCTTTAAAAGCAGCGATTCCCATACCCTCTAGTGGCACTACCAAGCAGTGGCATTCCCAGGAACATCCCTGCCAGCTGTATGAACCAGGGTCTTTACCATGAAGTTAGCTGCATCTGTGTCTGCACAGCCAAGGAATTAACCCAGGCAGAGTGCTAATTGTGTTTCCAAAAATGTCTTGCATGTACAGCCTACCAGAACTTCATCAAGCTGAGCACTTGGCCACAGAAATCTGTAGAAATCCTCTGTAACATTTCAGTCTACAACAAGCAGTTGCCCATCTGAGTGCTGCAAGCTCTCATGTTGTCCTGCTACTTGTGCACACACTGAGCTGGGGTTCTCAGCTCCCAGCTGGCCAGACAGGGACAGGCTGAAGCCACACAAGCTGGGGTTGTGCTGGCAGGCACTTTTCCTTTCCAGCAGATGTCTTTGGACAAGAAGGCACAAACACAGCAGGAGAGAAGAAAAGATTCTTTCCAGGGTGAAGTACAACATGGGACCTGCAAGCAGGGAAGTGCTGCCCCAAGAACCTGGCCTCCCCTTGGAGAGGAAAAGCTGCCCCTCTGCCACCTGCCTTGCGCCACAGGGATGAACAAGGCTCAGCTGCCCACAGTGGAAACTCAGGGAACATAAACCAGCCTCATTTTTTTTTCTACACATGTACACAGTTGTATTTTGGCAAATCCTTACTTGTCTTTCCAGTAATACTGTCCCCAGTGTCCAGATATATCTTCAATGCCAGCCAGCAGATGATCCAAGAACTAAACAGAAGAGAGGATTTTGCTGTACACCGGTTGCATGTCTTGCATATGTGATGAACTCAGGCACAAACATCAAAAGCCAGCTGAGGAGACTGGGGATGCTTTCAGCTCACTACACAGCTCCAGCAAACAAGGGAAGGGGATGTCAGGCCAATTCCCCATCCAGGCACCCACGTGTATCCCTTGGTTCTGGAGCACAATAAGTCGTTCAGCTGTTTGCTTTCAGGTCTGCACAAGCAAAGGATGAGCACCAAGGGAGGTGAATCTGCTCTTTATGATAGGTACAGGAGGGCTGATGTCCTGCATGTCCTGCATATTGGGCCTTGATAAGCAGGACAACTTGTCTCAGGAGATCAGCATCTTCAGGATAGAGATGTAGATAACATCTAAATCATGCTTTGACTTGAATAATGAATGCTGCCTTCCCTCAGACACTTCCCACTGAATTAAATAATTGGCCATATTATGCCTCATACAAAACCATTACTGCTGGTTAACATTACATTCAGAATCCCAGGCATGCTGATTTTTTCCCCCCCCTCCTAGAAGTTAAAACTCCAGCTTTCCAAAGCGTTTCTCCTCCTACTGGCATCTCGAACTGGGAGAAAGCTCTGCTCTGGGTCACTGCCCCTCCACACTTAGCTACCAACATCCCTGGAGCCTCCTCCAGCTCTAACTCTCATAATAATTAATTTTTGTGAGGTCAGGGAGAGAAAAATGTCAGAGTGGTTCACTCAGTCCTGCAGCCTGGTACAGGCTCAGAGTCCTCACGTCGCTATTAGCAGCTGTATGGTCTGAGGACCAGCAAATGAGCCCCACTACTACTGCTGTTCATCACTCTTGCCAGCAAGGACATCCTGACCACCTGAATGGAGAAATTAATTTCAGGAAGAAAGCTGCTCCTGGCTCCTGCCTCCCTGATTTCCAACCATCTGCATTGTTACCTTCTCTACTTAACTTAATTGGTACAGGGCCATTTTCAGCTCACATCTCCTAATAAACACATTTCCCGAGATGATTTGCTATTCACACCCTAACAAAAGAAGAAAGTATTCTCTGTTCATGATAGGAAAAGCCTCTTCAGCCTATTGAACTGTTCTGTTAACCTCAGACAAAGCCCTGTAATACAACCTAATTGTGAGGATGCCAAACAGCTTCTATAAATGTCCCCAGACCTAATGTCTTCATTTCTAGCTACCCAAAAAGATGACAAAATTATTCCTGAAGGAGCCATACCCACCAAAATGTGACTGGGCATAAACAATTAGATTGAAGCTACACTGGGTGCAGATGCAAAGGCAAAGCCTCAGCGAGGTGTGCAGAGCACCTCCTGGAGCTGACCCACTCTCTGAAGGAGTCCTCTATAATTAGAAAGGCCAACAAGGTTTGGATGGCAAGAGCAAGGTGAATTAAAGTTCTCTTTTGGGTTAGGGACTTGGAATGATCTGGGTTAGGAATTTGGAATGATTTGGGTTAGAAGGCACCTTAAAGATCATCTAGTTCTGACTCCTCTGCCATGAGCAGGGAGACCTTCCACTAGACCAGGTTGCTCAAAGTCTCATCCAGCCTGGCCTTGAACACTTCCAAGAAGGGGGCATCCACAGTTTCCAGAAAATAACATCATATTTGGGGCATATCCAAACTGCTGGGGGTGTGCCTGGTGAACACATGAAAGATCCCAACCCTGAAAGCAAGCAAGTCTTGTTTGCTGTCACTGTTTCCAGAGAAGCAGAAAAGGTGGACAGAGGTTAGAATATTTTGGACAAGTGACCTTATTGCTCTCTACAACTACCTGAAGGGAGGTTGTAGACAGGTCTCTTCTCCCAGGCAACCAGCACCAGAACAAGGGGACACAGTCTCAAGCTGTGCCAGGGGAAGTTTAGACTGGAGGTGAGGAGAAAGTTCTTCACAGAAAGTAACTGGCCATTGGAATGTGCTGTCCAGGAGTCCCCATCCCTGGAGCTGTTCAAAAGAGGACTGGATGTGGCACTTGAAGCCATAGTTTAGTTAGTCATGAGGTGTTGGGTGATAGGTAACAGGTTGGACTTGATGATCTCTGAGGTCTTTTCCAACCTGGTTGATTCTATGACCATCTTCTGTCACCTTTATGCACCACCTAACACAACATCAGCCTGACTTGACAGCTGCTGTTCCAATGACAATAACAATTCATGGTTAGGAAGGTGCACAGACCTTCAGACCTGGAAAGGGACTGGCCTGCAGAGGAGTCAGATAAAACTGCAGGGCTGTCAAGTCCCTGGAGGCACACCAGGTTTCAGAGGACCATATTGCCATCAGCAAAGCACACTGGAATGCCCTGGCCACGTGCTGGTGGATGTATCACTCACCCGGATATGGATCTGCTCTCCCACCGTAGGAGCACTCTCTCTTTTCCTCTTGACAGCCAACAAGTCGACAAGAGGACGGATGGTCATCCCCTGCAGCACAAGAAAACATGAGTGACACTTAGAGCTGGCAGCACTGGCCCAATGGGCTGCCAGAGAAGACTGGAGGAGGCACTTAGTGCTGTGATGAGATGGTGTTGGGTGATAGGTTGGACTCAATGACCTCAAAGGTCTTCTCCAACCTGGTTAATTCTGTATTCTGTATAACCTCAGAGACAAAACTCAGCCTTTCTTCACATCAAATGTTCTTAGTGGTACCGTCCTGGTGTGGGATCAGCTGCAGTTACCTTGTTCTTGGCCAGCACAAGGCCTGCTGCTGGAGCTGGCCCCTTCTCATCTGTTTGGTTTTATCAGCAAGGTAAAACCCTGCAGAGCTCTGACAACACTACAAATTCTGTGATGCCCCAACTTTCAGACACACCTTTTGTTTGCTTGTGGTACCAGCCTGTCAGCAGGAGTCCACATACAGGATGGGGATGGGCAGAGAGGGGAAATGCTCCGCTCTCCTCATCTGGCATCTCAAAGACCAATGATTGCAAGGTCAGGCCTGTACCTTGCTCCTGCTTATAGCCTACCAGATGGAAAGGGGCTTCAAAAGTTCAGAGTTCAGATGCCTGAAGTGATGACAGTCCTTGAGACTCCCCAGCACAGCCTCTCCCAGCATTGGTCTGCTAGATTCTTGAGGATTATGTGTCACAGATCATTACTCCAACAATCTGTGGTGGCCAGCCCTTGGCTAAGCTTACAAATCAAAGAATCCACCTGGTGGGAAGGGTCAAGGGAAGAGTTTTAATGTCCTCTAAGCCTTCGTGAGACAACTTCTAAAGTGCTGCTGTGGTGCATTTCTTGGTTTGGCTTCTGTAGGAAATGACTTCTGTAGGACATGTTTACAGCAAAAATGATGGAGTGCTTGAGGTTTATGACTTCTGAATGTCACAAATGCTGGCAGGGAGGAAAGTTGAACACATTTTTAATTGCAGAAACAATTAATGTGTCATTTTAACAGCTAATAGCAATAAAAGCTGCATCACTGTTCAGAGTTCCTAGCACAAAATGCACAAATTCAGAAATAAGAGATACCACCAAAACTCAGCAATTTGGGCTCTTGCTTTCAGTGGATAATCAGCTGCATTTGTTTTCATTTTAAAGTGGCACTTTGGAGCTTTGTGGTCAGAAATGTCTGAGTTACTTTGCTCCTTCCTGACCTTGGGAATCCCATGTGTCATGAGCCAGCAGTGAGCTCATACAGCCCAGAAGACAAATCGTGTCCTGGGCTGCATCTAGAGGAGTGTGGCCAGGAGGGCAAGAGAGGGGATTCTGCCCTTTGACTCTGCTCTGCTGAGACCCCACCTCCAATACTGCCCCCAGTTCTAGCATCTCCATCACAAGAAGGACACAGAGCTGCTGGAGTGAGTCCAGAGGAGGGCCACAGAGATGATCCAAGGGCTGGAACACCTCTGCTATGAGGATAGGCTGAGGGAGCTAGGGAGCTAGAGAAGACTCCAGGGGAAGCTTAGAGCTGCCTTCTAATACCTGAAGGGGACAATCCTACAGGAAGGCTGCAGAGGGACTTTTCATGAGGGTGTCTGGAGACAGAACAAGGGGGAGAGGTTAGACTGGAGACTAGGAAGAAAGTCTTTCCAGTGAGGGTGGTGAGACACTGGGACAGGCTGCCCAGGGAGGTTGTGGATGCCCCCTCCCTGGAGGAGTTCAAGGCTGGGTTAGATGAGACCTTGAGCAACCTGTCCTAGTGGAAGGTGTCCCTGCCCATGGCAGGGAGGCTGGGACTAGATGATCTTTAAGGTCCATTCCAATGCACACCACTCTGAAGGACTCATTTCCAAACCCAGGTTTCTGAAGGGTCATCTTGACACCTGCTCTGTGCTACCAATCTGTGTTTTCTGTGCTGAGCTACAGCAATATCTTTCAGGTTTAGCTTTTAAGCAGGTTTACTGGCTCTTCTCCCCCTGTTCTGGTGGTGGCCTCAGCCACACAATACTGCAGGTACCTGGAGCCTGAGCAAAGCCTGTCTTTATGGATGCTCTGCTCCCACTGAATGGCTGCAGGTCAAGGGGTCGCCCTGCCGACACCTACCCACCAGGGACCCTGTTTAGCTCTCTCCCTTTTGCACAGAGATGACATCACCAGTTGAGCTCTGAGCTTACACAAAAGCCCTTTCCCTACTCCTGGGAAGGATTTTCCAAAGCCTCAGCAGAATGGAGCTGCTGCCTTAGAACAACCTTTGTCTGGGCCTCCAGAGTGTCTCTGCGTGAGCGGCGGTGCCTACTGACCGGAGCTTTTCAGTTTCTGACCCACATTTGCATCTTAAAACTTGTCAGCCTCCACCTAAGCGTGCTCTCCCTACCCCCAGCCCCTGCTCTCTCTTTTCAGTCTCAAATCTGCCTGCAGTCCAGCTGCCCTGAGGGTCTCAGCCCCAAGTCCATCAGCATGTCACACTTGTTGACCATTTTTGCAGCTCAAGAGGTGGATTAGGTGGACATAAGGAAGCAGAGAGTCGACTCCAGTGCCTCCACATTGCCCTGAGGGGTTCAGGGAGACCAAGTGGAAGGAATGTGCTCTTGTGGGGTGATGCTCAGCTGTGAGGCCACTCAGAAGCTGTCACCAGGACTCACCACCTCCCAGAGCCCCAGCAGCTGCTCTGCTCCCTCCATCTGAGGGCAGGAGGAGGGCAGCCCTGGGTCAGCAGCTCCATATAGAACTCAGGTCCTTCAGCAGGACCTCTCAGGGAGCTTTTCTCCACAGCATCATTCCCAGACTTCTGTCCCACTTGCTTCAGTCCTACAGAGAACCACTCTTACCATCTTGTGTCAGAACACAGAAGAGAGCCAGCCTTGCTCACTTTGCACCAGGCAAACCCCATTCTTCCACCACATCCTCCTTCAAACGTGACACTGCTGGCCAGGTGAAATAAAAGAGGTGCTTCAGAGAAACCCCAAAAGGCTCCTCATCCTTAGACCTGATGCTGGGCCGAGAGGAACATGAGTCACATCCAAACCGTTCATGCAAGGGAAGGCTGCAGGAACGTTTTCACCACTAGATGTCAGAGCCATGCCGAGAGCTGCCTGCCTGCTCCTGCCGAGCTGCGCTCCGCGGCGCCCTGCGGCACAACCGCGCAGCACAGCCCCGCAGCACAGCCCCGCAGCACAGCCCCGCAGCACAGCCCCGCAGCACAGCCCCGCAGCACAGCCCCGCAGCACAGCCCCGCAGCACAGCCCCGCAGCACAGCCCCTCCTCCGTGCCCACGGGCGAGCAGACCTTTCTGCATCACGCACCTGGAGGGGAGACCAGGTTCTGCCCCTTCCCCAGCTGCAGGCTGACCAGCCTGGGTGCTCGCTAGCTATGCAACCCTGGGCAGGAATCAGATGTGGCGCCTCTTGTATGCTCTCCAAGAGCAGCCCAGGCTACAGATCACAGAAACGTTTGGGTTGGAAGGGACCCTTCAAGGTCATCTAGTCCGACCCCCCTGCAATGAGCAGGGACATCTTTAACCAGATCAGGTTGCTCAGAGTCCAAACAACCTGACCTGGACAGGTTGCAGAGGTGGGGTTTCTAACACCTCTCTGAGCAATCTCAGACAGTGTCTCACCATCCTCAGGGTGAACAATTTCCTCTTTAGCTTTAGTCTAAATCTCCCCTCATTTAGCTTAAACCCATCCTGTTGCAGCAGCCCCTGCTAGAAAGATTCTCCACATCTTTCTTGCAGAACCCTTGAAATATTGAAAGGTCACAAGAAGCTCTCCCCCAAGCCTACTGTCCCCATCCCTTCTCAGATGCTCCCACAGCCCTTCTACAGGATGGGGCTTTGCCAAAAAAAAACAACCAACAAAAAACCCACAGTGGAAATCAGTCTTCAAAAATAAACAACCACAAAATAATAATAATAATAAAAATAAAAATAAAAATAAAAATAATAATAATGTTAACATATAAAATCACAATAACTACATAAATAACAATGTAAAGTACATTCCTGCTTTCACCAGTAAACTAAACATCTCAGAGCAACTAGAAACAACCCAAGAATCAGCAGGGCAGAAAGAGAGAGCAGGTAGCAACAGGGCTCAGTTATAAAAGAAAACCCAGAAGCAAATAAATCAAATGTACCATGACTTTTTTACTGCCTTCTGCTTTCCCTTGCTTTTATAACCAGTAACACACCCCATTTTTTTCCCAGTGGAAGCACTAATGCAATCCCCTTCCTGCTGCATCATCACAAAGTAACAGCAGCTGCTCTGCTGCATGGGTGTGGAAACGTCTCAGGCAGGCATGCAGAATATCTTGGTGGACAGCTAATGGCTGCTGGTGCTCCAGCTGTTGGATGCACCCCTAAAATGGAACTCATTCTCAGACGATGCTAGGAGCATTCCTTCGACATCAGATCCCTTTAAATTGTCCCACTTGTGAGCTACCAACACTGAGACAACCAACCAACCATAAACCTCTTAACATTCTTGCTGCCTATGTTCAGAGGCTTTGGAATATCTCCAGTATCTGCCCATCTCCTCAGCTATGGGATCAGGAAAAGTGACCTTTGTGGCTCAAGTGACATTTGATTTCACAACAAGGCCTACAAGAGGTCCTTACCTTGCTCAGATGGCACACTAGCTGTAGAATTTGCATTGTGTTGGCTTTGCTCTCACATAAAACACATCAAAGCTCTACTTCAGAGGGGAAACCTTTGCCAGTAGCATTCTGGACAATTTTCACCACTGTTATCCCAATTATGGATGGATCTGATCTTCCTGGAGAAGTGGAGGCTCAGGGGAGACCTTATTGCTGTCTACAGCTGCCTGAAGGGAGGTTGTAGACAGGTGGGGGGGGTGCTCTTCTCCCAGGCAACCAGCACCAGAACAGGAGGACACAGTCTCAAGCTGCACCAGGGGAAGTTTAGGCTGGAGGTGGGGAGAAAGTTCTTGACAGAAAGAGTTGTTGGCCATTGGGATGTGCTGCCCAGGGAGGTGGTGGAGTCACCGTCCCTGGAGGCGTTCAAAAAGGATTGGATGTGGCACTTGGAGCCATGGTTTAGTTAGTCATGAGGTGTTGGGTGATAGGTAATAGGCTGGACTTGATGACCTCTGAGGTCTTTTCCAACCTGATTGATTCTATGATCATCTTCTGTCACCTTTATGCACCACCCTGGAGGTGTTCATGAGGGGATTGGACATGGCACTTGAAGCCATGGTTTAGTTAGGAGGTGTTGGGTGACAGGTTGGACTTGATGGTCTCAAAGGTCTTTTCCAACCTTATTGATTCTATGAAAGATGGGATAGGTTATCATGGCAAACACTTCAGCACATATTGTAAGTCAACAACTGCTAGTCACAACCTCACAAACCTTGAATACTGGGTTCAGTTTTGGGCCACTCACTACAGGGAGGACATTGAAGTGCTGGAGCCTGTCCAGAGAAGGGCAACAGAGCTGCTGAAGAGTGTAGAGCACAAGGCTTCTGTCAAGTGGCTGAGGAATCTGGGGTTGTTTAGCCTGGAAAAAAGCAGGCTGAGGGGAGACCTCCTCACTCTCTACAACTCCCTGAAAGGAGGTTGGAGACAAATGGGTGTTGGTCTCTTCTCTCAAGCAGCAGGTGACAGGATGAGAGCAAACAGCCTCAGACTGCACCAACAGATATTTAGGCTGGACATGAGGAATAATTTCTTCCCTGAAAGGATTGTAAAGCCCTGGAACAGGCTGCCTAGAGCAGTAGGGTCACCATCCCTAGTGGGATTTAAGAGAGATACAGACGTGGTGCTTAGGGACATGGCTTAGGGGTGAACTTGGTAGCCTTGGGCTACTGGTTGGCCTCGATTATCTTAAAGATCTTTTCCTATGATTTGAGGGGGGAGGGGAAATCATGCCCATTCCATAGCCCTGCTAATGATGGGATGATACTGAGGCTGTTTTTACCTGTATGAACACGGTAAAGAGGATGACAACAGTTGTTGCTGCAATGAAGAGCTTCTTCCTGTGAAAGTCAGGGAGCAAGAAAACCAACGAGAAACAAATGGCTCCTCGGAGGCCCCCATATGCTATAATGAATTGGTCTTTGCCAGTGATGGTGTTCACATGAAACCTGTTCACAAAGAAAGTCAGCACAAGGACCCCTGAAACGCAGAAAAGAAGATGGGAGCACATCAAGCAACAACAACAAAGCAGGTAGACAAAACTCCTAACCTTATGGTATATTTTGCAGCAAAACACCACTGAACACCAAGCACAAGGAACTGGCCAGGACCCAAGGCAGTGTATTCCCAATATGCCACTGCAGAAGAGCTTTTCTCCCAGCCAGGTCAAACAGGTTTGCATTTGTCTTGTCCAAACAAAAATTCATCCTCAATACATTTCAGATTTGGGGGATTACAAACACCGCTGCCTGGCCACAGCCCTGGGGGTTTGCACAACTATGGAATTTAAGGTAGTCCATCTTGTAGCAAACTCACTTGTTGTTTTTTTTCCCACTCAGTTCTCACTCCAGCTCAGAAACAGAGTTTCCTTCAGGACTCTGAGCCCTGCAGGGAAGCTTTAGTGTCATGCCACTCCCATGCCCATGGGTGCTCAGAACATCTTTACCTGATGACTCGGTGTTAAGCATCAGCTCAGTGCTGAACAGCCAGCGAGCACTGGCAACACAGGATGCACCAGCACTTTTCTTTTGATGGCAGTTAAAGCTTTTAGGGCAATTCCATGCTCATGGACCAGTTGAAATTTTACTCTTGTAATGATACAGGGCCCCAATTCCTAGAACTGAACTGAAACATGAGTTGCTTTATTCTAACTGGTGATAGCCAAAGACTGAATTGCTTGGATTGTAAATGCTCTCGAGGTAAACCACCAGCAACAGTTCAGCCATGAGTTACCCTCTAGTTTCCCACAGTTCCCACACAGTGGCTGGGATCAGCAGCTGCCTTCTGCCTGTGTTAATGGTGCTTCTTCACAAATCACTCACCCAGAAGATTTATGCTGTATGAATGTAAGGTGACACAGCCATTGGTGTAATTTATAGTCATTTACAGTCAAATTTATAGTGATTTATTAGTTGCAAATACATAAACAGATGCAGAAAGGTACAAGAAGTCGGGCCTTAAATCAGCAAGTTCTGCTCTTAATACCAACAGATAAGATAAACATGTTTCCTGGAGATTAATGACCATTGTGAGAGCTGATGGCACAGACTGCAACTGACTTCTGCTAGGAATTAGCTGCATTCACAGCACTGTTGCTCATCTGAAGGGTGTTTGGAAAATAAATCAGCTCCCAAAACAGTGCCTTTGCAATATGTGTACATCAAACCCCCTCCCAGGCAGGTGCAGCTAAAAATATCTCAACTTTGATTGCACATCAGACTGGTCTGGAGGAAACAAAAAGCTGGGGATGAACAGGAACAAAGAACTCAACTAAATGATCTTTGCAACACCTTCCCCATCTCCAGAGCTCTGTGGAGCAGGTGCTCAGAGCAGCAGATGTGAACTGCTTTGGTTTCAAGGTATAAACAAATTATTCATTAACAAAATCTCTCTCAGACCACAGCTGCAGCTACTGTAAAGCTCAGGCAGTGTTGAGGATTTAAAGGAACAAAACTTCCTTGAACTGATATCCTGGCCCTTGTCTTAACTTAATCCTTCCTCATAAACTATTGTTAGAATTCCCTAGCTGAATCCATGGGCAGTGTACCCCAAGAGAAGCCATGCCATTAATCATTTTGTGCAGAATCTGGAGGCACACCTTAACAGCAGAAGAAAACCTCCCTGGTGCTTGGCTAATAGTGGAACAGAGGTGCTGCCAGGGAATTCATGCATCCTGCTTTCTAGATTGTCTCTCATAGCAAAGCAGTTCCAGTCTCCAGGCTTCAGCAGAATCTTTCCTCATTCAAGAGCACTGGGAGGGTCCAGTAAATGCCAGTTTAGACCCTAATCCCAGCACTGTCAACCCAAAAGTCCCCAATTCCTGCATGCAGACTCCCTGGGTGCCTCCCATTTCTAGCTCAGTGCCTCAAGCTGCTGGATGAGTCTGAGCAGGTCAGGGGCTAATCTCAACCACCACCTCCACAGCAGGAATGTCCCAGCAGCGGCACCCTGCCCAGTTTGCATCCTACCAGCCCACCTGCAGCCTGCAGAAAAGGGATCAGATATGCAAGATGATTTTCAGCCCTGGCTTGTGTGTCTTTATTTAATTTTGACTAGAGAAAGAGGTTTATTTCCTGGCTGCAGCACTGAGCCCTTCCCTAACACTTTGCTGCATCAGAAGAGCTGTGTTTAGAGAGCCAGAAGTTTTTCAGTGTGCTCCTGCAATCTTACATCCTGCAATGAAGCATCTTTTTAGGTAGGGAAAGAAAAAGTCAAATTCACTCAGAACTACTTCTCTTCTGAGCAAATAATTTCAGAGTGAAGCACTCAGTCACAGTAAAGCATTTGAGCTTGCCCACAACTGACTAATAAGCACATTTCCAAGTGCATTTATGGTGCAGAGTTATTAAAACACACCTTGGCATGTGTATTACCAGCTAATAAACCCCATTCTGCTCTGTCTTGCTAATCATGGCCTGGCCTATTTAAGCAATTTCTTGAGGTGTCCATCAAATGTGAGCTCACTGCTTGACTTCAGTCATTTGTAAACATAAATCCTGCTGAATGTTTCTCAGCTCTCAAATTCTTTGGGGGGTGGGGGAAGTGTGCTCTGTTATAATTGCAGATAAAATTAATATACAAAAGCACCCATACATGAGGAGGGAGGGACTCTGCACCCACTTAGGTGACAGCCAAGGCACACTGTAAGAAGCAGTGGAGAATCAGCCTCTCTGACATCACAGCAGCACAAAATACAGCTGGGGACAATGGTAACACAGAGCAGCTTTTTTTTTCCCCCCTGGTCATTTACAATGCATGGAGATGGGATCCAAGAGTATTCTAGGACTAGGATTTGGGTTTTCATTATCTTTAAAGACTATTTTCATGCATAGCTCTCTTCCTCTAGTTACCACTAAGTCACTTTTTTAATGTAAGGTTGGTCAAAACTGCAATAGGTTTCGCAGGGAGATTGTAGAGTCTCCATCCATGAAGATAATCAAAAGCTGTCTAAGTAGAGTCCTGCCAAGTGCCCCTGCTTAGGCAGCAGGTTGGACCAGATGATCTCAAGAAGTCCCTGCCAACCTCATCAATTCCCTGATTCTGTGCAGTTCTGACATCCCCAGTCCTTAGCTGAAATCCCTGAGTAGGAGCAGAAACATCCTCACATTTTAGGTCCTGGTGTTCCTCCACCCAGCAGTAAGCTGTAAAGCAAAACAGCATCTCCAGGGACAGCTGCTTGAAGGTTCCCCCAGCTTCCCATTTAAGGTTGCTGCTGTACCCAAACTTGTTATGAAATAAATCCCTTAGACCCCTGCAATTTAGACTATGCAGCCAGAGGCCCCGTGGCTTTCTGATCCCAAGCTATGCTCTTACAACCTCCCTACTACCACAGAGACATCAAGGGACTAAGACACACTGAAATGGAAGAGGAGATCCCAGCAATCAAAGGAGGGTCTATGACAGAAGCATCAATAAAACAGATACTGTGAGAATTTCTATTTGTCACTACTGCAGTCTGTGGTGACTGGGCCAAGAAACGGCAGGAAAATGCAAGACTTGCTTCCCTCCTCCTCCATCGCTCCCTCAGCAGCATCAGCTGGGGTGTCCCACTTCAGCCCATGCATTCACATCTGGGATACCACACAACACAGCACAAGCAGGAAAGGAGGATGATGATGAGGGCAGGAGCACTCTCTCCTTTAATGGAGCCCCAGTTTTCACTTCCATAAACACTAACGTAACAACTAAACCTAAATCATTTCACCATACCTAGAGCTCTCCAAACGAGACAGAAGATGACAGTGAAGCAAATGTATGGCCAGTTCCACTCGTGGTTTTCTCCAATGGTGGAAACTCCAAGGAAGATGAAGATGAGGGTATCACTGACACTGCTCCACATCTTCATGAAGTATTTGACTGTGGTGTGAGACTTCAGAGAGATGTTGGCCTCCACGTAGCGTTTCATGCCCATGGCACAAGCAATGATGCTGAGAAGACAGAAACAAGCCAAGAGATTTTTCTACTTGAGCACATACATAGACACATTTATTCATTAATACATATATATATATATATGTTTGCAGACATCTCACTGGGTAGTGCTTCACTTCTTACCTCAGACCAAGATCAGGAGGACCACCAAGACAATAAAATACTACATAGGTTTGAATCTGGTTACAAAGAGATAAATACTTCACCATCTATTGCATTAATCAAAGGCACACAGCACTGCCCACAATTAACTAATCCAAATTCTTCCCATCACAGCACAGTTTGCAGTTGTTCAACTCTGCCAAACTCTGACCATCCAGGCTGAAAAGTTTCATGCTTAGAAATCCACTTTATGTGCCTGTAATGAGAGAAAGACATTGGAGGGAATGGAAACTCACTCTTCAGCATGAGAAACGTGTAAATAGGATTGAGAGAATCACAGAACTGTAGAGGTTAGAAGGAAATCATTCACTTCAACCTCCCTACCAAAGCAGATTCACCTAGAACAGGCTGCTGAGGAATGCACTCAAGTGGGTTTGGAATCTCTCCATGGAAGGAAAGTCCACAGCCTCTCTGGGCAGCCTGGGCCAGGGCTTCAGCACCCTCACAGGAAAGAAGTTCATACTTAATTTTAGGTGGAACCTGCTCTGCTGTAGTTTCTGTCTGTTGCCCCTTGTCCTATTGCTAGGCACCACTGAAAGGGGTCTGGCCCTATCCTCTTGACCTCACCTTTTAGCTATTAACCAGCATCGAGCAAATCCCCTCTGGGGCTGCTCTTCTCCAGGCTAAACAGCCCCAGGGCGCTCAGCCTTTCCGTATCACAAAGATGCTTCAGTCCCCTCAGCATCTTTGTATTTTCTGCTGGACTCTCTCCAGTAGTTCCCTGTCTCTGAGCTGGGGACCCCAGGACTGTGACTCCTGTGGGTTTGGCTGACACCTGCTCACTGCAGCAGACTCTTGTAGGACTCTGAATCAGAGCAGCCCTTCACCCAAGGGAACAAAAATAACCTGAAGCTGGAGAAGCTCAGGCATATGACACACCTCACGCTGTACTTCTAAGCCTGACAGTCCTTGCACTACAGATGATCTGGGCACAGCTAGGCAGCCAGTGACACCATGCAACCAAGAGACAACAAAACACTCAAGCACACTCATAAGGCCACACAGTGAACCAAGAAATGCTGTTATCACAGTTGGAACATCTGACCTCCTTGGGTGCTGCACACCCAAGGTCACTTCAGAAGTCTGCTGCACCAATTAAAGCCTCTGCCTTGCAATGGTTTGGGTTTTTTTGGTGAGTAATTGGTTCTTCCAGTTCCAGTCAGCCCAATTCATCAGCTTTGCAAATCAATACATTTTCAGGCCAGCAATCTCAGGAGGTCAACGAAATTGAGTGCTCAAAGATACAAAGTTCCTTGGGTTTATATATATATGTAAATATTTTTAACCTGGAGAGAAATATTTTGTTCTAAACATTGCAGCAGCATTACCAAAACAACTTTGCACTTCTGAGATCTGTTTACATGCAGACAAGCCTAGAGAGCAGATCCTCAGCTTGCAGAAGTGCACCTGGGTCTGACAGACTTAGTTTAGACACCAGCTGTGACCAGATTCACAGATCACACCAGGTTGGAAGGGATCCTTAAAGGTCATCTTGTCTAACCTCTCTGGGCTTTGATGGAACCAATCCAGGCTTGTCCCCTGACCCAGTGAACAGGACAGTCTGCAGATGAGCAGAGCTGATTGTGCTCTGGTTGAGGTTTTATAACCTGTGTGACACCAAAGACCCCAACTGTCTCCCCCTAAAGCTATTTCTTGATTTCAGGAAGACACTGCTGGCCACTGCATCACTGCTCCTCGTCTGTACTGCTGCTACCAAACACAGAGCAAAGGCTCCTTTCCTTCTGGCTCATCAGTGCCTCACCAGCACATCTTCACTTGGCATCTGTGGCTGGACCAAAACAAAGGACTGGACAACAGCTATGTTCCTTCCTGCTCGACTTAAAGCACTAAGAAAGTCAGCAACACTGCTGGGGGGAAATATTTATCAGAGGTTTGAGGAAGAGCAAAGGAGGGGAGGAAGGGGGCAAGGAGCGAGGAGGGGAGGAAGGGGGCAAGGAGCGAGGAGGGGAGGAAGGGGGCAAGGAGCGGAGGAAGGGGGCAAGGAGCGGAGGAAGGGGGCAAGGAGGGGAGGAAGGGGGCAAGGAGGGGAGGAAGGGGGCAAGAAGGGGAGGAAGGGGGCAAGGAGGGGAGGAAGGGGGCAAGGAGGGGAGGAAGGGGGCAAGGAGGGGAGGAAGGGGGCAAGGAGGGGAGGAAGGGGGCAAGGAGGGGAGGAAGGGGGCAAGGAGGGGAGGAAGGGGGCAAGGAGGGGAGGAAGGGGGCAAGGAGGGGAGGAAGGGGGCAAGGAGGGGAGGAAGGGGGCAAGGAGGGGAGGAAGGGGGCAAGGAGGGGAGGAAGGGGGCAAGGAGGGGAGGAAGGGGGCAAGGAGGGGAGGAAGGGGGCAAGGAGGGGAGGAAGGGGGCAAGGAGGGGAGGAAGGGGGCAAGGAGGGGAGGAAGGGGGCAAGGAGGGGAGGAAGGGGGCAAGGAGGGGAGGAAAGAGAAATTAAAATACTATTTTAAAAGATAAATTAGACCAAAAAAAAAGATTAAAAATACTATTAAAAAGAAACTTTTTTTTTAAAAGAAAGAGAGAGAAATAGATGAAGCAAAAGCCATCTGCAGAACTGTTCAGCAGCCTGAGTTGCACTCACAGATTTATTTTCTTTTAAACAAATTGATTTCTGGCTATCAAATTATTTTTCCAAGGAGACAAACTGCCAAGATCTGCTTCTCCTAACGCAGTATTCCCTGGTCACAAATGACTGAATGGTTTGAAATCAAGATATATAATGGAGGCATTTGTGATTTGGCAATGCCAAGAGCAGCAGTGCAGGAATCAGCTGCCTCTGCAGTTGTTTTGCTTTTGGAACAATGCATTATTCAAAAGAATAGAAAATGGGTTCCATAATGGGTACAGGAGATGGTGATTGATAGGAGCAGACACCATTAGGATTGAATGTTTTCTGCTCCATGATGATTATGCAGCTTATTTATTTCCCTGCTCTGTCTTATGCTCCTATAAATAGGCTTTCTCTTACCTATTCCCAGAGCTAGAATTGTTTGCAGTAATGCTGGAATATTGCTCCTATTAACCACTTGAGGGAACAAAATCTGCATGATAGAGGAATGGTTTTATACCCACAGCAGCATCATTGCTTTTCAAATTGGTCTTCCAGCTCCTCCTGTGCCTGGCTGCTATCTGACTTTGTTTGTTTATTTTCTTTTTCTCTTCATTACTGTCAGATTTACAGCTGTTTACACTGCAGCAGCCTAAGTGCACTTTGTAGCCCTTTGGGAAATATTAAATGGCTGTGACCCTCAGCACCAGCTGACTCACTTTAGGTAGGAGAACCAAATGCAACAGATATCAGCCTGCAGAAAGCGGGAGGACTAAACCACTCTGGTTTTCATCTGCTTTCTGAGGTGAGCTTTCTTTGACCTCCAGGCTTATATCCATTATTATATCTGGATTATATCCATTATTATATCTGTCTTCCCTTCAGCACATTCTCTGCAAGTGAAATGCACAATGGGTAAGCAAGAAGCTCAGTTGCCTCTCTTAGAACTGAAAATCCTGGCCCCAAATGATTCATGTTACTGGAAGAAACAGTGAAAATATTAATTAATTAGCTGCCTTATTTGCACCAGTACAGGTGAGAGGCTGAGCTGCTGGAATGCAACTTTGCAATGAAGGACCTGGGAGTAATGGTGGACAAGTTCACCATGAGCCAGCAAGGTGCTCTCGTGGCCAAGAATGTCAATGGTCTCCTGGGGTGCATTAAGATGAATGTGGCCAACAGATTGAAGGAGGTTCTTCCTCCCCTCTACTCTGCCCTAGTGAGGCCAGATGTGGAGTACTGGATCCAGTTCTAGGCTTCCCAGTTCAAGAGAGACAGGGAACTACAAGAGAGAGTTCAGGGAAGGCTGCAAAGATGCTGAGGGGCCTGGAACATCTCTGTGATGATGAGAGTCCTGGGGCTGTTTAGCCTGGAGAAGAGAAAATCAAGAGGGGATCTTCTCAATGCTTATCAATAGCTAAAGGGTGCAGGGCAAGAGGATGGGGGCCAGACTCATCTTGGTAATGCCCAGTGGCAAGACAAGGAGCAGTGGGCACAAACTGGAACACCAGCAGGTTACATCTAAATGTAAGGAAAAACTTGTTTGCTCTGAGGCTGCTGAAGCCCTGGCCCAGGCCACCCAGAGAAGCTGTAGAGTATCCTCTGGAGAGATTCCAAACCTGCCTGACCATTGTGATCCTGGGCAACTTGCTCTGGTCCCTTCCAACCACCACCATCCTGTGTTTCTGTAACCTATGGATTAGAAGTTGTGAGAGACCAACTTTACAGAACCAAACAGTTTGCTTCACTGATCCTGGAAGTCATGTGGGAACCCATGAGTTGGTACCTGAGACAGTGTGGGACAGTCCATGTCCATGTCTGCCCCATATTGCTGCACCCTCCCTGTACAGAAGCTTCACAGAGTAACCTGCCTGTGCTCTAATGTGGGTTTAGGCTGAAGAGTGCAACAACTGCAATTGCAAGAATTTGGGGGTTAGTACCTTCAAAACCTCCACCTCTGATAACTTTGGCTGAACTTGCTCAGTAGACTTCCAGCACTACTGGAGAGAATGGATATGAGCCTCAATCAGGAGGGCAGACAGACTCCTGAGCTGGGTCTCAACCTCTGGCAATCAGTCAGAATCTCCAGAGCAGAGGTGTCCATCAGACCTCCTCCACACCCAAACAGCAGGAATTGTTTCCAGGCTTCAGCTCTGCACAGAAACACAACTCCCACTCCATCACTCTCTTTGTTCTGTCACCATGAGGTCTGCCTCAGCATGCCCTTGAGGCCACCACCCAAAGCTGGCTGGTAGGTAGGGCATGTAGATGAGAGGGAGGATGCTAGGACAAATGTGCTGTAAACTGGGATCAAACCCTTCTGAGAAGTTGATCCAATACTCCTTGTACCTCTTCAGCTGTTGGTTGAGTTGGTGACACGGAAAAATAACTAAACAGGCCAAGAAAAGCTCTTCTGGCTCTGCCAAATCTACCAAACATCTCACTGCTTTCCAAAGAAAATCCATGGAGATGAGAGGAACATTCCTCAGCCTACATAAACCAATCTTGCTCAGCAATAGTCATCTGGATTGTTTGTGACTTGCAGCCATCACCATGGATGTGTCATTGTGTAATGTATGAAACGGGGTTACACCTCTGCTCCTCCACAGCCTTTCACCCTCCTTGTTTGCTGCCATACACAGATTTCACCTAAGCAATCCTGCTTGGAAACTTTCTCTGGTGCCTCTCAGTATGCACCTGCAGCCCAGAAGGCCAATGGCAGCCTGAGCTACAGCAAAGGCAGCATGGCCAGCAAGTCAAGAGAAGTGATTCTGTCACTTTATTCCCCTCTGGTGAGACCTCACCTGGAGTGCTGTGTCCAGCTCTGGGGGCTGCTGACACAAGAGAGATATGGACCTGCCAGAGTGGGTCCAGAGGAGACCATAAAGATGACCAGGGAGCTGGAGAGCCTCTCCTATGAAGATAGGCTAAAAGAATTGGGGCTGCTCAGCCTGGAGGAGGTTCTGGGGAGACCTTAGAGCTGCATTTCAATATCTGAAGGGGACCTACAGGAAGGCTGGGGAAGGGCTGTTTAGAAGGGCCTGTGGTGATAGGATGAAGGGCAATGGTTTGGAACTGCAGCAGGAGAGATTGAGGTTGGATGTAAGGCAGAAGTTCTGCAGAAGGAGGGTGATGAAATACTGGAACAGGCTGCCCAGGGATGTGGTTGAGGCCCCATCCCTGGAAGCATTCAGGATCAGACTTGCTGTGGCCCTGAGCAGCACCCCTGGTTTTTGTCCAGGGTGGGGTTCTTGTGCTGTTTATAAATTGGAAATAGCTGCAAATCTTGTAACTATTGTCTATTTTGTATAGATTCGTTGCATTTCATTGCAGCCTGTAGTTTTGCTTGCAAATCCAGCTCCCTCTGCTTCCAGCTGAGCTGCTCTGGCAATTCAGCGTTGGGGGGGCATTTTCAACCCACCACACGGAGGGCTGGACAAGACCACCTTTGAAGGCTGTCTTCCGATGCAATGAAAGGTTTCCCGGGCCAGTGAGAAGCTGGGGGCGGGGGGGAACTCACGCAACGATGCCCGAGAGGTGGAACATCTCGGCGGTGAGGTAGGAGAGGTAGCTGTAGAGGAAGACGAAGAGCGGCTCGATGACGCGGATGTCCTTGGTGAAGCGTGTGGTGAAGGCGGCGGTCAGCCCGAAGGCCAGCCCCACCAGCACGCCCCCCAGCCCCACCACGAAGAACTTCCCAACTCCAGCCAGCACGTCCAGGCTTTTGACCGCGGGCATTTCGCAGAAGGAGCGGAACAGCTTGTACAGCACCTGGCGGGGAGAGAGGAAAGGCACAACCGGCCGGTAAGGAGACGCTCCCTACACGTGGCCATAGGTAGCAAGGAGGCTGAAACGTGCCGCTGGGATTTCTGCCAGTGCAGGGGCAGCGACTGCCTCTGGAGGTCAGGCTCCTACCAGGGGAGGGCTGTGGCACCCAAGTGAATTTCTGTCTCAGATATAGTCAGAGATACCACAGAACAACAGAGCGGTGGGGGATGGAAAAGACCTCTGGAAGTCATCTAGTCCAACTGCCCTGCTAAACCAGGGTCACCCACAGCAGGGTGCCCAGAAATGCAATGTCCAGGGTGGGTTTGGAATCTCTCCAGAGAGGGAGACTCCACAACCTCCCAGGGCAGCCTGCTCCAGTGTTGTCACCCTCACAGTGAAAGAATATTTCCTCATATTTCCACGGAACTTCCTATGCCTCAACTTCTACCATTGCCCCTTGTGCACTGGGCATCACCCAGCAGAGCCTGGCTCCAGCCTCTTGGCACTCACCCTGCACATCTTTATAAACATGGATGAGGTCACCCCTTAGTCTCCTCCTCTCCAAGCTACAGAGCCCTCAGCTCCCTCAGGCTCTCCTCGTAACACTCTCTCTTCCCAATGTTCATCTGAAAGCTTCTCAGTGCCTCAGACCAGAGAAGCAGGCAGAGGATTCCTCTGCGAGAAGAGGTTGTCGATGCTTTTCCCCCCGTGCAGGTCTCACTCTCACCCCTCAGCAGCTGCCCATGCTTGCTGTGCAGAAGGAACACTGCAGGTCCAGCCCTTACCACGGTCACAGCATCGTTGAGGAGCGACTCCCCAAAGACCAGGATGTGCAGCTTCTCGTTGACGTGGATCTCCTCGAACACGGCCAGCACCGCCACGGGATCCACCGCCGCGATCAGGCTGCCGAAGAGCAGGTTGTGCAGCAGCGACACGTCCTGCAGCTGGAAGGCTTTCACCTGGCAGATCCCATAGAGGGAGAAGCCGATCCCAAACACGTTCCATATGGTCCCCACCACCGCGTAGAGGAGGATGGTGCCGATGTTCTCAAAGAAGGGGCGGCTGGGCATGAAGTAGCCTGCGTCCAGGACGATGGGCGGCAGGAGGTAGAGGAAGAAGATGTCGCTGTCCATAACTGGGGGGGACCTGTCATTTAAGCCATAGATGATTCCCCCCATGATGAGTCCTACAAATATCAGCAAGCAGCTTTCAGGAACGACAGAAGGCAGCTTGTTGTAGAGATGAAACCCTGGAAGTGCATGGAGAGAGACAAAACGTGTTATCTCACCAGCCCTAACTGGCTGAAGGGCAACAACAACCAGGCTGAGGAAGCTCCTGGAAGTGCATGGAGAGAGACAAAAGAAAGTATTATCACACCAGCCCTAATTGGCTGAAGAGCAACAACCAGGCTGAAAAACCCCTAAAAACACGGGGGGGGGGGGGGGGGGGGAAGCCCCCCTAAAAACACAGGGAAAAAACTAAACCATAGTAAAAATAAACTCATCACAGTATAACAATAAAAAATGATGATAATAAATCTGTGATCATTATCATTTCTTCATGCCTGTCAAGAGAGTTGAGACCTCATGCTGGAGCAGCACAAGGGAAAGACCATTCCCATCTGAAAGAAGTTTCTCAGCTAAATGAATCTCAGAGACTCCTCCCTTCTAAGGAAAAAGAAACCCAAATTAAAATCAATTAAAAAAAATACCTTTCCTATCAGTAGTTTAATAGAAGTGATCATCATTCCTAGAAGCAGGGGGGGAAAGGAAGAAAATCTGTCATTTGCACTTTCCAACAGGTAGTTTTGAAGGAAAGAAAAGAGGGAAAAAAAAAACCCCAGAACACCAATTTTTTGTGGGTGCTGGTAGACAACCTTCCCCGAGCCAGAGAGATTTCATTTAGGCTGTACAACACCCTGCCCATGGGTTGAATGATTCCTTGGGCAGTCTGGACCCAAAAGCCTTTTGCAAGGCCAAGGAATGCTCCTTTTAAGAGGAAGGTCTCAGTGGACAGCCTGTATGGAGGTCGCTGGCAAGCTAACAGAGGTGAAGGCACACCTTGGTGTGGGCTGCAGCTAAACAGAATTCCTCCTCCTGGGTAGCCTGATTCTCTTCCTGCTAACAGCCACACCAGGCAGAGGTGTGAGCTTCTAGATGGAAAGCCATAATTTGCAGCCTAAAAGGCAATGAGGTAGTTGTTCTCCACGGGTGCAGCATGTCTGGCACACAGCCTGTGCCTCCTCACAACTTGGCATCTTAGCTCAGGCTCCAGGACTGGGGGAGATGAAGCAAAACCCAGCCTTGCCCTCACCATACCCACAGAGACCCCCTGCCCTTCCTCACCCTCTCAAGATGCCTTACCGATTTTGGCCAGGGATGCAAGCATGATCCACAGTGTGATTTCAAAGGGGACTTGGACATGCTGGTAGTCCATAGAGAAGAAGGCATGCTCGGAGGATTCATTGCCCTGGGGGTCCTCGGGAGCCCAGCTGATGTTCTCCAGGATCACATCCTCCAGCAGCGGCATCGGTGGGGACCTTGGTGGCTTGGAGGATGGAGGAGAGCAAAGACCCAGCTAGGACAGCAGCTGCAGCTTTGCACCCTGGTCCCTGCCTGTCCATTTACCCTGGACACTGCCTGGCACAGGGATTTGGCTTCTGGCTGCTCCCGGTTGGTGGATGAGTGACTGGGAGCAGCGTTGGAGATAGCAGCATTTGTCTCACCCTCCTTGTCTGGGCTGCAGCAAAGAGAGGAGCAACTGCTCCACCTCCCCCAACTCTCCTCCCTGGTCTGTTAGTTTCCAGCTGGGAGACCCTGTGAGAGAATCACAGCCTTTGGCTCCACATGCCCACATAGGCAGAGGCTTCCTTGAGGATATCTCAGGCACCTTTACACCAACTGCACATTTCTGAATGCTTGAGATAGAGACAAGTTGCATTTTAGCCCTAACTCCTGACAGATTTTAGCTTCTGGTCTCTCAGAAACTCTTTTTGAAGGTAGAGAGAAAGTATCTTCTAGGCTTTGATGGAACAGGTCTCATATAAAACAGCTCCATCCAGAAATGGACCTACCTTAGAGTGGACTTCACTGCATTTCTCCAGCACTCACAGAGAGAAGACCTGGCACCGACATTACTCATAATCGGTTTCATTTGGTCAGCCAAACAAAGCACCTAGCTTTCCTGTGCTAAACGCAGAGCTGCAGTGCTGTGCTGGATAGAGCTCATCTGTGCTAGCTGGAGGTCACTTGTGCTTGGATGGAGCTCATCTGCACTGGATGGAGCTCACCTGTGCTGATGGAGCTCCTCTCTACTGGGAGAACAAGTTTCAACAATTGCTTAAAGCTTCTTCCTATATTAAGGGCTAACATGAAAAGTTATCTTCACCTCTTCACTGCTTGAAAATGGCATCAAAAACTGAGGGAGCATGCTCAGGAAAGTCGGAGAGGCAGGAAAAAACAAACTTATTTGCAACAGCTGTAGATGCATTAATAATAGAGAAGGGGAAAAAAAACCCATGCTGGGGCAAATTCCTCCATTTTGGAGTTTGACTCAAGTTGATGAAGTTTCAGCAGAGATGAATTTGGTCCAAAGAACACATGTAATTAAAATACAGAGGCCCCAGGCTGCTGCCAGACTGATCGATGGCCTATTTGTTTCTCTTCAGCTGCCTAAATGACACCAAAATGAGGCTGCCAATAACAAGCTGCTGACCCACTTTCCTGCTGTGAGGGCAGAACACAGACCCTGGGTTTCTCAGAACCACTTCGAGCTCCCTCTTTCTGACCCAATTTGTAAAGCAGGAGGAGGATTAACTTTGGGAGACAGGGAAAAATGCAATGACAGGACTCTGGGAGTGACTCCTTTCTGCTCTCCCCTGGTTAATCCGAGTTTATAGTGTGCCTTTACCAGCCTTGCTGGTTTGAAAGCAAGGCAACACTCGGCACAGCAGCCTCCGACCAAGCTGAGCTTTTTTGACTTGGTCTTATTTCTCCTTTTGCGTGTTTAAAAGGAAAACTAAACAAAACCACAGGACAGACACTTGCAGGATGGAAATCCCACAAGGTTTTCCCCTTTCTTTGTTCCATAGTTCAGTTCCAAAGGACGTGGGGTGGGGAGGACAGGAAGAGGCAAGAGGATGGGATGTGTTGTTACTCTGAAGGGGAGAGAATACAGAGCTTTTAACAGCACTTCAGAAGTAATTAAGACATTAGACAGCCAGAGCTAAGAGCAGTAGGAGCAGTTCTGAGCCTGGGCTCACACACCAAGCCATCACATTCCCTCTGCCTGCTGAAATATTTGGTTCTGAATTTGGGAGTTGGAAGACTTGTTCCATTTGGTGCCATGAAAAAGGAGTTTTGTTAATCTTCAATTTTCCACTGTCCCAAGCAATTCTGGTTTTTGCAATTCTCAGGGGAAGGGGAGGGGGGAGGGAAGGCAAGAAAGTTACTGCTGCATTTCCCTTAAGCCACAAATGGAATGCTGGCATCTTGGAGGGAAAAGAGACCTGCAGCGAGGAGCTCAATAGATCTGCCTGGGAAAGGGTTTTGTGCATAGAATCAATATCTATTTCATAATGGAACCAGACATAAACAGCAGAGTTGGGGCAGTATCTGAGGAAGGTCAGCAGGGAGGATAACATTTAAACATGCTCCATCTCTCAAATGAAGTTAGCTTATAAATCAGGGCCTTAAAGACCAAGCACCAACTGACCAGTGAAGACAGACATGTGTCTGGAGGCATCCCTGTGTGATCAGGGTGATCCTGCTCTGGCAGGGATTTGGACTGGATGATCTTTTGAGGTCCCCTCTGGCCCCTAACAGTCTGTGATTCTGTGTTCTCATTCACCCTAACTGCTCACCAGATCCCTCTGTCTGAGCAGAGCAGAACACACTGGGGTTATTAAGAAAGAGATCCAGGAAAAGAGCCTGAGCCAGACCCCTAGGCACAGATGAAACTGATTCATTTGTTTTCTTCTCTGCTCCTTTTGGTGAACAGCATTGCAGCCCCACAACAAGCTCCATGCACACAGATCAGTACAACCTCTCTACAAACTGGTTTCCATCCTGCAAACCTTCGAGCACCTCCTTAAAACTCCATTTCCCTTCTCATACTGATTTCCAGCTCACCATAGCTAGACCTCTGCAAGGATAACAAAAGGCTCTCTCTCTGCAGATACTTGGAGCATTGTATTTCATTACAGTAACAACTTCCATGTTTGCTTTTAGGACTAGAAACTAATTCTTCTGTTTTAAATGGGTTTACCCTGAAAGTCTATAGCAATAAATGTGCTTCTTCCCTCAACTCTCCCATGCAGCCCTGCTCATTATATATATGTTGGTTATAAATAAACCAAAAGCCCAGGCCAAATGGGTTTTTTCCCATAGTTCTATGCTGACAGGAAGTGTTGCTCCTCCTGTAATGGATATTGATGGTATTGAACCATTTTTTAATGTGAGCACCATTTGATCATATTGTTCATCAACACACTTTCATTTTGTTCTCATGTAACCTGGGCAACCTGTTGCAATGCCTCACCACCCTCAGGATGAAGAAGAGCTGTGAATCTGGTTCAGACAGCACCCAGCTGATGTGACAGTTCCCTCTCCACCCCCCACCTCAAGCCAAGATTCAGACACACATCCTCGTCTGAGCTGCTTCTGTGCCACAACAGATATAGCTCTCTGATAAAAGGTGTGGGCCACACAGAGAAAAGCACCTTAAAAGTCACCCCCACACTGCATCTAACCAGCTCATGGAAAGATAAAGTACACATGTTAATGACACCCACATCTGGCATGAAAATACGGGGGTTCCCGCTGCCATTTGTTCAGAGGCGTGGTGTAAGGTTTGAAGGAGGAAGCTGTTCTCATTTCTGGAAGTGCAAGATCTCTTCTTCCCTCATCAGAAGCCTATTTGCATGTACAACCACCTTCTTTTTCAGCTTCTCCTCCTCACTGCCTGCAGTCTCTGTTACACTGCAATATGCACAGTGAACACTGAAGAAACTGGGGCAGAGGAGACCCTCCTTCCATCCATGCACAAGCCTGTGAGCCAACACAGAGGACACAGACAGCAGAGAGGCAGCTCAGCAGGAAGATTTGGTTGGAACTGAAGTTAAGACCAAGTCCCTGATCACACTTCACTCTCTGGGAAGCATCTCACAGCCACTCTGGACAACGGGAATGGAAAAGCCCTTAAACTTCAAAGCCTCTCAGTATATCACAGGCTATGAATACAGAACCTAACTTTGTGTTGCAGTGGGCTGGAGGAACTGAGGTGCTTCTGAGCTGCAGCGCATCCCCCAGCGCCCAGACAAGGATGTGTATTTAATTTAAGCACCAGAAAGCTGGCTTTAACGGTAACTTGAGCCACAGTACAGTGAGGAAGTTCAATGTCAGTAAGAAATGAGTGACGAAGAATAAATCAAAATAAGGAGATATTCCCTTTACCCACCCTCCCTCTCATCATCAGGAAGCTGCAGAGGATGTATCCAGGGCTAGATGTAAGTTTTGTGGCTCGTTGCTTAAGATTCCACCAACCTGAAAGCCACGGATTGCTCTCTGATGCTTTTACTTTGCCTAGATGTAGAGAGTTTGACAAGTAGGTCCCTCCTAGATCAACGTTAGGAAGATCCAAAAGATCTGCATGCCCCGTGGCTTGTGCCCGCTCCTTTTCCACACCTCTTCCCTGCAGTTTCCCTCCGGCTCTCACTTGCAAGCAGCCTGCTGGACGCTGCCTCCATGCAGCCTTGTGGCGGCAGAGCTGCGAACTGACTCCCTACAGCTTTACATTTAACGACTGCCTAATTAACATGGTCTGAAAGGATCCCTACAGGGCACTTCCCAGCCCAATACCACCTCAATCATTTTGGCACTGACTTCTGTTTGGATTCTCCTCGTGTGAAGAACAATTCCAGCACTCTGAGCAATCGCTTAACTTGCTTGTAAATGAAATAGCCTTTTAATGTTTTTCTTCACGGTTAGGACTGGAGAAGCCTGTAGCAGCCTGTAGCTGTGGGCTCAAACAGCTAACATTTCTCCTTCTTGCTAAGCTAAAAACTCCTCTTCTGATCTAAACTCCAAAGTTTTACTTCACAGAGACACATCCAGAACTCCCACAAGTGCAAACCAGGTTGCCACTCAAGTGGTGGCATGAGATTTCTTCCAGTCATACTTTGAACGCTCACTACTCTTTACATGGTAAGGCCAAAGTCCTTAAACCTGTGCAAGAAAATCTCCAGGCCATGGTGCTGTACAGTGGATTGCTCTAGGAGACCCCAAGGTTGAGCCCAGTCAGAGGAGACAACCATGATGTGGAAGTTGTTTCTCATCCACTGGCAGCCCAGACCAATAGGACTTTGAAGGATCCTTCAAGACCTCCTCATAAGAGTACAGCTGAGGATCTTTCCTGCACTGGCCTTGGGCATTCCACATGACAAGACCAGAAGGTATTTCATGGTGTGAGGAACAAACCCCCACAGGAACATGTCCTGGTAGGATGAGTGTGGCTCACATCAATGTTTTTGAGAACCTCTACTCCTTCTTCAGCTATGGTGTGGCTGCTGGGCAGGCCAAGGGACATCAGCCACTGCCTCTGGGTACTTTTCCTCCCATTCACACACGGCCTCAGCTGCAGGGGAGGATGGAACAAATTCTTCTCATTCACTATTTTCTGACAGTTTACTCAACTCTTCCTGTCCCCTGACCAAACTGCTAACCACCCACTGGGAAAACACACAAGCCTGAACAAACCAAACACTGAACACTGCTGTTGTCATGGCAGTTCTGCAGTCCCAAAATAAAGCAAGAGCCAAAAGAGGGAAAAGAACCCTGGGAACCAGCAAAAGTCCTTCCAGCAGGAGAACTGCACTGCCACCTGCTTTAAGCTTACAGCTGTAAACAGAATCATAGCTTGAGTTGGAAGAGACCTTTAAGATCACATAGGTAGATGACATCAGTTGCTCTTCCTTCATCCACCAATGCCAAAACCCTGCTGAAGGCCACCAAATGTCAGGCATAGAATAGAATAGAATAGAATAGAATAGAATAGAATAGAATAGAATAGAATAGACCAGACCAGGTTGGAAAAGACCTTTGAGAACATCAAGTCCAACCTATCACCCAACACCATCTAATCAACTAAACCATGGCACCAAGCGCCTCATCCACCACCTCCCTGGGCAGCACATTCCCATGGCCAAGCTCTCATTCTGTGAAGAATCTCTTCCTAACATCCAGCATAAACCTCCCCGGCACAGCTTGAGACTGTGTCCTCTTGTTCTGGTGCTGGTTGCCTGGGAGAAGAGACCAACCCCCACCTGGCTACAACCTCCCTTCAGGTAGTTGTAGACAGCATTTACTCCTAGTGAAGTCATGCTGCCTGGCACCAGTCCCCTCCTTGTTTCCCACATGCCTTGTAATGAAGTTAAAGTAGAGCCAATGTGCATGAGCACAGCCATTCTTCCCATCAGACAGAGGTGTGAGCAGGTGATGCCTCCTGGAGATGGTACATTTGCTATATAGATGTGAGATGATGCATCCATGCTGTCATGGACATTTTAATCCACAGACTCAACTCAGCATGGAGATCAGTGCCCCTTTCTTAGCTTGTTGAGCACCACGCTGCTGTTTCTGGACACCCTCACCCTGGTGCCATCTCCTGACATCCTCCAAGGCAGGCTGGAGATGCTCTCTTAGGGGATGTCTGCGTTCCCTGAAGCCCTTTGTCTGCTGAACACAGCCCTTGATTTCCTTTCATGGAATAAACATAAGCAGATGGCTACGTCCTGGGGACTATTTGTTACAGAAAAATACTCAATAACTCTGTCTGAAAGCCATTCCCATCTGATGGCCTTGCCTGTGATCAGTGACCTGTACTTTGTGTTCACTAGCTGGGCTTGTGCAGTGCATGGCTGACAAAGGGGAATGGAGTTGTGCTGGCTTCCTCTCTGAGCACATGAACAGCAGCAGCACAAACACCCAAGCATGAGATCTGACAAGCTAACTTCCATCATTTTGTTGCTTATGATGCATTCATGTTTCCTGGAAAGTTGGGGGATTTTTTTTGCAGTTCAGCTAACAGGAAAGAAGAATAAGAATGAACAAAATTTGTTCATTTGAAACCTCAAGGCAAGATCTTTTGGAACTTAGTTTGCAGTTAGGTTCCCTGTTCATTTAGTGCACAAGGGTTATTTCAAGAGAAGAGAGGAGAAGAGAGGGGAGGGGAGGGGAGGGGAGGGGAGGGGAGGGGAGGGGAGGGGAGGGGAGGGGAGGGGAGGGGAGAGGAGGGGAGAGGAAGGGAGAGGAAGGGAGAGGAGGGGAGAGGAGAGGAGAGGAGAGGAGAGGAGAGGAGAGGAGAGGAGAGGAGAGGAGAGGAGAGGAGAGGAGAGGAGAGGAGAGGAGAGGAGAGGAGAGGAGAGGAGAGGAGAGGAGAGGAGAGGAGAGGAGAGGAGAGGAGAGGAGAGGAGAGGAGAGGAGAGGAGAGGAGAGGAGAGGAGAGGAGGGGAGAGGAGAGGAGAGGAGGGGAGAGGAGGGGAGAGGAGGGGAGAGGAGGGGAGAGGAGGGGAGAGGAGGGGAGAGGAGGGGAGAGGAGGGGAGAGGAGGGGAGAGGAGGGGAGAGGAGGGGAGAGGAGGGGAGAGGAGGGGAGAGGAGGGGAGAGGAGGGGAGAGGAGGGGAGAGGAGGGGAGAGGAGGGGAGAGGAGGGGAGAGGAGGGGAGAGGAGGGGAGAGGAGGGGAGAGGAGAGGAGAGGAGAGGAGAGGGGAGGAGGGCATGAGGCTGGGTTTTTCTCCACTTTTCTGGCTGGGGCTCTGAGCAACCTGAGAGATCCCTGCTGAGCGCAGCAGGGTTGGACTAGACAACCTTGCAAGGTCCCTTCCAACCCAAACCATTCTATGATTCTAATTTTTGTTGCATTTCTGGTTGGTCCTTCATTAGTGAAGCATCAGCTTTATATGACACCATAGAATAGAATCACAGAATCACTAAGGCTGGAAAAGAGCTTTAAGATCATTGACTCCACCTGTAGTCCAGCTATCATGACCACTAAACCATATCCTGAAGCTCCACATCTACAGCTTCTTGAGCACCTCTGGGGATGGTGACTTCACCACCTCCCTGGGCAGCCTGTTCCAACCTCTCACCACTCTCTCAGTAAAGATTTTTTTCCTCATGTCCAACCTAAACCTCTCCTGGCACAACTTAAACCTATTTCCTCTCATCCAATTGCTGTTTGCTTGGGATAAGAGACCAACACCAGCCTCACGCCAGCCTCCTTCCAGGTAGCTGTAGAGAGCAATAAGATCTCACCCTTCTCTTCTCCAAACTAAACAACTCCATCTCCCTCAGTCTCCCCTCATATGATGCCATCCAAACCCCTCCCTGGCCTTGTTGCTCTTCTCTGGACACACTCCATGGTTGAGCAATGGAGAGAGCAATAAATGGTCAGTGTGTGTGTTACAAATCTGTCACTGGAAAGCAGAAGTGGTGCAGTTACTGCAAGTGGGGAATGAGAACAAAAATTAGCAAGACTGGATATCCAGAACTGTGTTATTGCACAAAACAAGAAAGTTCTTGAGGGGCACCTAAAGCCAGAGCTGACACATCAGCCACACCCTGTGGGTGCACTTCTGCCACAGGGCGCTTGAAGCACGTCACAGAATCATTGAATCACTGAGGGTGGAAAAGACCTCCAAGGTCACTGAATGCAGCCACTAACCTAACACTGCCAGGTCCACCACTACACTATGTCCCTCAGCAGCACATCTACATGCTTTTTGAACACACCTGGGGATGGGGACTCCACCACTTCCCTGGGCAGCCTGTTCCAGGGCCTAACCACTCTTTCAGTGAAGCATTTGTTTTGCAATGCCCAACATAAACTTCCTCTGGTGCAACATGAGGCCATTTAATCTCATCCTATCACTTGTTACCTGGGAGAAGAAAACATCCCCCACCTAGCTCCAAACTCTGTTCAGGGAGTTGCAGAGAGAGGTAAGGTCTCCCCTGAGCCTCCTCCAGAAGAGAGATGTCTTAGAACTTGGGAGACCCACATGGAGCTTTCTACAGCCTCCTTTTCTCCAGGCTAAACAAATCCAGTTCCCTCAGCTGTTTCTCTCAAGACTTGTACTCTGGCCCCTTCTCCAGCTCCATTGTTCCCCTTTGAGCATGCTCCAGCATCTCAGTGTCCTTATTGTAGCGAGCCACCCAAAACAGAGCTCACTGGGTCATGGACACTGCTTCTCTGAAGCTGCCTTGAAAGCTGGGCAATCCTTTCCCTCAGCTACCTTTGCAAACCCGATTCCTGCTCTTTGGATGCCTGACCTTTGGTTGATGTTATGCTGGCAGGCTGTCTTCAGGCTGAGGTGCAACCTTCCATGACAGCACTGTGGTAGGATGAGCATTTTCAGAGGGCCAGAAGAGAAGAGAGATTGCTGTCGTGTGGTGACGGGCAGGGCTGAGGAGAATTCACTCCTGTGCGACAAGACAGGTAGATGTCCAAAGGACGATCCTCTCCCTCCTCTTCTGATTAAAATGACAGGCAAAGACATCTCCTGTCAAGTGTGTGGCAAATAATGAATTAAAACCAGATCCATACACGTCCAAGACCTACAGGAACATTCCTTCCCTGATCAAAAACGGTGCCAGGAGCCTGAGCACCAGTGCAACCCTCCCTGGTTTCTAAGAGGATGACTTCTGCTGTGCATTGCCTTCATTCCACTTGCCTCTCATCAATTCCCTTTTTGGCTTTCAAACTCCAGTCAGGAGTCCTCTGGAAGAGGCCAAAAGACTTCATTAAATTCCAGAGGAGTCCAGAGCAGGCAGTGCTCTAAAGTCTTCCTCAGCAGAGGTGCAGAGAATAAGTTAACTGTGGGTGAGAGGGAAAATATTCTGCAGGGCATCAGTGACCAAAGGGTTTGCAATTAACTGCAGGGGGGGGGAAAGGGCTCTGTGGCATTTGTGCTGCCTTGCCTTAGCCTTTGAATACCCCTGGGATGTATTTATAGCTCAAACCAAGGTTTTGAAAGAAGTTAATTGTGCAAGGTGCTACCTCAGGAAATGTGTGAGTCAGGGTTTAAAGCTGAGGTCCAGACTCTGGTCGTTTCACTGTCTTTTTTCAGCCCTGAGAAATGCATTGGAGGGGAAGTGTTCTCTCCTGCTAACCTCAGAACCTCAGCCCTAGGTTTCAAAGGCAGCCTGCAGCTGCAGCATTGATGCTGGCAGAAGCTGCTGAGCATCATCACCTGCTACAGTGTGAGCAGCCCTGAGGGACTGGCTTCTGCCACCACCAGTACAGACAGGGAGTGGCAGAAGGGAATATGGAAACTCATACTTTGTGTCTGGCAGAGCCTGGGTTACTCTCAAGCTGAGTCCATCCCTTAGCTCTTCAGGACTAGTTCTGAGCCCATGTTTTTAATAAGTTGTATCAAATACATGGGCAAATGTAGCTAGAATGACAGGAAAACCTAACACAACAAGCACTGGTATGAGACAAGCTCATTATCTGTAGCCTTTGTTACAGTTGTAGCCTGGGTTACAACCTGATCACAGAAGGGGGGGCGTTGGAAGGCACCTCTGGACATCACCTCGGCCAGCTTCCTCTGCTCAAACATGGGCACTCAGAGCAGGCTGCCCAGGTTCACAATGTCCAGGTGGGTTTGGAATCTCTCCAGAGGAGACTCCAAAGCCTCTCTGGGAAGCCTGGTCCAGTCCTCCAGCACCCTCACAGGTGCATCTTCCTGGGTTACAGTTTGTGCCTGTTGGCCCTTTTTCTGTGGCTGGGCTCCACTGAGAAGAGTCTGGCCCCATCCTTTAAATACTGATAAGCACTGAGAAGATCTCCTCTCAGGCTGCTCTTCTCCACCTTTAACAGCCCCAGGGCTCTCAGCCTCCCCCTGTCAGAGAGAGGCTCCAGTACCCTCAGCACATTTGCAGCCTTCCCTGGACTATCTCTAGCAGTTCCTTGCCTCTCTTGAACCTGGGAGCTCAGAACTGGACCCAGGATGTCAGCTGAAGCCTCGCTAGGGCAGAGCAGAAAGGGAGGAGAACTCCCCTCGCCCTGCTGGCCACACTCTTCTTACTACACCCCAGGATACTATTGGCCTTTTTGGCCATGAATGCAGACTGCTGGTTCGTGGTGAACCTTTTGTCCACCACCTGCTGTCCTCCTGCTGGAGGCAAGGAGCAGGTTCTGTATAATTCATGACAGCAGCTACACTGAACCCAGCCCCACTGTGGCTGCAGCTGGAGGCAGCAGCTATGGAAGAGCTGTGAGGATAATGCATGGCTTTGCTGGGGGTAAGCTTTGGGGGGGGTGTTTCTAATGGAGAACCAAAAGATTACTTGCTTTCAGCATTGTAATAAATGAGCAGTTTGGAGGAGGGAAAGGGAAAATTAATTCTCAGCTGATTTATGTGGCTCCTTAGCACACTAATGCATGTTTGTGCAGGGGGGAGGAGGATGCTGATAAATGCACACTGTTAGTGGAAAGCAGCAGGGTATATTCTGGTAGTGATGCTCTGCAGTTTTGCCCATGGGAAAACATCATCTGTGGATCTTGTCCACCCAGTATTTGCTACTCTGCTTTAGTCCAAATTGCAAATAACTTCTCTGGTGTCCCCAGCACAAGAAGAACACAGAGCTGTTGGAGCAAGTCCAGAGGAGGCCACAAAGATGATCCAAGAGCTGGAACAGCTCTGGTGTGAGGGCAGGCTGAGGGACCTGGGGTTGTGCAGCCTAGAGAAGAGAAGACTCTAGGGGTTTCTTAGAGCTGACTTCCAACTCCTGAAGGGATCCTACAGGAAGGCTGCAGAGTTGTATTCATCAAAGCTGAAATTCTTTACATTAAGCAATACAGTATGGATCTAACTCACCTCTCATGCTTTTATCTTAGGCTTTTCTGCAAATGCTCAGGTCCTACCATAAAGGAGGCTCAGGGGAGACCTTCTTGCTCTCTACAACTACCTGAAAGGAGGCTGGAGGTAGGTTGGGGTTGGTCTCTTCTCTGAAGGAACAAGTGATAGGACAAAAAGAAATGGCCACAAGTTGTGGCAGGGGAGGTTTAAGTTGGACATCAGGAAAGACTTGTTCACTGAAGGAGTGGTTAAGCCCTGGAACAGGCAGACCAGGGCAGTGGTGAAACTCCCATCCCTGGAGGTGATCCAAAGTGAGTAGATTTAGCACACAGGGAATGCTTTAGTGGTGGACTTGGTGGAAGTAGGCTAATTGATGGACTGATCTCAGAGTTCTTTTCCAGCCTTAATTATTCTATGATTCATCTTCCTACAGCTCCAAGAGCAAAGGCTATAAAAAGCTGGGAACCCCCTCAAAACCAGGAATGTTCACTCTGCTCAGATACTGAATTGTTTCAGTGCTTAGGCAGACTCATCCAGCCAACCTATCACTCATCTAGTGGCCAGCCCAGCCTTGGCACATGCTGCAAAGTAGTAACAGAAAAGGAAGAAAGAGAGTCTGAAAGCTAAGCAACAACATTTGTGTATCTAGAACCCCAGGAAAGTTTCCAAACACAGGTGGAGAAAGCTTGCCTTGACACTTCCAGGAGTGCTGCAGCTGTCCTAGCTTGCCCAGCTTGCTGCTGCTTCATGTCCACAAAGTCTATTTACTGAAAACACAGAAGGAACATAAAACAATAACAGAGTGGCAGCAAGCTCAGTGGGTTTCAAAGAGCTAAGGCTTTATTGACAAACTTTTTGCACAGAAAATGAAACACTTTTACAAGCTTGGTCATCTCCTTCACCCTAGCACACTCCACCCACACAGCAGATACATGCAACGAGATCAGCATCTTCATTCATGCAACCCTGTCAACATCTTTCCTGTGTCTGATCACAGAATCACAGAATGGGTTGGGACTCTTAAAGGTCATCTAATCCAACCCCCCCCTATGGTGAACAGGGACATCTGCAGCTAAGCAGGTTGCTCAGAGCTCCAGACAACCTCATCTGGAATGGTTCCAGGCATGGGGCACCCACCACCTCTCTGGGCAATCTGGATCAGGCTCTCATCACCCTCAGCAGAAAAAAAACGTTCTTATAGAATCACAGAATCACCAAGGTTGTAAGAGACCCCAAGGATCATCAAGTCCAACCTGTCACCCAACACCTCATGGCTACTAAACCATGGCACCAAGTGCCACATCCAATCCCCTCCTGAACACCTCCAGGGATGGTGACTCCACCACCTCCCTGGGCAGCACATTCCAATGGCTAACGACTCTCTTCAGTCTAAATCTCACTCATTTAGTTTAAACCCACCACTCCTTGTCCTGCCACAACAGGCCCTGCTAAAATGTTCCTCCCCCGCCCCTCCATCTTTCCTCTATGCCCCCTGAAGTACTGAAAGGCCACAAGAAGGTCCTCCTGGAGCTTTCCCTTCACCAGGCTGAACAGCCCCAGTGCTCTCAGCCTGTCCAGGTGCTACTACCTGAGAACACACACAAAACAATGCAGAGTCTGGAACATCTCCACCTGCTGACAAGACTTGCAAAATTAAGACAAGTTTTCCCTGGAGGTGTTTGCAGCCAGGCTGGATGTGGCTCTCAGCAACCTGCTGTAGTGTGAGGTGTCCCTGCCCATGGCAGGGGGGGTGGAACTGGATGAGCCTTGAGGTCCCTTCTAACCCTAACAATTCCATGATTCAGCCACTGGAATCAACCTTTGCATCAAAATTTGACTTGAAAGTCCAAAAATGTGGGCTTCAGCCACATGGCTCAACCCAAAGTCCAGCAAACACTCCCTGATCCTTTTACTCACTGGCTGGGGAGGATCAGCCTCTTAGAGCAGAGTTTGACCAGCAGACGTCTGGGTTGGCATTTCTTGCACAGGAGAATGGTTACTGATACTGCCAGGGTCTCAGGAGGAGGACATATGTGTTATAAAAATACAGCTGACAGGGACTGCAGAGAGAAATTCACTTCAAACCCTGTATCAGAGCACAGAAAAGAGCAACCTTTACTGTCTCTGCTAACAAAGTCTGGTTTCAGCCTTAAAATACTCATCTGAAGAAGTCTGTAGTGTGTCAATGTTTTCACTTCCCAACCTAATCCTTTGAGTGAAATATTCCCAGCTCTTTGGCTGAGGAGCTCAGTCAGGACATCAACTGCATCCTGCAGCTCTTTGTCCCGCCTGCTGGTTTGAGATTTGCAGGTTTGGAGTGCTGAATTCGGAGCTGTTTCTTTTGGCAGTGCTGTGCAGGCTAAACAAAGCTAAGGAGTGCAAGAGGACTTCTCTGGCTTTTGAGGCTTCTATGTGCTGCTCCTGTGATATCTGAAGGCTTATCTGGTTCAGGTTATTCCTTATCCAACTGCAAGTGAGGAGGTTTGTAATAGAACCACACCTGGCCAAGCTCTCCTCAAACAGATGTTTATAGAGCTCTGACACTTTTGCTTCCATGTACTTGTTGAGCACGGAGTTTGAAAGAGGCTCCTCACAGAGCACCATGCTCCTTTCTTCAGCTTCATCTGCAGACAGGGACTTTGTACTTGGCTTTTCAGGATGCTTCCACAGAGGGGACTGGCCTAGAGGAGTATCTATGGACAGTAAAAGAGGGCCACTGGGAAGCTCTTCACACACATGGTCCAAAACGCAACCCGAATCGCAGGTATGGCCTCCCACATGGTCTCCCCCAATATGTAGGTCAGGATAGTTTTGATAGATGCTGTTGCAGGGCCAGGATCTATACAAGTCCAGCTCTTCAGCAGGATGTTCTCTTCTGGGGATATGTAAAGCTGGTGACACAGTTCCTTTAGCAAGCATTTGGGTATCTTTTGCAGGTACCTCTTTCATGGCTCTCCACTCGGGTCTGCTCCTGTGCTCCACTTTGCTACTTCCAGCAGAGGTCTCATCCTGCTTCTCATGTCCAGCAGCAATCCAGTTAATTTTTGCATTGTCTACAAGTTTCTGCCTCCAGATTCCCTCTTGATCCTTTCTGGATGCATGAGATTTGGGAGGCTTATCTTGCTGACAGCTTTCTTTATATATGAGCCTCGTTAAGATGCCTTCTGCTAACATGATGACAAGAGTGAGTAATGCCCTGATCAGCAGAATTCCATGGGATCCTGGGAGTGAAAGGCAGGCAGGCAGAGGACCTCCAACTTATTTGGCCAATAAAAGAAACAAACAATGTGCTTTTGGTGAAGATTGGGGTTGTTCTTTTACCCTAGAATAGTTATTTTGGGTAATCTGCATGCTTTTCTACAGGTGTAATCTCTGTATCACGTCAACAGAAGTCATTCTGAAGGGCATTTAAGTGGGCTCTTCATCTGTAACTTCACTTCTCTTCCCAGGTAGCTCTCCTGCAGTGTGGCTAGAGAGAGATCTGGAAAAAATAAGTAAAATAGTTTTACTTGTCTATAACACCACCAACAGTTGCAAAGCAACATTTTCCACTGCAAGGGAACAAGTCCTAAGAGCTAAAGAGGTGCCAGAGTCTGAGTCTGATCTTGAGTTCCTTCCTTAGAGGTTGATTCTGAATTAGCCTGAACCCTCCTGTGAAGTGCCAAAGAGCTTCAAGAGGTCTTCACAGAATCCCAGTGTTGTAGGGGTTGGAAGGGACCTCTGGAGATCTAGTCCAACTTCCCTGCTACAGCAGGGTTATCCAGGGCTCCTTGCCCAGAATCACACCCAGGCAGCTCTGGAATCTCCCCAGAGAAGGAGACTCCAAAACCTCTCTGGTCTAGTGCTCAGCACCCTCACAGCAGTGAAGTTTGCCCTCATGTTTAAGTGAAACCTCCTGCATTCCAGCTTCTGTCCACTGCCTCTTGTCCTGCCACTGGGCACTGCTGATAAGAGTCTGGCAGAGCTCCCTTCTAATCCCCACCACACTGGGATGGTGTGACACTCTGTGAGCCTCAGCTGCATCTGAAAACCAGGACACAGGCACCCAGATGCAGGCTAAAAATTTCTGATCATAGAATCATAGCATGGCTCAAGTTGGAAGGGACCTCAGAGCTCATCTACTCCAACCTCCCCACCATGGGCAGGGACACCTCACAACTAGACTTGGCTGCTCAAGACCTCATCCAGCCTGGCCTTGAACAGCCCCAGGGAAGAAGCATCCACAACCTCCCTGGGCAGCCTGTTCCAGAGTCTCAGCACCCTCACATTGAAGAGCTTCTGATGTGTTGCTTTGGAAATGCTCACAGGGTTAAAACTGGGAGCTCTCAGCAAAGCTGCTCTCTTTCAAACACACTGAGTGGTGCCTGCATTCAGGAACAAAACAGGAGGGAAACATTAAAAACACAAAAAGCTCAGACTTACCAATCCTAGCGAGGTAAGAGAGGTGGATCACAGCCCAGAACCCTCCTGCTGCAGCTGCTGTATGAGACCAGAGCCTTACAGACTCTTTCCTCCCTGCTGTCTCTGGTGGGGAAAGACCTGGAGGACACATGATTTAGTTCCCCATTTTTTTTTCCCTTTTAAAACAGAAGTGGCTCCACTGGAAAAAGCTTGTGGGGTTTGAGTACAAAGTGACAGCAGAACTAAAAGAGGATGTCACAAAAGCATGAATTGAGATGTTTCTGGCTGTGGTGTAATACTGACAAGTGGAGATATTCAAGGTGAGGCTTGACAGGGCTCTGGGCAGCCTGATTTAGTTGAAGATGTCCCTGCTGACTGCAGAAGGGTTTGGACTGGATGACCTTTGGAAGTTCCTTCCAACCCAAACCATTCTGTGAGTCTATGATTCTATGGCTGCCTGCAATAATACTCCATTTAAAACCAGCACAGACTGGTTTGAAAGCATCAGAGTGCCTGCACCTCACCAAGCTCTTCAGAACTGAAACTGAATTCCACCACAGACTTCTGCTTAGAGCAGTTCAGTTTGTTCTGCCACCCACCTGACTTCCAGAGGCAATGCTATTTACAGCATTTACCCTCTTGAAACAAACGGCCACGCTCAGACTTGTGAACTGCATCCAGTGGGGAGTCATAGGATCACGTAGGCTGGAAGAGACCTTTAAGATCATGAAGTCCAACCACTAATCCAACACTAGCAAGCCCACCATGAAACCATGCCTCTCAGCACTATGGCTTCATGGCTTTTCAGTACACCCAGGGACATTAACTCCACCACAGCACTGGGCAGGGAAACTTGTTCCAGGGCTTGATAACCCTTCAGGGAAGAAATTGTTTCTCATGTCCAACCTAAACCTACACTGGTGCAACTTGAAGTCTTTTCTTCTCACCCTGTCACTCAAGAAATGGGACTGACCACCAGCTGGCTCCAACCTCCTTTCAGGGAATGGTAGAGACTGAGAAGGTCTTCCCTGAACCTCCTTTTCTCCAGGCTAAACAGCCCTGGTTCCTTCAGCTGCTCTTTACAAGACTTGTTCTCCAGACCCTTCACCAACCTTTACTGCCCTTCTCTGGGACCCACTCCAGCACTTCAATGTCTTTCTTGTAGTGAGGGGTCCAAAACCAAACCCAGTTCTCATGGTGTGGCCTCACCAGTGCTAAATACAGGGAGATGATCCCTGCCCTAGTCCTGCTGGCCACAACATTGCTGATCCAATCCAGGATGCTGTTGGCCTTCTTGGCCCCCTGGGCACATGTTGGCTCATATCCAGCTGGCTGTTGACCAACAGCTCCAGGTCCTTTCCACTGGGCAGTTTCCAGTCACTGTTCCCCAAGCCTGGAGTGTTGCAGGGGCTTGTTGTTACCAAGTGCAAGACCTGGCACTTGGCCTTGTTGAATGGCATAGCACTGGCTTCAGCTATGGATCCAGCTTGTCCAGGTCCCTCTGTAAAGTCTTCCTGCCCTCCAGCAGATCAACACTTCCACCAGCTTGGCATTGACTGCAAAGTGACTGAGGGTACTCTTGATCCACTTGTCCAGATCATTGATAAAGATTTTAAAGAGAAAGGCTTGCATTGCTTTTAAAGAGAGGGAATGCATTGAAGCTTCCAGAGGGCAGATTTAGCCTGGAAATTAGGAGAAATTCTTTCCAGTGAGGGTGGTGAGACACTGGAACAGGTTGCCCAGGAAGGTCATGGATGTCCCCTCCCTGGAGGTGTTCAAGGCCAGGCTGGATGAGGCCTTGAGCAGCCCTGGGCTGGCGGGAGGTGTCCCTGCCCATGGCAGGGGGTTGGAACTGGATGATCTTTAACGTCCCTTCCTACATAATCCATTCTACGAATCTATGCACAGCAGCAGGCAAAGTCCTTTACTGGAGCCCAGACTGTGGATTCCATGTGCACGGTCTAAAGGTGAAATTGACGCTGACCACACTGCCGCTTTCCCCCCAAGGTGCTGCAGGGCTTTTGCCCACGGTTTAAATCCGCAGTACTTAAACAACCCCGGCTTCTCTGAGCTCTCCAACATCTTCTTGCACAACTCCTCCCCTACCTGACGTTCCTGCTCTTTGCTGCTGCCTCTTCTGACGGATTTAACCAAATCTGCCCCAACGCCACCCCTCCCTGCCTCCAGAAGCCGACCCACAGCAGCCAGAGAGCCTCCCGGCAGCTGGAGGACGCTATCAGGGATGCCAAAGCGCTTCTGAAGCGTAAGCAAGCCGTTTCCCTGCTCAGGGAGGACCCAGGGGAGGAAAGGCAGCCGGTGAGGCTGGCGCAGGACGGAGCTCGCCCTGCATCCCCGGCCGGACGCCCAGCGCCGCCTGAGCCCAGCGCAGCCGGGCGTGCCCACGGCAGCAGACTCGGGCATCCGGGGCCGGGGAGAAGCGGGCTGGGCTCGGCCGGGCCGTTCCCGGGAAAAGGCTGCGGGGAGGAAGGGGAGAGCTACGTTTCACGGCGGCTTGCTAGTGCGGTGGACGCTGCTGGCAGGGTGTCGGGCTACCGGCTGGCCCCGCGCCGCTCACGGCTCCCGAAACCCGCACCGCTGCCGCCCCTGCAGCCCGCGGCGAGCAAGCGCCGGGGGGGGCGGGCTGCGGCGCTGACTGACAAGAACAATGCCCAATCGGGAAGGCGGGACCGGCTCGCTTCGGTCGCTGAGTGGCTGGTGGTTGCCGCAGCAGGGTTGCGAGGGGAGGCACTGGGGTCTGCTAGGCTAGCCGGGGCCAGGGCGGCAAGCGGGGCTCGGGGCAGGCGTTAAGGAGCTGAGGGTGTGCGGAGGGCCGGAGTAAGCGTTGTCGTTCCGATACTCGGTGGCCCTGTGTATGGCAGAGCCGCGGGTCCGTGCCGCGATGCTCCGGGTCCCGCCTCACCCAGCCCGCTGCCCCGGCCTTACACTGGGCGTCAGCTGAGACCGAGCCCTGCCCGGGGCCTCCGTGCCTGCCGGTGCTGGTGTGTAGCGCCGGCCTGAGGGCGGCACAAAGGGTGATTTGGTTTTGGTGGCATGGCAGTGGTTATGAGCCGTGTATCACAGCAAGTTCTAATGGCATAAGCAAAATGTAGCCCACCCAATGTGTTGGGGAAGGTCGCAGAGAGAAATTGAAGTCAAATGGGAAGCGTTTGACAGCCGTTAATGATGTTGATGGTTTCCTTTTCTCTTCAGGCTTTTGAGATCTTTTACCAAGCAACTGAAAACGAGGAAGTCTCCCAAGTTCCCACAGAAGCTTCCAAGTTGCTGAAGATGCTCCAGCAGACAAAACAGAGAGAAGGAATGACTGCATACAGGACCACTCTTGATGTTCCATGAAGGCAGCTTACTGAATACATGTATTGTGCACACCCAGCACACTCCCAGTACCCAGTACTGACACAGTGCTCACCTCCTGCAGTAAGACAGCAATTCCTGCTTCATCACTGCAGCTGACTTTGGGAATCCTTTTGCATCTCCACAAGTTTGCCAGTACAGTTCCAAATTGTTAACAATGAACTTTTCCATCTAAAACATTTAACCAAGATCACATAATATGGAAAAAAAAACCCACAGAAAATTTCCAAGGGAAACTCACTAATTACTTGGCAATTATTTATTTCTAGGGGGGATTATTTTTGTAGGCAGTGCTGCCTGATCTGTTCAGATGGGCTTTGAGGACCATTTTTTCCTATGGTAGCCCATTTCCAGAGCTGCAGATGCTGTCATGATCTCTCTGAGGAAGGGGGGAGGAAAAGAAAGTGGAAGCAATGCAGTTCCAGTACTCAGATCTGGAATGAGCTACATGAATAATGAGCAATAAAGTAAATGCCTTAATTTCCCCTTTACACCTTGAATCTGCTCAACTTGAGGCTGGGGACAAGGTGGGGAAAGGTGATCACAGAATGCCTCTGTCTGCATCACCCAAGAAACCCTCAGAAAGCAAGAGAGGCATAAGAGGAAAACAGTAAGGCAGGAAAGCAACAGGTCAGGGAAGCTTAATGGCTTGTTCCCAGGCCATGAGTTGTCTTAGTTCCTTTTTAAACTGGCCATTAAAATTCTCATACCATAATGAGGAAAACTCAGGAGAGATGGAGTCTGATGAAGTTCTTACCAAAGGTACTGCTCAGTCTGAATCTATTACATTAATGGCTTTAAATTAGTTCTTGGGCAGGGGGGGAAGAAACCTCCATAATTACACTGCTGTTGGTAAGTCTCATTGCTGCTGTTTCTGAGTTGGTGGGTCAGAGTGCACTGCATCAGCCAATACCTTTTTCTCCTGTTACAAACCAACCAAAACACAACACCCAAGATACAGAATAGATCTTTACACACACACACACACACTATAGAGAATATCTTACCAGTCACTGAGCTCCTCAAACAACTTTTACCTACTTCTGCTGACCACCACTGTGCCTCAAATTAACCCCCTATGGGCTTTGTGAAGTCAACTTGAATTGATCTTGAGTGAAGACCCTTCAGTAAGGGAACAGCAGGCACCTACCTCTCCATCCAAATGGGACTGGGAGAGAGCTGTGGTATTTGAAATGCATGCAACATGAGCTGAACGATGCAAGCAGGCTTTAATGCTGTACAGGTTGAGACTATTAAATGAGAAATGAAACTCAGACCATTCTGTGTTTCTAGGAATGGGTAGAACAGTTTATTATTGCAGTGCACACCCTCCTAAGCAAGTTGGGTAAACATCAGACGCATCCCCTGAAGCTTGGGTTTGTTTGGGGTTGGGTTGTGGGTTTTTATGGGAACTATTTGCCTCGAGCTTTACATTAATAAGGAACAATTTAAGAGATTCTTTAGAGTTCTTCAGAAGCAGCAAACCCAAGGATTTGTCTGGGTCAATACAGGTGAAATATAAATAGGATTCACTGTAATTTAGAAATGGCTTCCAAACCCCTTTTCCCTACACCTTATGTCATGGGAACTACCTTCAACTTTCAGACACTGAAGAAGGGAAATGAGTGTGGGACAAGCAGAAAACACCATTCAGTGTGACTGATGGCTCTTGGTTGTGCTGTAGTTGTTCAGACAGAAAGAGCTGATCCTATAAATGACAAGCTGCCAAACCCTCTAAAGAATTGAGTGCCTGTTTTCCTTCAGAGGATCTGAATTGAAGTCTGGGACATGGGCAAATTCTGGTACAATGTCAGGACTGAGAATGCATCTTCTATAGCTCTACAGAAGCTCTTCTGGGTGGTGCAACACTTCAGCAAATTAAGGTAGGACTGTGCCTACTGGATCTACTGGGCTAAAGGAGAAGGTGAAAGTGACCAGTTTCAGTTCAGAAGTTTATCCTGCACTGCCCTCTGGCCACACAAACATTAAATAACATCATTCCCCTGCTGGCAGAAGCACAAAGCTCATTGATTACACAGTGCAACAAAACCCCCACAGCTAGCAAGCTCTGCAGATGTGGAGTGAAGCTGCTCTGCCCCATCCACTTCTGAGTTGTAACTCCCTTGGGAGGAGGGGAAAGCAGTTTAGTTGTGAAGTGCATCAATGCTCTCCTAGGCTCCCAGATCTCCAAACCCTCTTTTTGGTAGGTGACCCTCAGTCATTACAACAGGTGAGAGATCCAACCCAACAGACACACCTCAAATGCTGGGTTCAGTTTTGAGGCACTCACCCCAAGGACATTGAGGTGCTGGAGTGTGTCCAGAGAAGGATAACAAAGCTGGGGAATGGTCCAGAAATAGGTCTTGTGAGGAGCACAAGGAGGAGCTCAGCCTAGAGATCTCCTTGGCCCTCTACAACTCCCTGAAAGGAGGCTGGAGCCAGGTGGGGGTTGTTGGTCTCTTTTCTCTAGTAGGAAATAAAAGGATGAGATAAAAAAGCTCAACTTGTGCCAGGAGAGCTTTAGGCTGGATATTTGGAACATCTTCTCCACTGGAAGAGTGCTTAAGCCCTGGAACAGGCTTCCCAGGGCAGTGGTGGGAGTCCCTCCTAGAGGGGTTTCAAGGCCATGTGTAGCTGTGGTACTGGCAATGGACTTGATGGCCCTTAAAGGTCTTCTCCAGCACAAATGATTCCAATTATTCCATGAGGGAACATTTTCATCTGAAAACTCCTTCCAACTTACAGGACAAGTCCAGCGTACACGACAGCTTCAACCCATCAAGAAAACATGCAGGCAATGATGTGAGAAAGCACTCTAAAACAATTTTATTGGAATGATACAGGAATGGTTAATATACAGGTTAAATCCTCAATGCCTGCCTTCTACAGAGGGAAAGAAAAATAACAGCAAAAGAACAAATTGAGTCCTTGTGCCCATCACTAACCTGGCACAGGTATCGAAACAGAAAACCAGCACCTAGGCAACAGATTCCCAGCACTCTAAATCCATGCCCATCGACATGAAGGCAGGTTTGACACCAGTCCCACAACACAGAGAGAGGTTTGGTACTTTCCAGGCTGTGTTGGTGCCTTGTTCCCCAGACAAAGAAGCGATTCAGTCTGCCTCAACCGAGCTTTCGGAGGAATGCTGATACGGTCTGAACGCTGCCATATGGCAAGGGTGGGGAGGGGGGAACCAGAGGAGGGAAGTGACTTTGCTTTCTTAAACTTGGCAATTTTCTCAACAGCCACAGATTGACCTTGTTTCAGAAGGTTTTGGGTCGCTGAAGTGCCAGAATTTGGCAGGGACTTTCAATGAGAGCTCCTCCCTGCTAATGACAGTAAGTCACCCAACTGACATCTTGCTTTCCTCACACAGGAAACGCAGCAAACTGGCCTGAGCGTGGTGACCTGAGTGTCAAACCTCACTTTCTTCACAAGGCTTCCCACAGCATTCTTACAGACTTGACCAAAACTAGTTTAGACACAGAGGAAGAGGATGCTAATGTGAAGAAAGAAAGAAATCACCTGGGTTCAGAAGGATGAAATCATAGTGAACAAAACTCAGACAGGAGATTTAAAACGTAATCTAACTTCCATCCTGTGGTGGTTCAACCCACCACACATCCCTACAAGATGCTCAAGATAAAATGGCACAGATTTTCAGTAATTATTGATAAAGCCTGTTAATGAGGAGAGCCCAGCTATGGGTATCAATCCTGAAGGTAAGGCAACATTAACCAAGCCCTCTGCCTTTTGATACCAAGCTTGCTTCTGTAAGCACAAGCTTCAACCTGCCTCCCAGGCTCCCAAATCAGGAAAGATCAAACATCAATTCAATGTAATTTTAGCTAACTTGGCTCCTCATGAGCTCCTGCTCACTCAGACATCTGTGGAGGTTCCATCATGACCTGTCCAGAATCAGAGCTATGGTGATGACATGCTGCAGCCCTTCACTGCTCTGTGCCACCTGCTTCTGTCTTCATAAAGCAACAAGAATCAGAATGAGTGTGGAGAGCTACAAGAAAGATCCTCTAACTCCATCAAGGACTGATGAGCTTTCTGTCTTGTGATACTATTGGGGAACAGGGACATTATGTGGTACCAAATGCACTTTAAATTACCCCCACACTTAAAAAACATGACTCTTATCCTTCAGGGCACTTGGAATTATCTGTGCTTTGGCAGAATATGGCCAAGAAATAGAGACTACCTCCTCTTCTTCAGTAACATGCAACCTTCATCCCTGATGCAGAGTGCACCCACAGCGAATCTGCAGGTGACACTAAGCTGAGTGGTGCAGGTGACACACCTGAGGGATGGAATGCCAGCCAAAGGGTCCTGGACAAACTTGAGCAGTGGGTCTGTGTGAACCTCATAAGGTTCAACAAGGCTAAGTGCAAGGTCCTACACCTGGGTGAGGGCAGTTTCTGGTACCAACTCGGCACAGAGAATGAAGGGCTGGAGAGCAGCCCTGTGGAGAAGGACTTGGGGGTGCTGGTGAGTGAAAAGCTGGACATGAGCCAGCAATGTGCACTCCCAGCCCAGAAGCCAACCCTCTCCATGGGCTGCATCCCCAGCAGCATGGGCAGCAGGACAAGGGAAGGGATTCTGCACCTCTGCTCTCCTCTGCTGAGACTCCATCTGCAGTGCTAGGTCCAGCTCTGGAGTCCTCAGCACAGCAGAGACATGGAGCTCTTGGAGTGGGACCAGAGGAGGCCACAGCAATCATCTGAGGGTTGGAACCCCTCTGCTGAGGCCAGGCTGAGCAAGTTGGGGTTGTTCAGCCTGCAGAAGAAAAGGCTACAAGGAGACCTTCCTGTGGCCTTTTAGTTCTTAAAGGGGCCTGTAAGAAAGAAGGGCAACAGACTCTTTAGCGGGGCCTGTTGTAACAGGACAAGGGGTGACAGTTTTAGCTAAAAGAGGGAGATTTGGACTGGATACAAGAATATTTTTACACTGAGGGTGGTGAGACACTGGCCCAGGTTGCCCAGAGAGGTGGTAGGTTCCCCATACCTGGAAACATTTCAGGTCAGGTTGGATAAGGCTCTGAGCAGCCTGCTGTAGTTGAAGATGTCCCTGCTGACTGCAAGGGGGTTGGACTAGATGACCTTTGAAGGGTCCCTGCCAACCTAAAGCATTCTGTGGTTCTCTGAGCACTGGGAGAACAGAGAGGTTCATATTGCACGTGGTAAGTTCACTTGAAAGGATTCTCAGTTCCTGTAAGAGCTTCATGGCATGGCAAGAACAATGGAAAGAAGTTTTTAAACCTTAAAAAACCCTAAAGCACCCCACCCCACAGACTCTTGCTGAATGACCATAAGCTCTTGCTGTCCCAACCTTTCTCTCTTTGCTTGAAAAAATACTCTGTGACTCTAAGGGCTGTGTGAACATGCAGGAAGATGCCTAATGCTCTAAGCAGTGTGAACAGGGAGTTCTGTAGAGGACTACAGGACAGGCTTGTACCCTTCCACAGGTAAGGAAATGCCACTCCCGCCCCTTTGGCTCGTTTGCAACATCGCCTGGGAGGCGGCACCTGCACCACAGGGGTGCACTGAGTCTGGCACACAGGCTGCCAGTGTGCCAGCACCACCAGAGTGGTGCTGAGGCAGCTGGGTGATGAACTTTGCCAAGGGAAAGGCTCTCTGCTGCCCAGATCCCTTTTTCTGTGTGGAAAGAAGCCGGATGGATCGCTTGGGTGAGAAACACGGGGCACCATTGGGTTTGTGTCATCTGTACAGCCTGTTACGAGACAAATCTTAAATAACCATTCTACAGGAGAACAAACACAACTTCCAGCAGTGACTACAACAGCTACACTACACCACCCCACCCACCCCTTCACCTGAAGCCAGGAAAGACACGGATTACTGTGGAATTCAGGAACGGCTTTGAGGCAGCTCAGGCACTAAGTGTTTAGGCTTTAGACGCTGTTGCTTGTTTTCTCTGGTTGAAAGAGCTGGATCTCAAGGTGCAAGCCCAGCTGTGCTATTAGCACTAAACCAGTTTCTTGGGCCAAGTCTACCCAAAATGGGACAAATTGCCAAGACAGTTGCAACTACCTGGAAATCGTTTGTGTCTAATTGCTTCCACCTCTGTAACAATACACTCCGTGCTCTCTACCTGTACGGTCACATTTGCATCTCGAGTTCCAATCTGTGTGGCAGGGTGAATGCTGCAAGCACCAATCAAACGTTAGAAATCACATCTATATTTCTTGAAGCAGAGACAATTGTACTATCTTATAAAAAAAGCTGTGGAGATTCCCTTTACAGAACAGTTAAGGCAGTCGGGATTCACGCTTGCTGCTTCGCCAGCGCTTCGGCCTCCTGCAAGAGAAGAGAGGCACAGGTCAGTGTTTCATGGAATGGGGCAGCTTGGGCTGGCTGCCTCCTGCCCCTGACACAGGAAGCTGCCTAGTTCATACCCAGAATATCCTGCACCCTATAAATCCATCTGCAAAGTCATTCTCTGCCTCTTTCCTCCCTCTCTGCTCCCGTGGGAGATGCTCCCTATGGGGTAATGCTGGGGGAGTATCTCAAGGCCTCTTAAGCCTGTCTGGGCCTAATGCCAGGAGGAGAAGGGGGGGAAGCAGTCTCAGATCTGGCCAGCCTGAGACCAGCCTAGCAGTGGGGGAGTGAGGAAGAAAGTGCCCTGGAGGTTTGGGTATAACCTCAGGTGGGGAAAAGGGAAGTGTTGGGAGGCTTTTGGGTGTGCTATAGGGGACTCTGTGCTTTGGGATTCCTTTGTCACTATGTTTGTAGCTTCTGTAACACACTTGCTGCTTCCCCATTTAAACTTTCCATCACTTTTGCAATCCATTTGTGTGAGTGCCATTCTTTTGCCTCTCTCAGGGGCAAGAGAGGATCTGTCTGGTCTCAAACCAGGACATGGAAGGTGACAACACCCGTGGTAGCAAATGACAACTGCAGCAGTAGGTGACTTTCTGAACTAAACTCCACTGAATGACCAAAGGCCAGCACTTAGCTTTTGCCTTTCAAAAGGGTGACTGGGGCAGCATGTGAGTCCTTTATCACAGCTTGGAGCTACTCCAGCACATAAGCCCTGTGTGAGCTCTGTCCTGGGGCTGGCAGCAGGTCTGTCCTGGCAGCAGGTTTGTCCTGGCATTGGCACTGCTGAGTAATCCCAGATCCTCATGGTGCTGCTGAGAGAAGCCAGCCAGTGGGGACCTGCTCCTGTCAACCACCCATCTTCCACACCCAAGGTTCCCAACTCCCTCTTTGTGGGACCCTCCACTACATGAAGACACTCCTTTGAAGCTGCTGGGATGAAGGAACAGTTAAAGCAGTTTAGCAGCCACAGCAATTAACCTCTAAACATTCTCAGCTTGTTGCAGAAGGAATATTCAAATCCAACAGCTTGCAGTTCTCACTCTTCTTTCAGCCTCTGTAAGGTGGTCACAGAATGACAACAGGAGAAATGCAAAAGGAGGCTTTTTCCTGAAGGAGGTTCCTGCTAATGTGCTCTTGGCTGAAGGTTAATTGCCTGTGAGAAGCACCACGGCCCCCAAGAACCTGAGCAGAGTCACAGTGCTCACACTTGCAGCACTTCAGGGTGGGCTGCATGGGTTTATTTTAAAGAAAAAGGTTTGACATCTGCTAAACACAACTTTATCTAACAGAGATGTTTGCTTTTGTGTCTGCACAGCAATACTAAGGATAACAGACTCAACAGAACCATTGTTAACAGGAGCCAGGATGCCAAACAAACACAGAACGAGAGGAGGAAGGGCTAAGAAGGGAACTTCCAAGAAGTCTGTAAGACTTGGAAAAGAATGAACCTGGTGGTGGTGACCCCAGGCTGCAGGGCAGGAAGTACCAGACAGAGCTCCCTTCTCTCAGCTGTGGTGGATCACTTGGTTTTCCTGGCTCTCTGCCCAAGCTCCGTTTGAGTCGGGGCCGTGGGAAGAGCCTCGCTGGGGTCCCTGGCCAGGGCCAGCAGCTCCTCGGCCGCTCGGCGCTGGGATGTCAGCACCTGGTCACACTGCTCCTGTCAGGGCATCCCAGTCAGCCATGGCACAAAAGGCAGGTGGAGAATGAAGGAAAGAGTCAAAAGAGCTACACAGCCTGGAAAGCAGCACGATGATGGATAGTCTCTAGAATACAAGTGGTTCTTGGAGTGGCAGAAAGAGAGGATGGTCCTTTTGGCTTCCCAGCTGTTCCTTGGACACTGCAGAAGTGACACCTGGCTCTTTTGTTCCCCCAGGAAATGCACGATGATGTACTTCTCTTCAAGACAGGCAGTGGCAGGCTGGAGAGGACTCCTGGAATTTCCCTCATCCTCCAGACAATGGCTACAACTAACTCAGAGAACATTCTATCCTATTTAACTTGATGGCCAAACTCCATTTCCTTGGTGTGGGCCTGTAAGTTACCCAGGAAAGGCTCAGCTGGTCAGATTTGATGCTATCCTTCTTCCACACTTCTCCTTATGAAGAAATCACCAACCATGCTCTCTCAGCATTTGAATAATTAATCAGAGCCTTTAGCTCATCAAATCCTCCCCCTTTAAAACTCACCCATTTTGCTTGAAGTAGAGATATTCAAGACTGCCAACCCAAGGTTTCTAGGTACAACTGTACTCCAGTGCCCAAAGCACCAGGGCTCAGGGAACAGTTGCTTGTATTCCCCATGCTCACTTCAGAGCCCTTCTGCCTCAAGCATTGGACCTGTGTGTTCAGACACAAACAACTTCCCAAGTCTCTCGTGATGTCATTTAATGGAGGTTTACTGTCAAGGTCCTCTCACAATCACACACAGGGCGATCCCAGACTCCTTCCATTTCCTGCAGCCACGCAGGCAGTTGCAATGTCATTAGCAGCAGCAATCAGCTTGATTTGACATCAAGTAATTGTGGGCTGGGTAGCAAAAGTCAGACCAAGAGCAGGATGCAGTGGGTACAAGGTCACGTACATAAAGGTTATCTTCATCGGCTCCAAGGCACTTCCCAGAGCTGCAGCAGTATGAAAATCCAGCACATTACATTCCTCCTTTGTAAAACACCTTTTCCTTAGTTGAGGACAGAATCAGAGCATCCCTTAGGACAGAATCAGAGCAACTCAGAGCCCTGCAGACTGCTGCTGCAACCTGGCAGGTTAAGTAAAAAAGCTAGAAGCAGATGACCTGATTCATTATGGCAGCAACTGCTTTCCAGCACCACTGTGCTTCCCAGATCCCAGCCAGGAGAGGTTTTCCTGCATCCCATGGTCTCAGGGCTGCTTCTTCACTCCTTGGCTCTGTCCTGCACACTCTTGTGCTGTGCTGTCCTAAGAAGCTTCAGTAGGTTTATGGCTCTCTCTGCTGTGTGTGCAGCTGGCCTCCCGATGCTGGGGCACACACCACAGGGTTTGCTCTCCGCAACTCTCTTCTTCCTCACAACACCATTCAGTGAGTGCAGAAATGAGTCTGGCTCCCAAAACTGCTTCAACCTGACCCACAACCTGCAGCACTTACTACTGGTGGATCACCATCCACCTTTAACATGAGGTCTCTTAGTGATGTGCACACTGCAGCTCTTATGTGAATCAAGCTGAAAGGAGCCAGCGTGGAGCAAGGGAGCTGGAAGTGACGTGGAGGATCCTGCTGCTGTCAAGTGAAATGTATAAAGCAGGCTTGTCCTAGCCCATCAGTGTCAAGAGCAGAATTCCAGTCCATTGCATCTGCAACCCAGTTTGTAATTGGCAAAGGAAAACAAAGCTTCAGATAATGAGCTGGAGGAAAAAATAACTCTGAAGCAAGGCCACATCATTTCAAGCACAGTGACTCTGGTTCTGAGGTATTTTCCAGTGCAAAAACCTCATCAAAAGGTCACAGAAATTAAGGTTTCTTCCACTGAAGTGAAAAAAATCTTTGATTTTGTGACAATTTCTTGAGCATTCTTCAGTGCAAATATTAACATATTAACTAGATACTCTTTCACTTGGTCCCAGTGTACAAGAGAGAGAAAAATCCAGTCTAATAATGGTTACAGACCAGGATTACCAGTGAAGAACTTGACCCCACTCTTCTTTCCAAAGCAACAGAAGCTTTCCCATTAACTTCATAAAGAGCAAGGTGGCCAGCCAGTGAGAATATCACAGGAGCACCTGCAGTAAACATGGAGTTCTCCTGGCAGAGCGAGGTGGAGGAAGGAGCCTCCAGCGAACACAGCATCATCCCAACAAACCAGCACATAACAGCAGCATTGCTGTGATGACAAAGCCTGAAAGTCAGTCTCTGGAGGCTGAATATCAGACCAGCAGGTGGATTGATTGAGGCAACCACAGCCCACATAAAATATCCTCTATATCTTGCTCTACACAGGGACCCAGACAAGCTGGATTGATGAGCCAAGGCCAGTGGGATGAGGTTCAACAAGGCCAAGTGCCAGGTTCTGCACCTGGGTCACAACAACCCCCTACAATGCTCCAGACTTGGAGAAGAGTGGCTGGAAACTGCTCGACAGGACCTGGGGGTGTTGGCTGACAGTAGCTGAATATGAGCCAGCATGTGCCCAGGGTGCCAAGAAGGCCACCAGCACCCTGGCTTGGATCAGCAATAGTGTGGCCAGCAGGAGCAGGGCAGTGATTGTCCCCCTGTACCTGGCACTGGTGAGGCTATACCTAAAATACTGGGCTCAGTTTTGGGGCCTCACTCAAGAAGGACATTGAGGTGCTGGAGCATGTCCAGAGAAGGGCAAGGTGAAGGGCCTAGAGCACAAGCCCTATGAGAAGTGGCTGAGGGAACTGAGTATGTTTAGTCTGGAGAAAAGGAGGCTGAAGGGAGACCTTCTTCCTCCCTACAGCTCCCTGAGGAAGCTTGGAGCCAGCTGGTGGTTGGTCTCTTCACTCAAACAGCAAGTGACAGGATGAGAGGAAATGGCCTCAAGTTGCACCGTGGGGAGGTTTAGGTTGGATCATCAGGAAAAACTTCTTCACTGAAATAATGGTTCAAGCCCTGGCACAGGCTGCCCAGGAAAGTGGTGGAATCACCATCCCTAGAAGCTCTCAAAACACATGGAGATATGGAGCTCAGGGATGCAGACACAGAGCTCAGGGCCGTGGTTTGGTGGTGCCCTGGCACTGCCAGGTTAATGGTTGGCCTTGAGGATCTTGAAGATCTTTCCCAACCTGAACGACTCCATGATTCTACTACCCTGCTGTGGCAGAACCAGGTGTAAAGCAGAGGTTGTGGAGAGAAACACGCACACCTACCTTGGAACCAGGTGGTGCAGTCAAGCCTAGGAAGGCATACACGGCGTTGTTCTCTCGTGCCTCAAAGAACGCCTCGTAGTCCTTCGCCGCCGCAGCCCGGGGGAACAAAAGACAGAAGCATGAAAGGTCAGAAGCAATCCCAGCTCAATTTGGTGTGTCACCCATCCACAGCCAGCAAATGGCTGCCTCTGGCCAAGAGCACAATGCAGTGTCGCCTCAGATATCAGCACTGACACCACACCGTCTGAGAAGCGACAAGGTAGGAATCTCGCCGTCACAACAAGATGCTGCTGTGAGCTGCTTCCACCTTTCCCAGAGGGACAGCCCTCAGAGCAAGGCAGTTGCTGTTGCTGGGCTGGCAGGGACTTCCCTGCTAAAAGGGGCAAGCTGAGCCCACACCTTGCTGTCAGAAACACCACCAGTGTCTCCAGATGTCATTGCTAATTACTCATTAGCATGGGAACTGTGCAGCTACGGGCATGAACTCTTAAACCTGTTGAAAGTCCAGGTTAAACCTGCAAAACACATCCTTTCCCATCCTGTTTCCTGTCAATGATTGCTCTCTGCAAAGGAAATAAAGCAGGTTCATTGTACTCACAGTGCACTAAAGCTGCTCGAAATATGCACACAAGCACCTCCCAGGAAAATCAAGGTAAAGACAATTAAACAATAAACAAAACCCCAGTGCCTCCTTCTCTGCCTTGTTTTTGTACTTGGGGCAGCAGGCAGTGCTGCTGGAGCACAAACACCACAGCTCAGCTCAGAAAGAGCAAGCAAAACCCCAGAGAGTGGCTCAGCATCAGCAGCTGCCAAACACCAACCAACCAAACCCCGGAGGATTGTGCAAGCCCACTGCTGTTGGAGCTGCCACACGCTTCCCCCCACTCCCATTTCCAAGCTCGGCACCCAGCTGTGCTACCACATTCCTCCTCTCCCTGCTGAACTGAAGCAACAGGACCAGCTTCCTCCGGCTCTGCTGGGGAAGATTTTGATGCAGGAGCCCTGGCTGAGAAACCCAAGGCAAGGCAGCAGCTGAGAGCAGGCTCAGTCTGGGGCTGAAGGCAGGGAGAAAGCTGCCATTAAGGGCAGGCTGCTCTGCATGCCTGGCTGCCTGGTAGGCAAAAGCTGAAGAAAGAGCAAGTGCTGTTTGAAAACAGCAGCGTGTTCAGAGCAGGGGCAGCGCTCAAGAGAGGCTGCTGCAGCCAGAAGAGAGTACAGGGAGCAGAGGATTCAAGCTGCCCAGAGATCAGGCAAATTATTGCTCGATCTGCCCATGCAGCACTGAGGCGCTGGTTAGATAAAAATGTGCATGATTATGTTAAATCCTCCCTGAAGCCCTTCTGTTGACTGTGCTGGGGCTGCTTGATAACAAAGGGGTGTTTATCTTGCTGGTGCATAGTCCAGCAGCCTGCTTGGGAGCATCTACCAGGAAAGGAATGCCTGTGACTAAGGAGCAGGGTTCATGCCAGCTTGCCCAGCATCTACAGCTAACAGCCTTCCTGCTGTGCACAGGCCAATAAAAGTCAGTTAGCTCACTCCTCTGCAGTTATGCTGCATCAGATGAAACAAACAGGGAAGTTCATGCTTCAGGGAGATCAGATAAAGACATAAAGGGGTTCAAGTGTGGGCACAGAGTTAACTTTCACCTCCCTGAAAGCTGAACTGTAGTAACCTGAATTTGTCTAGACAAACTGACCCAGCTTCAGAACTACAGAACGCCAGCATGGTAGGAGTTGGAGGGCACCTCTGGAGATCATCCCTTCCAACCCCCCTGCTGAAGCAGGGCACCCACAGCAGCTTGCCCAGGACTGCAGTGTCCAGGTGTGTTTGGAATTGCTCCAGAGAAGGGCACCCCATAATCTCTCCAGGCAGCCTGCTCCAGGGCTGCAGCACCTCCATAGCAAAGAAGTTTTTCCTCATGTTCACGTCCAACCTCCTTGTCCCAAAAGCTCCATACACCAAGAGACAAAGGTGATACAGCTGCAAATGTATTTCCTGCTGGTACAGAAGAACTACTTGCCTCTTCTTGTGTGGTTGGTTTTGAAGAGAGTTAACTGACCAACTCTTTGTGACCACCCCCTCTCAGCTTCCAGCTGCAGACAGCTATCAATCATTATACTTGCTGTTCCAGGTCAAGCTTTTTCCATGCCACAATCACAGCCAGTGAAATGTTGAGAGCCAAGTGGTACCTTAGCTCATTGTGGATACTATTTCATGCTCAAGCAAGAAAAATTCCTGGTACATCAAGAGTGATTTCTTTCAGTAACCACAGGATGGCCTCCCCAAGGTCCAGAACTGGCAGGTTCTGCCTCACAGACTTTGCAGGTGAGAGCCAAACTGCAAACCAACTTAGAACCCACCACAGAGCACCAGAGGAGCTCACAGTGTGAGCCCTCTGCAGAAGACACTCAGTTTTAAAAATAAAATGAACAGTTAATCTAATAATCACCCAAGCATGGCCTGCTGAGCAGAAATGCTCCCAGGCAAGTTACTTTTGATCAAGCATTAAAATAATAATGAGTAGGAATTGTATTTGCAGCTGAAGTTCTAATCTGTTCAAGGCACTGGGGTAAGTGGACCGCAACAGCCTTCATTTTGCAAGCAGGACACAAAGCCTGGCCCCCAGAAGGATCAGAAAGCTGCTTTATGGAGGACACCACACAAGCACTTACTGTGGAAGAGAAGCAAGCTACAGAGCAGCCTGGGATCCACATCTAGCAGCATACTCCATCTAGAGAGCAGCCCTCTCAACTTGCTACAGAATCACAGAAGGGTAGGGGTTGGAAGGGACCTCCAAAGATCATCCCCCTGCCAGGGAAGAATTACCTAGGGCAGGTCACACAGGAACACATCCAGGCAGGTTTTGAATGTCCCCAGAGAAGGAGACTCCATAACCTCTCTGGGCAGCCTGTCCCAGTGTTCTGCCATCCTCACAGGGAAAAAGCTTTCCCTTTTGTAACATAAGGTTGGTGCCACAGTGCCAGGTTCTGTGAAGTGTGAGCTCCTGGTGAACATGAGAATTAAAATACCCTGGAGACTTTGAGAGCCAGGAGAGTAGAAAAGCTCAGGGGACAAAAAAAGCATACACACTGCATGGTCATGGTAGGCTCACTGATCTGAGAAACAGGAGGCCCAGATTTTAGCCTCTCCTCTCCAGTGGAAGTGGAATGCTCAAGCATCAATCACTATGAACAGCTCAGTAGGTGGGTAGGCTTCTAAGACTTCCCAGGCACTTGTCACTTTGCAGACAGCTGGCCAAGGCCTTCCTGGCTGCTCAGAGCAGCAGAGTGGGAGGAGTGGGGCGAGCGCTGGCGCTGTGCCTTACCCCCAGGTAGCGGCTGTCGTTGAAGAGCCGGGGCGGCAGGGGGTTGCCGCTCGCCGGCCGGCTGTCCTCAGGGACGTTCTCCCGCATCCATTTCCGATTCTCCTCGTTGGCAGCGATATCCTTTTCCTCAAACTCAATTTTGTTGGCTTCCAAGAAGCCTAGCACGTCTTGTTGCTGCTTTTTAATCTGTCACAAAAGAGGGAGAGAAGGAGAGAAAGCAAACAAAGAGACAATCAGTCAAACCCTTTTCCCTGCTGTGGCAATGCCAGGGGTGCAAGGCAGGCTGGAGAGGGAAGGGGTAAGGAAATTCTGAAGAAATATCTTCTAAAGAGTCCTATCTGAGACTTGATTTGGCTCCTGTGTAACTGAAAAGGCTCAAGTCTAAAGGCACTCTCCCTATACACATCTAAGTTGTGAACTTTTAGAGTCTCCAACCAAAACCAGAGGTGTGAGCAGAGTCTCTGCTGGCCAGGCCTTACAACTAACTCAGGGGAATGTTGTTTCTTCAGGTGCAGTGAAGTTTGCTGCAGGGATATTTCCTTCAAGCTCCTGGGAGCACAGGCTGAATCTACCCTTCCTTGAGTCCAGGGTTTTTGTCCTATGCACCTCACTGCAGGGACTTCCTGATGGAGACCTCATTGAGTCATCATGAACAGTAAGATCCCAAAGCAATTTTGGCTCATGTTATGGCCTCAAGTTGCCCAGAGGAGGTTTAGGTTGGATGTTAGGAACAAATTTTTTCACTGAAATGGTAGTCACGGCCTGGAATAGACTGCCCAGGGAAGCAGTGAAACTCCAATCCCTAGAGGGGATGTGGTGCAGATGTGGTGCTGAGGGACATGGTTTAGCAGAGCCCAACTGTTAACCCAGTGCTGCCAGGTCACAATGATCTTAAAGGTCTTTTCCAATCTAAATGATTCTACATCTCTTTGGACAAACCCCCATCTTCTGCTCTGCTCTGTGTTTCAGTGGCAATAGGTATAGTCTCTGAAGAGCTGCAACCCTCCATCCCCATCCCTGCTGTCTCAAGGAGACATCTTGAGGGGCTGCTGGATGAGGTCCCACCCCTGATGCAGCCCATCCTCTGTGAACTCACACATCACCAAAGTGGAAAGCAGGATCTGTGTGGCAAAACCTGTGCTGGCTTTTTACAGTAAGGGTGTTTTTAATGACTGTCACACATGAATTATTGGCTCGCTGATAAGAGATGTTCTGCTTATGCTCTGCTCTTCCTTGGCATGACTTTATCACGATCAAGGAAATGATAACCATCTGCATCCTGGCAAACAACAAAACCCAGGACTGAATGGGAAATTTGGTCAGTTCCAATTATTCCCTGCACTCTAAAACCGGCCCAAAGTCTGGCTTTAACCTAATTAGCTGAGTTGCAGCAAAAGCAGCACTTCGGCCAGATGTTGCACTGCTTCTAATTCAGGTCAGCCAGCAGCTCCCCCGAGCAGCCTCTCCATATACGGCCAAGGGAAAAGAGGCAGCTCCCAGCGAGCAGCGCTGAGGTCAGGGCACAGCCAAGCCGAGAGCCAAATATGGAGCCTGCATCCCTGGCTCTGCACCCACGGGGCACAGAGCTGCACCAGGGGCTAAGGGAGCCTGCAAGGCTTTAGTGCAGGAGAAGTGCTGCCCTGGGAGGGTGCGGTCTGGGAGGGCAGAGCCTGGTGTCTCCAAAGAAGAGACAGCTATGCCTCACAAGCCTTTAAGCATACATTGACTTGCTCTTCAGCAGCTCTTTTGGAGCCATTGCTGCTGGCTGTGTGACAACCCATAATAGGGAACCACTCCAGGTTAAACTAGATCTTGGGTGGGGTGGTTTGTTTCTAAAGAAACTGGATAAATGTCCCTCTGAATCTGTGTCGTGCAAAGGGACCAGCCCTGCTCTCCCAACAGAGGAAAGAAACGCTCCCAGCTTCAGCAGGGCAGCTGTGGGCTCAGGGCTGCAGGAGCCAATGTACATCCTCCTCACATGTCTGCAGAGGAGCTGCTGAACTCCATTAGTGAGCACTCTTCTACCCTTAAACAGAAGAATATTGCTGGGCTTCAGCTAATTTTCATCACAGCTAAAAATAAATAGAAGTGGACAAGTTAGTAGCACCCCGAGGAAACAATTCATGTTACAGGCTGCATAGAAAAACATTTCTTAGCAGACTTGAATCCACTGGTAAGAGATTTCCTTGCCTGCCTTAAAAACAGGGGGCACAGCAGGAGAGAGCAGTCAGGGGAAGTTTTCCTCCATGGTGACACACAGCTCTGAGGAGAAACAAAGCAAGCATCTCCTTCATGAACTGTTTCTGTGGGACTAAAACAAGGGAAGGGTCTTTGTAGACTCCTCTGTCAGTGGTCTGTGTCTTGAGGCAACATAAGGACATGGGAATACATGGAGATTTTTTTCCTCCAAACTAGTTGTTTCAGTTAATCACTTCCCACCACCAGTAGATTACAGATCCAGTTAGTTTTTGCTAGTCTCAGGTCCTTAACTTGTCCAGAATCTGCTGCTTAGTGAGAATGCTCTTTGAGATGGCTCAGAATTCTTAAGGGTAAAAGAAACCAAAGGGTTGTTTTTTTCCCAATCTACTATTAAACTGCCACATAAAACAAGAGCTCAAAGTCTGACAGGGCTGGACTATCTCAGGCATTAAGAAGCTTCTTCACCATAAAGATCATGCCCCTGCCTACTCTATCTGGACCTTACTTCATATGATGATATGAAATAGTGTTTCCCTCTTAGACAGATACATGCAAAACACCTCTCTGTCCCCTGCCACACTGCCCATTTTACTCTCTTCTCACTCATTCTCCCAGCTTTGTGGAGCAAGGACAGCCTCTGGGTTGTTTATTCAGCTACAGGTAGCACAAAACCAAATCAAGTCCAGGACTGTGGCTCCAAAGAGAGACAAGGCTCTCTGCCTCTTTGTGAAGAGCCTGCAGAGCTGGAAGTGAATTTATTCTGCTAGAAAAGGCACCATCTGGAAGGCAAGCACGGCAGTTTGGTCTCTCTGCTGCTCAGCCTGTCTGTGGTCAGAGGAGGTAGTCCTCTAGGGAACTGCAAAGAGAGGCAGGAGCCGGCGCTGACACACGAGGAGCATTACTTTTGAAACCCTGTGTTTAGGGCCTAAGGGAAAAAAGGCAAGTTGGAGGATTATGAGGTGACATCTTGATCCCAGCTCCTCAGAACACTCCTCTGGCCATGGTGAGAAGCACTCAGACAAGAGCATGAAATGCTCCAGAGAGCCATGGCACCAGGCCCTGGGCAGAGCAGGCTCCGAGCTGCCAGGTCTCCTCGGTTCATGGCATTGGATCTTAGGAGACTTTTGAACTTTTAAGCTTAGGCACTGGAATACCACAGGAAGTGCTTAAAATAGAACCAGAGATGTCTGCTGCTGCTTCAGGGTGTTTTGTCTTACTCCAAAGGGCACATGTTCTCCTCAGGACAAGAGGCTGGAGATGGTTCCTGCTGCCCATGTTTGGGAAGGAGCGAGAAGCCTTTCTCTGGGCCGTGGCTGTCAGTGCGCAGCACTCCCTGCCCAAAAAACCTTTCCCAGTTGCCTAACCAGCCCCAGACACCAGCCAGCCCCTTTCCAGATACTGCACCTCACCCTCTGCAAACAACTGCCATGTCCCAAGCTATTTTGGCCTGTTAGCTGCAGCTAGTGTGGTTTGCAAACACGAAAAGCCTTGCTTATACTGAGTGCTCCTGACACATCTTCCAGGCAGAGAGCTGGGAATGGGCACAGGAACCACTGAGCTGAGAGCAGTGTTACTGAGACAAGGTCCTGAGGCTGGGGCACCTGTGCTGAAGAAGCAGAAGGACCTGTGGGTAGACACAAAAGCACAACAGAGGACTCAAGGACAGGGCTGGGGAGATAGGAAAGGAAGAGGCTGCAGGCATGAGCAGATGGGAATGAGCAAAATGGATGGATGGAGACAAGGAAAGCCCAGGGCTGGAGGTGGGGTGCAGATAGAGGGATGGAAGGAGGAGGGTTGTGGTGGAGAGCAGCTGAAGTCAGCTGCTGAGGGGAAGGGCTGCATGCTACTGGAGCTCACCACTGCCCTGCTTGGGGAAATGATGTCCTTGTGAAAGCCAGGTGTGTCCAAAGGTGCCTTCACCCACAACCCCCCCAAAAACACACCTGCTTTCTCAGGCTGACCATACCAACCCAAGCTTCTTGGGGCACCACCAGTCACCACTACTCAGTTGAGTGGAAACATTATACCCTCTGCTGAGGTTTAAAGGGAAGAGGTAACCATTGGTGAAGGGTCTGGAGACCAAGTCTTTTGAGCAGGAGTAGCTAAGGGAACAGGGGTTGCTCAGCCTTGATGGAAGGAGGCTTAGGGGAGACCTCCTTGCCCTCTACAACAACCTGAAAGAGGTGGGGATCAGTCTCTTCTCTCAAGGAACAAGTGACAGGATGAGAGGAAACAGCCTGAAGTTGCAGCAGGGGAGGTTTAGGTTGGCTATTAGGAAAAGTATCTTCACTGAAAGAGTGAAGTGGTGGAACCACCATCCCTGGAGGGATTGAAAAGCCATGGAGACGTGCTGCTGAGGGACATGGTTAAGTAGTGGCAGTTCTGGGTTAATGGTTGGACTCAATGATCTCAGAGGTCTTTTCTGGCCTTAGTAATTCTATGAATTGCAGTCCATCAAAAATGGAGCTTTACCCAGACAGCAGGCAGAAAACTTGGCAGAAAAAGATGCAACTTTTTAGAGTCAGTTTTACTTTTTCCTCCTCCAAATCTTTACTCATTGGAAAGAGGGGGGAAAAAAAAAATCAAGAGCTCAACTAAAAGACAATAACCAGAGAGGAGGCAGGGGTGATGCTGCAGGACCTTGGTCCAGCGAGCAGGCAATACTCCTGAGCCCCAGCTCTGACCTGGACTGTGAAACTGTCTCAACACTACTCTGCTGCAAGGAAACAGTTGTTTTAAATCACTTACTGAAATGAACTTCAAAGGAGTTTCTGTCTTGTTTGGTAGAGGCAGGCAGACACACACAAAGGAGCAGCCTAGTTTGTACCACTGGCAAAGAGGGAGTTTGGGGGTTTTGGAGCCTTGTTACTGTCCCAGTTTATAAATAAATTCCTTGCTGCACAATAGACATGTTTTGGAAATCTATTTATGGACCACTGGAACCTGAAGTAAAGTTTACAGTTTGAGTGCTGCTGTTGGGATCACACCACAGAGTTCCCGGTGCTGCTGATGCAGCTGCGGCTCTCTTCTCCTGGGACTTGGCACAGGCTGTCCTCTGCCATTTCTTTGGGTCCTGTGTCCTGACCCCACGCAGGGCAAGCACACAGAGTGACTTCCATCCCCCCTTAAGATGTAATTAAAAGGCTCATACACTGTTGTGAGAATTTAAAAGAACTTGAAAGAGCTTTGCTACAAAGTCCCCAGCCATGATTACATCATGGTTATAGTTCCCAGCCACTGCTCAGAGCATCTGGCTCCTGCTGAATGCCTGAGCTGCCTCTCCCGACCTCCCTGCCAAGAGCCAGCAGAGGGACAGCAGAGAAGCAACACCTTACAGTGCATCTAGATCACAGAATCCCAGCACGGTGGGGTTGGAAGATCAGGCAGTCAACCCCCTGCTAAAGCAGGGTCACCTGCAGCAGCCTGCCTGGTCACAATGCCCAGATTTGGAATCTCTCTAGAGGAGACTCCACAACCTCTCTGGGCAGCCTGGTCCAGTCCTACAGCAACCTCACAGGCAAGAAGTTTCTCCTCATGTTCAGATGGAACTTCCTGTGTCCCAGTCTGTGCCCAGTGCCCTTTCTCCTATCACTGGGCACCACTGAGAAGAGCCTGGCCCCATCCTCTTGCCCCCCGCCCTGCAGCCATTGATCTCACAGGCTTCTTGGTTTAGCTTAAGGACAAAACCAGCTTTAAAAGGGTTTGTCACCACTTCCAACTCCAGCCCTCCAGGTTCTAGACAAAGCAAACCAACTAAAATCTTAAAGGGTCTTTTCCAACCTGAACAATTCTCTGATTGCCTTTCAAGTGTGTTCTGAGACTCCTCATTTCAAACCAGCTTCTGCCTCCGTAGGGGAGCAATTCTGTGAATCACAGGGGATATCAGCTTTGTGCAGGAAGGTGAAAAAAGCTCAAATCCCCAGCTGCTGCTGCTGTTTGTAGGCAGCTTTGTAACCATCAGATCTTCAAACAGTTCAGCACCTTCTGAAGATTGATAAAGACAAATCTGAACAGCAAATGGGGAAAGCACAGCACAAGGAATGTGCAGCCAGCCCTGGTGGCAGTCAGCCCTGGTGGCAGCTAGCCCTGGTGCCCCCTTGCTCACTGCAGCCCAGGTGGTAATACCCAGTGGCTTTCTTGGGAGGCACTGGGGCAGCACAAGGAATGCTGGGCTGCTGCCAAAGCAAATTAACTTGCTGCAGGGTGTCCCACAGGCTGAGCTGCTCACCCCTGGCTTTAGGGCCTGACCAGCTCTGCTGGCTGGCTAAAGCGTAGGAACTTGTGAACCTCAAGAGGTTCAACAAAGCCAAGGGCAAGGTGCTGCAACTGGGTCAGGCCAATCTCTGGTATCAAGGGGTATGAGGGGCTGGAGAGCAGCCCTGTGGAGAAGGACTTGGGGGTGCTGGTGAGTGAAAAGCTGGACGTGAGCCAGCGATGTGCACTCCCAGCCCAGAAGCCAACCCTCTCCTGGGCTGCATCCCCAGCAGCGTGGGCAGCAGGTCAAGGGAAGGGATTCTGCCCTTCTGCTCTGCTGAGACACCATCTGCAGAGCTGGGTCCAGCTCTGGAGTCCTCAGCACAGCAGAGACATGGAGCTGTTGGAGCAGGGCCACAGGAGGCCACAGCAATGCTGGGAGGGCTGGAACCCCTCTGCTGTGAGGACAAGCTGGGAGAGTAGGGGTTGTTCAGCCTGGAGAAGAGGAGGCTCCAGGGAGACCTCCTTGTGACCTTTCAGTACTCAAAGGGACCTGTAAGAAAGGTGGGGACAGATTTTTGGGGAGGGCCTGTGAGAGCACAAGGGGTGATGGTTTTAAACTGCAAGAAGGGAGACTTAGACCAGACAGAAGGAAGGAATGATTTACACCGAGGGTGGTGAGTCACTGGCCCAGGTTGCCCAGAGGTGGCAGATGTTTGATCCCTGGAAAAATTGCAGATCAGGTTGGGCAGGGCTCTGAGCAATCTTATCTAGCTGAAGATGTCCCTGCTGACTGCAGGGAGGTTGGACCACACGACCTTTAAAGGTCTCTCCCAACCTAAACGATTGTGTGACTCTGTAAATTCACAGCCACTCTTTGGAATTGAAAAGTGTTGAGGCTTTTGGGGTGCTTTTGGTGTGTGTGGGGGAGGGTTGGGTTGTGATTCCCCAAATGACAATGCCTTCCTCATTCAAGTTGCTAATGCAGAAGCTAACACTTGCAAATCAGCTGCAACACACTGCTAATTCTGCCTCCCAGTGCAACATAATTTGTAGGAGCTCCAGAGCAGGCAGCTCAGCTATGTGTTTAAATGTCAGGCATTCCTGATGGCCCCCTTCAGCCTCTTCTCCACCCCCAGGACTCCCTTCAGAGACAAAACAGCTCCAAGCAGGCTCAGTCCTGGCCTCCATCAGAGCTTTCTTCTGGGTTTCCAGTAATATTCCAGAAGGCAGATTTTGCATAAAGTGGGTTTTATTGTTTTAGCTCCTGGGGAGCTCTTCTCACCTCACCCAGATTAGCTTGAACCTCAGAGGTGCCAGTTCTGGTGCTTCTGGTGGCCATCACCCGCTGCAGACAAAGGGTAAGGAACTTGTAGGCATCTCCAGCAACGACCTGCTTGAGCTGAGCTTTGTGGGCTGTCTCTGAGGTGTCTCCCAGAGATTCAGTTCTCACTCTTATTTCCCTCTGCCTAGTTTTAGACCTTAGCAATTATCATTACAGAACTCAAACCACTTCTTTGTTCTGGCCAGCATTACATGCACTAATGTCATCAGTCTGTCCCTCAATGCTTGGTTTCTGGTCTGTGAGGAAGGAGATTGAGGACAAACACAACAAAACCACCATGAACTTATGTGACCTAAATCAAACACAGGAGGCACACACTGTGCTCATGCTCCTCTGGGGGTTTTTGTTAGAACTAGGCAGTGTCCAGATGGGCTCCACATGTACTTTTACTCTCTCCCACCAGGGTTCTTTGAGAAAGTCTACAGCATATCAACATGCATCCTGCATAGCTGCTACAGAATCCTCTCTTGATGTGGTTTGCTCTCAACAACTTGAAAGTGCTGTGAGAGCAGCAGCCAGGTCCCTTTTTCTCATTGTCTGGTTCTGGAAGACACCTTTTAAAAGCAGGGAAAAGTTCTGGGGTTCGAGGATGCAAGAGGACCACCCCTTGAGAGCAGGGCTGGTGGGAAAATCCAGACTGCTGAAAGAGTTTTGCAACCTAAGCTGGAGCTGCCTCTCGTCTGGAATGCCTGCAATGGGGCATTACCCAGGCACAAGGTACCACACCACAGATCAGGTATTGCAGCATCAGCCAAGAAGAGAGCCAGAACAAAGGGGTAAGTCTGCACTTCACAAAACATGACCACAACTTGCTCCAGAAACTGTAGACTGTTACATAAATGGAAAAGCTGATTCATGAGAATAAAAAGAAAAGGCTCTCTTATGGATTATAATGCCATTGTAAGTGCACTCAGGCAACAGCCCCAGGCCTAAGAATTTGTTAAATCCCACACAAACAAAACCCAAGTCAGAAGATCCTCCTGCATCCCACAAGGGAACGCTCCAAGGGCTGGAACCCTCCCACTGTGCGGGCAGGATGAGAGGGCTGGAGAAGAGAAGGCTCTGGAGACTACCCTGTGGCCTTGTGCTGTTGCTGGGCACCACTGAGGTGACTCTGCCCCCCTCCCCTGGACACCCACCCTTTAGCCATGGGTGAGTTCAGCTGTGTGAGCGGTGCAGGGTGTGATGCCCGGGAGCCCTGCGAGGCAGGCGGCAGCCACTCGTCACGGGAGCGCAGCGGGACCCCAGCCCAGCGCCGCAGCAGGACTGCTGAGGGACACCCGGTCTGTGACACGGCACTGCCACACACCCACTGCTGCTGACACCCTGTGACAGCCAAATCCTAGTACGAGAGATACTGAAAGGCCAGGGATAGGTCAGAACTGCCTTGCTGCAGCACATCCAGCGTCGGTTTAGCTCCTTCAGCCCAGCAGCAGCCCAAAGCAGATTCCTTTACCCATTAGTCAAGCAGGAGGACAAGCAACATTTCCTTATTTATATCTTCTCAGCTTCTGGCAAACTGCAGCAGCAGCAGTGCCTAATGAAGCCTTGATTACTTTTTAATGTGTTTCCAGTTCACTTTCTATGAAGGCACCTTAAGGATCAACTTATTACCACAGCTTAAGTCAAATTCTGCTCTTAATAAATAATATCCAAGCACTAAGGGACTGGGGGTGGGAAGCCATTCATCCTGCTGTAGCCTCCTGTCAAAGGACTACTGTGGTGCTACTGGGTTTCTGACACAGAACAGCTTGTCAGAGGAAACACCTGAAGACAATGTATGAAAGCATCATCTAAGGAACTTCAGATTTTGTTCCAGTGCATCAAAATCGTCCTCTGAGTCCAGCTCAGCCACAAGCACACCAACCAGACGCACACAAGGCACAAGAGTGCTCTGGATGGCTGTGGAGGTAAGATCCAGTAGGCCTCTAGTCAGGGTATCTGTGTCCTCACAAAAACAAAACAGAAAAGGAATTCCACATCCCTCTACTGCCTGCTTTAGATGTTTTAATGAATTCTGAGAGTCACCACTGCCAAACCAAGTTCTGCAGAAGTCAGGATGCCAACACTCCTCACAGCAGCCACTGCCTCTTAAGTCTAGAAGCCAAGAAGCAATACAGAACATTATTTCAAGGTTTTAACCCAAATAAGGACTAACTCACTGAACTACATCTTTCTCTGTAGCTTCCCCTGGACTCTTCAGTAGCTCTCTGCCTCTCTTAACTAGAGAACCCAGAACTGAACACCCTACACAGATGTGGCCTCACCAGGGCAGAGTAGAAAAGAAGGAGAACCTCCCTCAACCTGCTGGCCACACTCTTCTTAATGCTCCCCAGGAGACCACTGCCTGCCTTGCCCACAAGAGCACATTGCTGGCTCAGGGTGAACTTTTTTTGCCTACTAGGACTCTCTTTCTCCACAGAGCTGCTTTCCATCAGGCCAGCCCCTAACCTGTACTGGTGCAGGGGGTTACAACTCCCCAGGATGGCAGCAAGCCTTTCACACCCTGCCTTTGCACACACACGAAACAGGAGATCCCAGCAGCTGGGCAAGGGAGGAGTGAAAACCCTGCAAGAAGGGGCTGGCAGCACCAGAGCTGTTACTAGAAGAGCCACCAAACCTTGCACCATGCATGCTTTTTGTAGACAGCCTGAGAGCCTGAGCACAGAGAAACAGTGAATGCAAATGAAGCTTCCAACTGCTGAATGCTGGGCGAGGTGTTTCAGATTCAGAGAGGTGTCAGACTTGGCCTCTCTCAGAAGGAAGGATCTGTGCTTGATTTAGAAGAGGGGGGTGCCTGACTGCTGCTTAACTCTCTGCTCACGCTGGGTTTCATGCCCCTGCAGCCCCAGGAGGAGTGACAGCAGCACAGCTCTCTCCTCTCTGTATGTGATCTCTGCAAACAAGCCCACCAGGAGCCCTGTTTGATTAAGGATGAACTTTGCACTTGAAGCAGCCTCATGTCTCTGGGTGCTGCCTGGCAGCAGCCTGAAACTCAAACATCCAAACCTTTACAGCATCAAAATCCTGCCCCTCCTGATCCATAGGCTCTGCCCAGGCTGCTCTCAGCCCTCACCTCCTCCTGGTCAGGGGATAGTTATCCAGGAGGGACCACCAGGAAACACAGCTTCTTGCTGGGACCTTATACATGCCCCCTGTGCAAATCAGTAGTAGGGAGAAACACCTCCTAAAACGTCAAAGGTTTGTTTCTGAGCATGTATTAGCTCTTTCTTGCACCAGCATGTGCCTTGGCACAGCTCCATGCGGGCCTGAGCCAGAGAAACTCTTCCAGCTGCACAGCAGCACTGACTTGGGGGACTTCAACTGAGGTAAGCTTGCTGACCTCCCCCTGGCTCCAACCTCCTTTCAAGAATTCACAGGGAGCAAGAAGGTCTCCCCTCAGCCTCCTTTTCTCCAGGCTAAACAACCTCAGTTCCCTCAGTCACTCTCCAGAAGATCTGTGCTCTGGACCCTTCACCAGCTTCATTGCCCCTCTCTGGGCATGCTCCAGCACCTGTGTCCTTCTTGGAATGAGGGGTCCAAAACCGAACCCAGTATTTGAGATGCACCTTCACCAGTGCTGAGTGCAGGGGGACAATCACCTCTCTGGTCCTGCTGGTCACAGTGCTGCTGGTCCAAGCCAGGATGCTGTTTGGCCTTCTGGTCCACTTGGGCACAGGGTGACTCATACTCAGCCAGCTGTTGATCAACACCCCTGGGGCCCTTTTCCAGCAGGCAGCTTTCCAGCCACTCTTCCCCAAGCCTGGAGCATTGCATGGGGTTGCTGCAACTCAAGTGCACAACCTGACACTTGGCCTTGTTGAACCTCATCCAAGTGGCTATTTCTAGTTTCCTTTGTGACTGAACTGCTGCATTTAGCCAAAATAAATGCATCTTTCAAAACAAAAAAATCAAGCTTCCAGACCTAAAGCAAGACAATGGGATGCACAGAGGAGAATGCAAAGGAACACTGAGGTGTTGCACAGCCAAAAGCTTTGACCACAGGCACTGACACCACCCACGAACCATCCCAGCACCCAGAGCTGTCCCTAATCAAAAGGAAAACATCACCATTACAATACAAAATAAATTGACCCTTGGCAATTTGCTAAGTCATTTTTTGTGGCATTTTGACTTTCCTAAGCCTGAAAACTGCTCATCTGGTCCAAAACCAACAGAGAGACAGCTTCCTACTGTGGGAATACAGGCTCCATTATCTTGGTTAGCCACTAACAAAGCACAAGCGGCAGCAGCAGAACATGAACTCCTCATTTATTACACACAGTTGTTTCCTGCAGCAGAGTTGGAGCTTGGCAGGCTGCATTTCCCTGGATGTCTAATGTGTGCCTAGTCACAGCATCCAAACTCTGTGCAGGGTTAAATAAGAACAAACAGGCCCTGTCCTCCCAAAAGCCAGTACAAAACTAACATGACTCCTGAACATCACAAGAGAAGCAGACAAAGGAACCAGCCAACACACAGTGCATCATCCTGCAGCAGACATCAGGCTTTTGAGGCTACCCAGGAGAAGGAAGTGCAAAACCCAGCACCCAGCTTAACAAAAACTGCCCCGGGGTCTGGCATGAACTCTGAGGTATCAGCCACAACACCTCTTGCAACTCCACTTATCTGAGCAAGATTTAAGCTTGGCAGGAAAGTGGAAATCTAACAACAAACCTGCAGCCACAACTTCTGACTTTTCTTTCCCCCATCAGCCCTCACTGATGTTCACAGAGCAGCTGAGTGGCACAAGTCAGGCAGAACAGCAGAGAACTGCAGGCTTTGAGAAACCTGTAACAGCCAAGCCAGCAGTTCAGTGCTAAGTCCTGCACCAGGTTCTTCCCCAGAGGAAGGAGATGTCCCACCACCCCCAGACCTGCCAGTGGAGTTACTTCTCAGACTGTAGATTTCTGCTGACAGTGAGGAGCCCTGCACAGCACAGAGTGTAGAAAGGAAACCCATGTGCTGTGTTGTGTTTTGTTTGCTTGGTGAGAGCCAAACTCTGGCCAGGAAAGGAGTTAAACACACAGACAAACATTGCACAATGCTCCTGTGGTTTGCAAGGAGGAGCTTTATTTCCTGCATGGTTTAGCACACAGAGAGACTAAAAGTTTACAGCATTAATGTTTGTATCACTGCCTTTTATGCTGCCAGGCATTTATTACCTTTAAACAAAAAAACTACTTTAAGAAGAAATATAGTATGGCCTCAGGGACCTTATGGCCTGAAGGTCCTTCTGAGCTGTATTACCTTCTGTTTTCCAAGGGCTCTTGTCACCATGGTGTCTGCTTTTCCTGATCCACGAGCCTCCTTCCTCCCCTGTACAAGCCAGCATCTGCATGCCACAATCAGGAACTGTGACAAACACACACTGCATTTTATTTTTTAACAGATTAAGTCCCCCAGCTGTTTGTTTGCTGTAGGATGGAGTTCTCCAGGCCTGGGCAAGGAGCCAAAACAGCTTCATTTCCCTGACGTCTCAGCCTCACGCCTCAGTCCCAGCCTCATGCTCAGCGTCTGGCAGTGTGAGGCAAAGGGTGTCCTAATGCCTTCCAAGCTGCTAAATTTGATCCCAAATCATTATGGTGAAGACAGGGCTGGCTGTCCAGCTGCTCCTCAGTTTATACAGGTGCAAATTCCTGGAAGGAACATTCCCCTGGGATAGCTTTATGAATCTACTTCGATCTTTTCACACCATGCACAGCTGGAAGCCTCAGCCCTTAGTATGTGAAGCAGTGGCTCCCACAGCTACCTCCAGGTCGCTGTTTGAATGTGATGAAAGGAAACAGAAATGTAGGAAAAGGTTGCTCAGGTACAAAGGTTTCAGACTCAGCCACCAGAACCATGAGATTTGTTTATCTGCAGTACAGGGTGGAAAGGAATTTCCAGTTCTTAATCAGGATTATCAGGTCACTAGCAGCTAAGTGTGCAAACCTGCCCCTTCTTTTCTTTTTGCCTCCACTCACATGTTGCATTTCCTGCCTAGGGGAAGCATCCTACATCCATTATCCACAGAGCAGCTTCACTTGAACCTCATCTCTCTCCCTGTCCAGAGAGACCATTTGGGGATTCCTTCAGGGGATTACTCTGCTCCTCTCTTGTTCTGCCAGTTGCCCTGCAGCTGCTGCTCTGGCCCAAACACATTGCCAACATGTGCTGTCACAGGAACGATCTTGGACAAGCAGCATTAAGCATTTCCTAGGGAGTAAAATCTTGTCCTGCTGCAGTCCATGGCAAAACTCCCAGTGACATGAGCCCAGCTAAAGGCTGATCCCACAAGGTGAATACAGATGTGCTGTTGAAACCTGCCTGGAAAGCACTACCCTCAGAAACGTGTGTTTTTGTGTGAAGACTGTCATCATTGTCCCCAGAGGCTGCCTGCTTTGTGTTTACAGTGGGCTTTGCCAATTTACCTTGACCTCTCCCTAAGGCAGGAGGGGTTTCTGCTACACCTCCTTAATCACCTAGGTCTAAATGTGATGCATGCCAGCATCTGCTGTTCATGCTGCAGAGTGACTTGGGTTTGGAATCACCTGCAGTGCTGACGTTTTATAGGTAAGAAATGTTCGCTCCTGCAAGCTTCACAGCTCCCTGCCTGCCCAAGAGCCCAGGAAAACAGGGTGACATTTCAGCTTTGCTTCATGGAAGCCTTTCAGCAGTCACACTTCCAACCCAGACCTCAGGCAAAAAGGCTGTGCACCGCCCAGCAGGGCTTGCTTCATTGCTGACTCTCCCAGCTGCTAACACCCCAGTCCCCATCTGCATCCCACAGTGCATCTCATCAGATGTAAACCACAAGGTGAGGTGACAACTATTTCTTATGCATAATCCAAATGTCCAAACCTTGAGATCAACATAGAATGGCTTAGGTTGGAAGCAACCTTAGAGATCATCTACTCCAACCACCCTGCCACAGGCAGGGACACCTCTCAAGAGACTCAGCTGCTCAAGGCCTCAACCAAGCTGCCCTTGAATGCCCCCAGGGAGAAGGCACCCAAAACATTCCTGGGCAGCCTGTTCCACAATCTCACCAACCTCACACTGAAGAACTTCTTCCTAAGATCCAGTCTAACCCTGCTCTCCCTCAGCTTCAAACCATTCCCCCTCATCCTCTAGGCACTTTTATGAGAAGTTCCTCTCCAGCCTTCCTTCAGCTATTGGAAGGCAGCTCCAAGGTTGCCTTGGAGGCTTGTCCAGGCTGAACACCCTCAGCTCCCTCAGCCCATCCTCATGGCAGAGTTGTTCCAGCCCTTGGATCATCTTGTGGCTTCCTCTGGACTCACTCCAACAGCTCTGTGTCCTTCTCATACTGGGGACACCAGAACTGGATGCAGTGTGTATCTTGCAACAGAAAGTTTTGAGCCTGCTAGCAGGCACTGCAGAACAAAGAGCTTCAGAGAGGATTTCTTACAGCCTTCTCCTCAGCTCCTGAACTGAACTGCATTGTTCAGAAAGAAATCAAGAGCAGAATGATTATTAACTTCTGCTTTGCCCCTCCCCTCCCCTCAGGTTTCTGAGATAACAGACAAATACAGTTAACAATTCCTTTCATACCTCCAGTCTCTCACAGGATCGCTGAGTTTGCAGAGTAGAGAGGGGTAGGATTTTGGTAGCATTTGTATGTCTGAATACAAACCAGATCCTGAAGCTGCCTCGAGTTCAGAGGAAGTTTCTAGTTACACCTCCAACCAGCACACCTCAAACACACACATCCTTTTCCATCAAACGTTTTCCCTGGACAACACAGAATCACAGACTGGTTTGGGTTGGAAGGGACCTTTAAAGGTCACCTAGTCTAACCCCTGCCTGCAGCAAGCAGGGCCACCTTCAACTAGATCATAGAATCAGAGAATTGTCAGGGGTGGAAGGGACCTCAAGGCTCAGCCAGTTCAACCCCCCTGCCATGGGCAGGGACACCTCACACTACAGCAGGTTGCTCACAGCCACATCCAGCCTGGCTGCAAACACCTCCAGGGATGAGGCTTCCACCACCTCCCTGGGCAGCCTGTGCCAGGCTCTCACCACCCTCATGGGGAAGAACTTCTTCCTCACATCCAATCTGAATCTACTCACTTCTAGTTTTGCTCCATTCCCCCCAGTCCTGTCACTACCTGACACCCTAAGAAGTCTCTCCCCAGCTTCCTTGTAGGCTCCCTTAAGATACTGGAAGGCCACAATAGGGTTTCCTTGGAGCCTTCTCCTCTCCAGTCTAAACAACCCCAACTCTCTCGGTCAGGTTGCTCAGAGCCCTGTTCTTCTCCAATGTGTTCTTTAATTTTTAAGTGCAAACTGTTAATTTTGGGACCAGAGCCAATTTCATCCCAGAACAGAATGAACAGCTTTGTTGGGTTAGGTCCAACACTTGTCTGCCCCAGCATCCTGTCTCCACTGAGCACGGATCCCTGGGAGGAGCGCACCAACAGACTGAGTGCAGAAGGTTACACCACGTTTTACTTTCCCAGACTCCAACAACCCACAGTTTTGAGTCAGAAGTGCAGTAATTATGTGTAATAGCCCCTAATAGACTTTCCCCCTTAATTTGCCTCACTGCTTCCTGAGCCCATGCAGAGTCTGCCACGCACCCTGCTCTCTGGCAGGGAGTTTCTCCATCACACTGTGTGTTGCCAAACAAGGCACTTCACAGACTCTGAACCTGCAGCCCGCTTCTCTCACTTGCTCCCCCAGAGCTGTTGCACTAAAAGTTATGAATAATCACTTCCTATTTGCCCTCCCATGCCTGACATGATCCTACATTCACTTTTCATACTTCTTCAGTTCTTTCTCAGCTGCCGAATTCTGCCTTACTTGGTTGTTTATCCTACAGTCACCACCTCATCCTACTTAATAGCTTTTCTCACTTTGGTTGGTTAAAGACAGCAATTCCAGTCTATTAAAGACACAGATCCACCACAGATTGATGGTGTCTGGCTTCTCTCCTTTGTCATCTCCCATCCTAAGAATTTCTGACTTTTTTTTCCTTTCCACAACCAGGTCTCCCTGGAGCCTTCACATCTCCATGCTGAATAACCCCAACTCCTTCAGCCTGTCCTCACAGCAGAGGGATTCCAGCCCTCCCAGCATTGCTGTGGCCTCTTCTGGACCTGCTTGAACAGCTCCATGTCTCTGCTGAGGACTCCAGATCTGGACCCAGCACTGCAGGTGAGGTCTCAGCAGAGCAGAAGGGCAGAATCCCTTCCCTTGACCTGCTGCCCACGCTGCTGGGGATGCAGCCCAGGGGATGGTTGGTTGTGGGCTGGGAGTGCACATTACTGCATTATGTGCAGCTTTTCATCCACCAGCACAGATCTCTGTAGGAACTTCCTTGGGTCTTCTGCAATATCTTCTGCATATTGTAAAAGCTGCTTAAAGATTGCAAAGTCTTGATTGTTATCTGCTTTACATAACTGGCAAGCAATCGATTATATAAACCAAAAAGGTGTGGGGGGAACCAAACCAGAACAACAAAGCAGCAAATCCTCTCCCCTTAACCCACAGCAGCTTAGTTTCTTGGTGCAAAACCAATTATTTTTCAACTTGGCCTAAGCTTGTGCAAAACCTTCTCAAAACCTAGGGATTCAATGCTAAGGGACCACCCTTATGCATAAGCTGAGACTGCTCCAGGTCCTCACTCAAGTTGTGAAGCATGGCTTTTGTCTTCCAGTGTATTGATACCTCTGCCTCTGTCCACACATCTGCTGGAAAAGAGTCTGACAAGTAACATCAACTTGTCCAGCACAGGAAGACAGTTTGTAGCTTCCAGACTTCCCCAAGATCCTGTTTTAAACCCCTGCTGCCTTTGGTTCCCTTTTTCACTCTGACCAGAGCAGCAGCTCAAGCAAGGTGGCTCTCCACAGGTAATAGCTAACAGTTTAACGCTCCAGCACCTTCAGGATTTAAAGCAAGGCAGTGTTCATGCATGGCTGAAGAGCCCCAGTAAAACTAAACTTCAGACAACTCATTAAAGACATCAAATCAGCACCTCCACTTCTCACTGGGAAACTAAGCCAAACAGGAAGAAATTGTATGTACAGGATGTGAAGACTCCTTCAGTGGTACCCAGGCAGCATTAACTTCAGCCCCTCCACAGCTTGACGTTAACCCTTCACCTTCCTTCTGGTGGCTGAAAACTCAGCCTCACTTTACACCTTCTGAACTTCACAACAGGCATGTGAACAGTCAGCTGGAGTTGCTGGCCTAGAAAGGACATGATCCTGGATAGAGCCTTTGTTCTGGGACAAATTATCCTAGACAGGCATTACAATTAAAACTCCTTCAGGCCTGATTAAACATCTGACCAACAGAAGTACTTGAAATGGAATCATGATGCGAAGGTCTCCCCTGAGCACGGCTGGGGTTGAACAAATGGGTTTAACCTAGTGTTTTCATGTTGGAGCAGAAACATGCTTGAATAGCATCATGTGGATAAGTTGTGGGTTTGGGTTGGGTTTCCAGATCGCTGATTAGTGCCAGGAACTAAGATCAGCAAAGCCAGGGCAGCAACTTAAAGGCTGGAGAGCATGAAGAACAGTTGCACAAGAGCTCATCTACCTCTGGCCCTGATGAGAATGAATCCTTAGCTCCTCTTTTTATCATACAGGGGAATATTTTAGTTCTATTCTGAATTTAAACAGCTGAAATCTATCAATGTTTGTTTAGTTCCATGTTTCCTCTCTCCCTTCTCCTCTTCTGGGAGGAGTAAGAATAACCTTGCAGACACTCTTGGTTTTGGCATCCTCTGCTCGTTACGCACATACCGATTTGCTGACTTCTATAGGAATTGTCTGAGTGCAGCTTTTATGCCTCAGGACAAGAAAAGTTCCTTGCTCAACCTTACAAATAGTTATTAAAGAAGCACAAGTGCAGGGCACTGACACTGGATGGCTCATATATTATGGAGAATATCATACACGGAGAATAAATCTGCTGAAGAGCATCTGAAGGAGCTAGGGTTGTTTGGCCTGAAGAAGAGGAGGCTGAGGGGAGACCTTCTTGCTCTCTACAACTACCTGAAAGGACACTGTGGAGAGGTTGATGCTGGTCTCTTCTCACAGGTAATTAGTGATAGAACAAGAGGGCACAGCCTCAACAGTGTTAAGTTCAGACTGGACATTAGGAAGAATTTTTTCAGGGCAAGAGTGGTCAGGCATTGGAATGTACAACTGCCTGAAGGGAGGCTGTAGACAGGCAGAAGTTGGTCTCTTCCCCCAGGCAGCCAGTACCAGGACAAGAGGACACAGTCTCAGGCTGCACCAGGGGAGATTCAGGTTGGATGTTAGGAAGAAGTTCTACACAGAGAGAGTGATTGCCCACTGGAATGGGCTGCCTGGGGAGGTGGTGGAGTCACCATCATTGGAGGTGTTCAGGAGGAGACTTGATGGGGTGCTTGGTGCCATGGGTTAGCTGTTTGGGTGGGTTGGATTGGTTGATGGGTTGGACACGATGATCTTGAAGGTCTCTTCCAACCTGGTTTATTCTATTCTATATTCTATACTACTGCCCAGGGAGGTGGAGTCACCAACCCTGGAGGTGTTTATAGGCCATTTGGATGCAGTGCTTGGGAATATGGTTTAGGGGTGAACCTTGCAGAGCAGGGCTCTGCATTGGGCTTGGGGATCCGGAGGGTCTTTTTCCAATCTGAATGTTTCCATGATTAGGAAGTGCTGTAGTGCAGGGTTCAAGCTCCCAGCACTCAGCTTCTCTCCAAGGTCAGCCTTTTCTCCCCAGGCAGTGCACAAGGAAGACACAATCCTGCTGCACCACTTCCAAATAAACACTGTCAAACCTGCATGTACAATCTGCAGATGTCCACAGGAAAAAAGCCTTTCCCAGCCTGTACTGGGGAGCACAACATCCTATCTCCCTCCTGCTGTCCACAAACTGGTTTTGTTTAAGCACAGTAGAATGCTTTTTATGTTGATGTATTGAAGCCATTGCAACAACTGCAGCCAGTGTAATCTCTGGCTCCATTAAAAGTGACAGTGTAATGCTTTAAGAAAAATATTTGACTTATCTGGAGTTTGGAACAATGATTTTAAGAAAACACCCCATCAGACAGATGGAACACATCCCTGCTAACTTCCTCTCTAGATTTGTGATATCTGTTCTGCCTTCTGCCCCGAGAGCTCTAATTCAAGGCAGTCTGTAAGGTTTATAGAGAGAAATTAAGCTTGGTTGACACTGGATGTCCAAAAATCTGCTGCATGCACATCGTATTTACAAAAGAGAGGGGTTTAAAAACATCAATAGCCAGCCTAATGAGGCATTTCACCCACAGCAGATTAAAGTGCATGAGGTAAGTAGCACCAAAAATATATAAACATTGTGAGATTGGGTTTAAAGCTACAGATCAGCTCATTCTCCCCACAATATATGGGTTTAACTAAATACAGAAGCATTAAGGTTGGAAAAGACCTTCAAGATCTTTGAGTCCAACCATTAACCCAGCACTGCCGAGTCCACCACTGGCCACGTGCCTCAGTACCACATCTACATGGCTTTTCAATCCCTCCAGGGATGGTGATTCCACCAAGTCCCTGGGCAGCCTGTTCTAGGGCCTAACCACTCTTTCAGTGAAGAAATTGTTCTTAATAATCCAAACCTCCCTGGGTGCACCTTGAGGCTGTTTCCTCTCATGCTACAGCTTGTTACCTGGGAGAAGAGAATGACCCTCATCTGGCTCCAACCTCCTGTCAGGGAACTGTAGAGCACAAGGTCTCCCCTCAGCCTCCTTTTCTCCACACTAAGTAACCATAGTTCCCTCAGCTACTCCTTATGAGACTTGTGCTCTGGCCCCCTCACCAGCTTTGTTGTCCTTCTCTGGACATGTTCCAACACCTCAATGTCCTTCCTGGAGGGAGAGGTCCAAAACCAAACCCGGTATTCCAGGTGTGCAAGTACAGGGGGACACTCACTGCCCTAGTCCTGCTGGACACAACCTGCATCACACCACAATACTATTTCTTTATTAAAGGTTCCTCTCAACATTTCTTTTCACAGTATCACCAAGGTTGGAAGAGACCTCAAAGATCATTGAGTCCAACCTGTCACCACAGACCTCATGACTAGACCATGGCACCAAGTGCCACATCCAATCCCCTCTTGAACACCTCCAGGGATGGGGACTCCACCACCTCCCTGGGCAGCACATTCCAATGGTGAATGACTCAGTGAAGAACTTTCTCCTCACCTCCAGCTTAAACTTCCCCTGGTGCAGCTTGAGACTGTGTCCTCTTGTTCTGGTGCTGGTTGCTAGAGAGAAGAGACCAACCCCTTCCTGGCTACAACCACCTTTCAGGTAGTTGTAGAGGGCAATGAGGTCATCCCTGAGCCTCCTCTTCTCCAGGCTAAACAACCCCAGCTCCCTCAGCCTCTCCTCATAGGGCTGTGCTCAAGGCCTCTCCCCAGCCTTGTTGCCCTTCTCTGGACACCTTCAAGTGTCTCAATGTCCTTCCTAAACTGCATTCACTGCAGTGATCAGACCAAAGGAAGCTCAGCAGCAGCTCTACACCGTCTGCTGCCACCGCTCAGGGCTTCCGGCACGACAAGCGTGGCCACACGCAGCCGGGCTGTGACAGTGCGTCTGCACTCTTGAAGGCGACTGCAGAACAAGGCATACTTATCACACACTGATAAAAACACCCGAGGCAGGGAACCACCCGGCTGGAGCCACCCTTGCCCGCAGCAGGGCTCAGCACAGAGCCAGCTCCTGTAGGGCTGGAGCGGTCACGCAGCGAAGCACAAGCGCGGCCGCTCGGAACCTGGAAGCGCCCCAAACCCGCAGGTAAGGCAAGCACACAGCCTTTGGTCACTCCATCCGAGGACAGCAATATCTGCATTTGTTGTGATAAGCTGAGGGAAAAGGTCCCAGAGGAATTTCAATGCAAAATGCAATCTGCATCTCTCCAGAGGGTTGCTTCAGGAGGAAGTGGCTCCATAGCCCTCTCAGAGCCGTAAGTACCTGAACAGGGACAAAACCTGGTGCCTTACTGGGTTATGTGAGGGAAAAGAAAAAGAGGAACTGCAAGCAAATGTTTGCCTCCAGACCACAGGCCACCTTCCTCCTCATTTCCTGGTGGGTGGGGAGAAGACCTAGATCCTTTCATAAGCAAAAAACCAGAACAAGAAAAGCATGAAACCCACCACATCCCTAACTCTGTGAATGCCAAAATAAACTCAACTTTCCTTTCCCCTCTCAAACTAACCCTAACCAGCAGCGAGTCTGATGTGTAACATGGGACTCTGGCACACATTCTGCAGATCATCTGCTTTTGCCCTGTCTGCAGTCACAGTAGGAGGTGAGGAAGGAAAGCCACCCATGCAGCTGCCAAAACAAGAGAGTGGGGAGAGCCTGGAGGTGGAAGCGTGGGCTGTAGACCACAAACACAAAGTGCCTGGTCTGAGGAGCGGTCTGGACACCAGCAGTTCAATGCAATGGCTCACAGCACTGGCAGTGGCACACTCAGTCCCATCATCTCCAGAGTTGGCACTTTGCTTCCACAGCTACAGCCTCTGGGTTTCACTCGTACTCCCAAAGCTTGCAGGAGGACACCAGACGAATGAACACAATTCCCTCAGACAAAGTCCATCGTCAAGACCTGTGCAGTTGCTGCTAACTGCACACTCATAACATTGAGA